>NC_086455.1:102557033-102885294 GCF_028390025.1 Pseudophryne corroboree | reverse complement strand
TTTCTTCCAGTTGATGAGCCACCTGTGGGCTTGTAGAAACCGGACAGTCATATCCAGGTGACTTAGGAGAAGTTCTGGGGAATCTGCCAGGATCAACAAGTCGTCCAGATACGGCAGTATCCTGACCCCTTTACGGCGGAGTACCACCGTCATCACCGCCGTAACTTTGGTGAAGACTCGCGGAGCCGTAGTTAAACCAAAAGGTAACGCCCGAAACTGGTAATGGAGGTTGCCAATCGCAAACCTCAGGTATTGCTGATGTGACACTGCTATAGGAATATGCAGGTAAGCATCCTGTATGTCCAGGGAGACCATATAATCCCCAGGTTCCAAGGCCAGAACTATAGAGCGAAGGGTTTCCATACGGAACTTGGAAACTTTCACAAACCTGTCCAATGCCTTGAGATTGAGAATGGGCAGAGAGGATCCATTCTGTTTCGGGACTAGAAACAGCAGAGAATAGTACCCCCGGCCCCTCTGAGCAAGAGGCACCTGTACTACGACTCCTGTATCCAGGAGGGTCTGTACCACCGGATGTAGAGTGTTTGCCTTTGTCTGGTCCGACGTCTGTCAGGCAAAATCGATGAGGGGGACGGTTTTTGAAGGCTATGGCGTAACCTCGAGTGATGACTTCCCGTACCCAGGCATCTGAAGTGGTCTTCAACCATTCCTGGGTATACCCTAGAAGCCGGCCCCCCACGTCATACGGCAGGCTTATCCGTCTTGGAAGCTGGCTGACGGGTCGCCCAGGCTCTTTTGGGCTTCGGCTTACCAGGTTTGGAAGTGCGGGCCTGCTTGTTATACGCCTGACCTTTTTCTTTACCTGAAGGACGAAAGGGGTGAAAGGGAGTACATTTAGCCTTCGACACAGAAGGAGCGGTACTTGGCAGACAGGCAGTTTTGGCAGTAGCCAAGTCAACCACTATCTTATTTAGTCCTCCCCAAACAGAATATCTCCCTTGAAAGGGAGTACTTCCAGGGTTTTTCTAGAGTCCAGATGCACAGACCAGGATCTCAGCCACAATATCCGGCGAGCCAGGACCGATGTAGTAGAGGCCTTGGCTGCTAGAATACCGGCATCAGAAGCCGCCTCTTTAATATAGTGAGAAGCTGTGACAATATATGACAAGCACTGTCTGGCATGGTCAGAAAAGATTTCAGGGCCCATGCTTCAATAGCCTCTGCAGCCCATGTTGCTGCAATAGTGGGCCTCTGTGCAGCACCAGTAAGGGTGTAAATCACTTTCAGACAACCCTTCACACGTTTATCCGTAGGCTCTTTTAGAGACGTGACGGTAGTGACAGGTAGAGCTGAGGAAACCACCATCCTAGCCACATGCGAGTCTACTGGAGGAGGCGTTTCCCAATTTTTTTGACAGCTCTGGTGCGAGGGGATAGCGAGACAGCATCTTCTTTTGAGGCACAAACTTCTTACCCGGGTTTTCCCAGGGTTCCTGACGTATATCCACTAGGTGGTCAGAGTGAGGAAAAACTTGTTTAACCACCTTCTGACGCTTGAACCTATCTGGATTCTTAGGAGGGACGGATGGCTCGGGATCATCCGTAATCTGTAAAATCAACTTAATAGCCTCCAAAAGATCAGGAACATCAACATGTGAACTACCTTCCCCATCAGCCGTATCTGTGTCAGAATCTGTGGGGTCAGTGTAAGTGCCGTCTTCATCAGTCAGTGACAGCAGTGGATTGCGAGGAGATAAGAGCTCGCTTAGGAGGATCCCTTGGGCTTGGGCGAGCGAGGGTCAGACTTTTTAGTAGTCAGGGACTGGTTCAACTTCTTCAATTGAGCAGATAAATCGTTCACCCACGGCGGGTTAGCTGTAGGGACCACATACGGTTGTACCGGCATAGGGGGTGTTAGTTTATTAACTAGCGTATGTAGAAGCGTGGAAAAAGCGGCCCACGGTGGGTCATTATGTACCTCCGTTGCCACAGTCCCACTGGTGGGCAAAGAGCCCCAGAACCAGAGCCCACAGCTGCCCCATCAGAACCAGAGCCCACAGCTGCTATATTCTCCTCATAGGGATCTGTGGCTTCAGCAACTACAGCAGTATGTTCAGCCCCAGAACCGTTACCCTCAGAAGCAGACATGATATAACTTGCAGTATCAGGTAACACAGTACAATTGGCAGCAGCACAATACCTCTTACCCAAACCCCTGCGTAGTGTAGTCAGCACTAGCAGAGATAAAGGAGAGATATGGTGACTAAAATCACAGAGAAAAATACGTATTAAAGTATATCTTTGTGAAAATCCTATATAAATATAAAACCTGACGCACCAAGCCCCCTCAGGTTATAGAATATAGGGATAGCAAGTTGAGTGAGAGACCCAAAATGGACACCACTCAGCGAGCTAATACACACACAGATAGTCACAGTATGTACAATGCAGAGGTAATTACTAACAATAATACTGCACTGGACTAGCTTATATATAGCTATGTAGTCAATAGATATAACACCGCACAGTAAGAACTGGATGTATATCACAGGGTAATTGTACTAGAAAACCCTGACTAAATGCACTCTTTCTTAACTAACACTGACAAAAAGGCAGGTAGAATACTTAAGTGTCATGTAAAGTCACAGCACTGACAACCAGGCGGCTTTACACAGGAGGATTTGCCCAAGCAGTCCCAGGAACAGTGAAGCTGAGAGATAATGACGCCCAGACACTGACAGGGAGTGAGGGAGAGACAGATATGCAGCTCCAGGGTGGGAACATTTGCGGGAAATGGCGCCCTGGTGCTGGGGGAGGGGCTTCAGGTTTAAGCCTTATCCCCCTGCTGGCAAAACCACCGGGTACTGTGGGCTACTTTTAAAATGGTTTAGAGAGAAAACCTGACCTGCACCCATGCCCTGGTGATCTAATGGGATCGCCTGTACTGCCACAGTGTCCACCGCCAGCGTGCGCGGCCCGCCTCCCACTGACCCGCGCCGGATCGAGATAAAGCACGGGTCCCGCAAGAGGGCTCCACTCACCACTCCCGAAGCGCGGCCACACGATCCCAGAGAGCCTCAGTCGTGTGTGCCTGACCATGAAGAAAACCGGAGCCTCCTGCTGTAGTTACCCGGCAACCAGGGCTCGGGAATGTACAGCGCCGCTGGGGAGAGCTGGAGCTGCAGCAGTGAATGTCTCTGACATTTACCACCGCTGCTGCCCTTGTAGTCTTCACTTTTTCTTCAAAAAAAGCTCTTCTTAGGGCTGCCTGGAGCAGCCCCTCTGTTATGTGCCTGCTATCTGCGGCACCAACTACAAAACTGAGCTCCTGTGCAGGGAGGCGGGGTTATAGAGGAGGCGGTGCTATGCATTCTGGGAACAGTCAAAGCTTTTCAGCCTGTTGGTGCCTCAGATCAAGATCCTACTCTACACCCCTATGTCTATCCTTGTGGAGCCCAATGTACCCAGCAGCAGAAATCTATATATCTATCTACATCTCTCTACAGAGATTCTATTGCCTGGACCTAACCACTAATACTGACCCTACTGCTATCTGCCCTTACCACCTCCATACCCCCAGCACCTAACCCCCTCCATGCCTCAGTATTGCCCCAAATGCTACCTACCCTTCCGCACTCTGCACATGCAGCGATCAGCTGCAGCACACACTCCACTGTGATCTGGATGTGGGGGATAAGGAGTAAGCCCAAGGGGGATGACTATCACCAGCAGGGGTAATATAAAGAAATATTACACTGGGGGGAGACAACATTTGTAACAGGGAAGGAGAAGCGGGCGCAAAAAAAAAAATGTTTTTTTTTTATTTTATTTTACTACTAATGGGGTGTGGCTAGATACTATCATTAGGATTTAGAACCCGGGGGAGGGGGAAATTTATTGCCAATTGGGGTGGGAGCATCTCTTATAATTGGGGCCGATGGACACAGGGGGGAGTGTGGTGCAAAATACCACACTCCCCATAGATTTTATATAAAAAAAATATTTCAAAATATTATTAAAAATACATTTTAACTTTATTAAATAAGAAATTAAAAAATAGACACCGAACTTTTTGGGGGAATAAAATGTCAGTATTGGGGTGTATTCAATTGTAGTCGGAACTGCCATCTTGTCGGAAAGACAGCAGTTTCTGACTTTTTTTAGGTCGGAAACTGTTCCGACCTACTCAATTTGGCTGCCGTTTTTATGACAAGTCAGCAACTCCGACTTGTCGGAACACACGTGGATCGGCGGAATAGCCGCAGATCCACATGTGTTGTTGGTATCGCAGCCAAATCCCACAGGTTTTAGCCCCATTTCCGACAATTTCAATCAGACTTTAAAAAAAAAAAAAAAGAGAAGGATTGGCAATGTCAGGAACGGGCAAATCCTAATTGAATACTGAAATGTAGGATCCTTCCGTTGGAAAGGATCCAACATCAATTAAATATACCCCTAAGTGGTTAAAACAGTGTCAAAGCAATAAAAAGTTAATCCAACCTTACATGCCCACAGATAATTTTTCTGCTTTTCTAAAATAATTAATTCACTTTTTTTTTTTAAAGTAACAAAACTTATGAGGTATGGAGGTTTTTACCAACTTTTTATTAAGTGAACGGAAAGCAAGTTAAGGAAATACACTAAAAAGTGATCCTTGGGAGAACAGTATTAATTTCTTCCTGATTTTTAGGTGACAATTCAAATTAGTATACTGTCAGAAGACCCTCCCCCCCATGTATGGATATTTAAGTGAATAAAGCAAAGCAAACTAGACTGTTCTGAAAACCCTTATCTTAGATAGTAGTGCCTGTGACCAACACAGTGTCATTAGCTATTGTCTTAAACACAAGGTCATCAGTCGATATTGTAATGTGTACCAGGGTCTACTTTTTTCTATACAAAAAGGTCAAAAGGTGCATATTATTAATTGTGATCTGCTCCCAAAAATAAAGATACCTTATTGTAGCAATACAGAATCTTTAATTGCTAGGATATACCATTGGGGGTACCCACAGTCCACTATGGACTAACATCATCTGGAGATGGCATTATCTGCCAGAGGCAAGGTTGATAAAAATCAGGCAGTACACCATGGTTTTTTTTTTCTTTGTATACAGTTCCATGAATGAATAAAAGGAGCGTGTGTGTGTGTGTGTGTGTGTGTGTGTGTGTGTGTGTGTGTGTGTGTGTGTGTGTGTGTGTGTGCTTCATTATTCTGAATGATGAATCTGCATTAGGTTCAGAATTCTTGACACTGTTTTAATGTAAAGCATTGTCTGCATTATAACTTTAAATGGGAAACATTCTATAGCCTGGGTGTAGTACGGGTGACCGGCGGTCACTTACCGACGCCGGGATCCCGGCAGCATACCGACGCCGGGATCCCGGCAGCATACCGACGCCGGGATCCCGGCAGCATACCGACGCCGGGATCCCGGCGGGGTGGGGCGAGTGCAGCAAGCCCCTTGCGGGCTCGCTGGCGACCTGTGGTCGCCACAGGTTCTATTCCCACTCTATGGGTGTCGTGGACACCCACGAGTGGAAATAGTCCCTGTTGGTCGGCATGCCGACCATCGGGATAGTGAGCCGTCGGGCTCACCGAGGAGGTCATGTGACTGTCGGGCAGCTGACCGGCGGTCACATGAAGACCACCCCTATAGCCTGGGTGTCGGGATCCCGACCGCCGTGATACTGACAACTATTCTCCCTCTTGGGGTGTCCACGACACCCCTGGATGGAGAATAAATAGCATGCATAGCGCACCAACATGCCAACAGCGTGGCGAGCCCGCAAGGGGCTCTTTTACACTCACACCACTGCCGGCATTTCGGCACCAGTATGCTGGACGCCGAGATCCCAACAGCTGGGATATCGTAGTAGACCCCTTTAAACAAGCTCTTATTGCATCATGTTTCAAATTATAATACAGGCACAGCTAAATAGCTTTACATAACATTACTACGGTGCCTGCATTCTCACATCATAATGCTGGATATTCTGACATGATCAAATCACTACTTCCCGTATAAGAGTGCCTAGAACAGTGATGGCTAACCTTGACACTACAGCTGTTGTTGAACTATACATCCCAGCATGCCCTGCATCAGCTTTAGCATGGCCAAATAACAAAACTGATGCAGGGCATGCTGGTATGTGTAGTTCAACAACAGCTGGAGTGTCAAGGTTAGCCATCACTGGCCTAGAAACTAGCCACACACAGAAACCTGGCAGTTTGTTGAGACCGGTTACAAACACCTGCCATAGGTAATTTGATCACATAAGTGGGAATCAGATGGGCACCATGTATCTGCTAGATGCCTCTGTGCAAAGTGTATCTCCTTGTATTTCTGAAGCGGTCAGCTACAGAGGGGGGGGGAGGAGTGAACACAATTACTGTTTTTGAGAAGCACAAAAACAAATGTTCAGCATCTTAAAAGCTCATGGGACCAGTTTTACAGTATACAAAGTCAATTTAATTAGGGATGAATTGAGGACAATGCCTTAACTGCAGCCTAAATCGCCTCATAGGGCTGCGCATAAGAACATGTGAATTAGCAGCTACCTGGATCACGAAGGGAACATAGACACAACCAAAGGAGAACACCCCAACAGGTCTCAAGTATTCCTATATTCCGGCACAAAAAACTTTTTTTCTGGTAAAAGGTGTTTCAGGCAATCTCTAGCAAAGGTCCTCACATGATCTTAGCCAGCTGCTACTACTCAGACAGTAAAAGGTCTCCTGCTGTGTTGCTCTTTGAAGTGTTGGGAACTAGCACTCACGACACAAACATAGAGGCACAACGTAAGCAGGCACCATGACCGCACTAAGACAACCAGACAGCATAACTTGCGCTCCTTCCCCAACTTGTCCCGAGTGACTCGGGCTCACACGCGCGCGCACACAGCGGGTTAGTAAATGCTATTGAAACACACTCACCTGAAATCACAACGCTCCTCAGATACCTAGGGTCCCTCCCCCGGCTTATTATCCCGTTACTCCCGCCAGCAAGACCCATACGATTTCTTCCCCAAGCAGACAACTTCCGCTTCCGGTCACCGCTGCGAAAAACATGGCGCTGTCCATGACACGGTTGCCATGGTGGCCAAAAAAAACAATTTTCTGTTAACGTGGGTTCTTTTTTGTAGATTGGATTTTTTTCTTACAACCTCGAAATAACCGAAACCGCGAGTTTTTTGTTATTAGATAGCTACTTGTTATCATGTTTAATTTTATTCAAGCAAGCGCTTCTGACTATGTATGGGGAAGGATAGTACTAGTCAGTGTCGGGCTGGTGAATTAAGGGTCTGCTGGAGACAGCAGTGGTGGGGGCCGATGTTGTAGGGTGTGGCCAGTCACCACATTGGTTGCCTAATCATTAGATTAGACCAGAGGTGCTCAAACTCGGTCCTCTGGGGCACACACAGTGCATGTTTTGCAGGTAACCCAGCAGGTGCACAGGTGTATTAATTACTCACTGACACATTTTAAAAGGTCCACAGGTGGAGCTAATTATTTCACTTGCGATTCTGTGAGGAGACCTGCAAACAGTGGCGGATTTAGCGGGGGGCGATTAGGGCGAACGCCCCCCCTACATGTACCGGCACCGGGATGGAGGCCGGGTCCCGCTGCGGTATTGGGAACGGGGTGGAGAGCTGTGCAGCGCGGCGGGGGACGAGGAGAGAGAGAGAGCGTCCTGACACGCGTACAGCGGCCTCTGTTTTTACCACGCCCCCTCCTCCCTCTACGCGCATCAGGACGCTCTCTCTCTCTCCTCGTCCCCCGCCGCGCTGCACAGCTCTCCACCCCATTCCCAATACCGCTGCGGGACCCGGCCTCAGGCTCCATTCACTGTCAGGTGTGTGTGTGAGTGTGTCTGTCAGGTGTGTGTGTGTGTGTGAGTGTGTGTCTGTCAGGTGTGTGTGTGTGTGTGTGTGTGTGTGAATTTTGCCTCATACATTGTGCTATAATGTGCATTTAGGATCATTCTGCGTGCTATAATGTGCATTTAGGATCATTCTGCGTGCTATAATGTGCATTTAGGATCATTCTGCGTGCTATAATGTGCATTTAGGATCATTCAGTGTGCTATAATGTGCATTTAGGATCATTCAGTGTGTTATAATGTGCATTTGGGATCATTCAGAGTGCTATAATGTGCATTTAGGATCATTCAGTGTGCTATAATGTGCATTTAGGATCATTCTGCGTGCTATAATGTGCATTTAGGATCATTCTGCGTGCTATGATGTGCATTTAGGATCATTCTGCGTGCTATGATGTGCATTTAGGATCATTCAGTGTGCTATAATGTGCATTTAGGATCATTCTGCGTGCTATAATGTGCATTTAGGATCATTCAGTGTGCTATAATGTGCATTTAGGATCATTCAGTGTGCTATAATGTGCATTTAGGATCATTCTGCGTGCTATAATGTGCATTTAGGATCATTCAGAGTGCTATAATGTGCATTTAGGATCATTCAGTGTGCTATAATGTGCATTTAGGATCATTCTGCATGCTATGATGTGAATTTAGGATCATTCTGCGTGCTATGATGTGCATTTCGGATCATTCTGCGTGCTATGATGTGCATTTCGGATCATTCTGCGTGCTATGATGTGCATTTCGGATCATTCTGCGTGCTATGATGTGCATTTAGGATCATTCTGCGTGCTATGATGTGCATTTAGGATCATTCTGCGTGCTATGATGTGCATTTAGGATCATTCTGCGTGCTATGATGTGCATTTCGGATCATTCAGTGTACTATGATGTGCATTTCGGATCATTCAGTGTGCTATGATGTGCATTTCGGATCATTCAGTGTGCTATAACGTGAATTTTGGCTCATTCTGCGTGCTATAATGTGAATTTCGGCTCATTCAGTGTGCTATAACGTGAATTTTGGCTCATTCTGCGTGCTATAACGTGAATTTTGGCTCATTCAGTGTGCTATGATGTGCATTTCGGCTCATTCAGTGTGCTATGATGTGAATTTCGGATCATTCTGCGTGCTATGATGTGCATTTCGGATCATTCAGTGTGCTATGATGTGAATTTCGGATCATTCAGTGTGCTATGATGTGAATTTCGGATCATTCTGCGTGCTATGATGTGCATTTAGGATCATTCTGCGTGCTATGATGTGAATTTTGGCTCATTCTGCGTGCTATGATGTGAATGTCGGCTCATACAGTGTGCTATAATGTGAATTTTGGATCATACTGTGTGCTATGATGTGCATTTCGGATCATTTTGCGTGCTACAATGTGAATTTCAGCTCATTCAGTGTGCTATAATGTGAATTTCGGCTCATTCTGTATGCTATAATGTGAATGTCGGCTCATTCTGTGTGCTATAATGTGAATGTCGGCTCATTCTGTGTGCTGTAGAAACAGAATTTGTCGGCAGATAAGAACCACTTGGCCCATCTAGTCTGCCCCCTTTTTTTTTTTTTAACATTATTTTTATCTCTAACCTTATCTGATCCTTATTTCTTTGTAAGAATATCCTTATGTCTATCCCATGCATGTTTAAATTGCCCTACTGTCTTAGCCTCTACCACCCCTGATGGAAGGAATGGCGATTCGCCAGTCTGTATCACCAGTGCGCAGGGTTCTCTCCACTAACTGGCAACTTTTTATTAGTAATGGCAACAATAGGAAATTTTAGAAGCGAACGGGAAGGGCATTACTAAGTGGGAGGGGCTATGATTAGGGGGAGGAGTCATAATTCTTAAACCGCCCCCCCTAAAAGTTAAGTCTAGATCCGCCACTGCCTGCAAAACATGCACTGTGTGTGCCCCCGAGGACCGAGTTTGAGAACCTCTGGATTAGACAGTGCATGGGTTGGGGCCCTTGATAAACATGTTTAGTAAATACTGCTAGTGCATGCATGATAATTTACAACATTAATAACAGCAATGCACTGTAGAGAATACACCATAGTCCTGTCTAGTATTAAGGTAACAACATAGCTTTTTGGCAGGTACAGTACCTTTTTTCTATGGTCTGTACCGATTTTTTACTCTCCATTTTTCCATTTAAAGATTAGGAAAAGGGACGTGGCCCCGCCCCCTTTACATGTGGCCACGACCCCTTTTCTACTTTGTACCGCTTTTTATGTGTAAAATGTTGGAGGGTTTGTAACAATATGTATAATTCAAATGCACAGTCTGGAACTTGATCCCTACAAGAGGAGGTGGGCCCCAGACAGTGGGGCTCCCAAATGTCCCGATTTTCGCTGGATTGTCCCGCTGTCCCAACCGTGGACCGCAGTGTCCCGCAGTGGTGGTGGGGCAGTTGGGAGGTCTCCTGTCACTCTGCTCTTAGCAGAGCTGCGGTGAATAGACACAGGAGACAAGAGCGACTGGGCGCATGCCAGCAGCTCACAGAGCGCTGGCCATGCCCCCACTGTGACGATAATGGGAGGCGTGGCAGGCCGTCGTGACATTGTAGTAAAGGCACACCCCTTTTCGGGCGGGCCCAGCTTTGTCGCACAGAACTGTCTCTAAATGTTAAAGTTGGGAGGTATGCTTTCACAGGATGTGGCTGGTGATTCAGATGTGGACGGATTTAGCATCGCTACTGCTTCCTTGGATCATCACCGATGCTAACATATCCTAATGCAGCAGGAGTCGTCTGGTATGAGCAGAGGCGTAACAAGCACAGGGCGAGCAGGGCACGTGCCCTGGGCGTCGTGGCAGCCCCAGCAGAGGGGGGCGCCACCAATCTAGCTGGTTTCTACTTTAAATTAAATTATTTATATTTATGTATAAAAAAATTCTTTTCTTGTCTGGTGCAGGATTAAAACTTTTGGTTTAGTTGGGGGCGCCACCAGCACCTGCACGGCCTGCTCGCCCCATGCGCCCACAGCTGCGTCAGTGTGCAGGCATCAGCCAGCGATTGTAGCCCCGCCCCCTCGTGGCTTTATGCCGCGATTCTCGGGTCGGTGAGTGGTGGAGCCAACATAACGTTTCTCATTGAAGGGTGTCATATTGGCTCCGCCCCTTCTCCCACTGACCCGCAAATCGCGGCAAACGGCCGTGAGGGGGCGGAGCCTAGCGATGAGCATTCCCCTGGTCCTGCCCGAGCCACCAGTCAGTACAGCACTGCCAGTGATCTCCTGCAGCATACCTCAGCCTCGTTCAGGTGTCAGTGTCAGTGTAAGTGTGTGTTTGTCTACATGTTTGTGTGTATGTCTTCTACGTGTGTGTATATTTATGTGTGTATATGTTCAGTGTGTCTGTGTATAATTGTGTATGTGTGTGTGTGTGTGTTTTCCATGTATGTATTATTTATGTGTGTGTGTGTGTGTGTGTGTGTGTGTGTGTGTGTGTGTGTATATATGTATGTATATATATATATTATATGTACACAGTGGTCGAAGTGGGCCGGTATACTGCGCTATGGCATACCGGCACTTCTCCACAGACCCGGAAGTGTGTGTGTATATATATATATATAACAAAATTAATTAGCAGTGTGCAGACAGCAGCATGTAGGAAGGAGGCCGGAGGTCCTGGAGGACTCACCCTGGAAGAGGGAGTTGGCTGCGCACCCCGGGAACGGAGACCTGCGCACCGGCTGAAGAGACACAAGGGAGCGTGCCGCAGGACCAGGAGAGGACCAACGCCAGGGAGGAGCTGCCCACGCCTACGCCTGTCACCGGAGTGACCAGAGCCGTCCGTGCTGAGTGGAGAAGACGCCGCAGAAGAGGAATCCAGCCAGCCGCAGGACCGGGGAAGGACATCCAACCTTCAGCGGACCGGGACCCTGCAGCAAGGCAGGAGACTGACCAACGACGGGAGGACACCCGCTTACCAGAGCAAGGACCCATAGAAGAACCCAGCTGGCTTAAAAAAGACGGCGCAGAACAGCGGGGAGGATGGCGCAGATCGGGATCCTGCAGCTGGAGAAAAGACCCCCCTTCGGAGCGCAGCAGACCACACTGAAAAGGGTGCATTCCCGGTGCGGTGCTCTGCATCCCGGGTGGAACCGAAGACGTGGAGTGTCGGAGGTGGCAGAAGCGCCGCAGCTTGGGGTGAGAAATCGCTGTAACACTTCCGCTGCAAAACTCTGCAATTAGTCAATTGAGGGGGTAGGCTCCCCTCACCACAGTGCCCCGCAGAATTAGTTATTTAAGGGGGTAGACTCCCCTCACCGTAGTGCCCCGCGGGCCTTGTTAATTAAGGGGGTAGGATCCCCTCACTCTATAATGTGTATTTCGGCTCATTCTATGTGCTATAATGTGAATTTTGGCTCATACCGTGTGGTATAATGTGAATTTCGGCTCATACCGTGTGCTAGTATGTGAATTTCGGCTCATACCATGTGGTGTAATGTGAATTTTGGCTCATATCATGTGCTAGTATGTGAATTTCGGCTCATACCGTGTGGTATAATATGAATTTCAGCTCATACCGTGTGCTACTGTCACAACTGAGGGTTTAGGCTGACGGGAGGAAGCCTCAGATGTAGGGGGTGAAATGAAATCAAACTTAGATGGTTTAATCAGACCCCTGGACATGTAAGTGTGGAAGGAAACCCGAGGGTGTGACCATGACAAGCAGGTTAAAAGTCAAATGAAAGTTTATTAAACAGACTCCGTATAATCACAACAGCGTTCACAGTCAGAATTAGCAGTGGCAGATAATACAGTTCCTGGATCACTAAACCATAAAAGGTATCACAGGGCACTGGTAGGTTGCAGAACAGGTGTTATAGTCCTTTGGTAGAATAACCTTACCAGGCCAGGCTGTAGTAGTGGAGATAACCGAGGAACATGCCAGTAGGTGTATGAGATGATGCTGGTAACTGGAATGCACTGTAGGAGTCACTGGACGGAACCAGCCAGATGGTGGAGACACGGAGTTAAAACTAAAAGATGCTAGGGTGCGTGGAAACAGATGAAATGAAGAGTGGTTACCGGTGGTAGTGGATACTGCTGGTAAGTAGAAATCCGCTGGGAGAACACCGGCTCTTTAAGGAGGCTGAATTCTGTTGGAAGCAGGTTGCTGGAAACAGATGGGTTAATAGCTGCAAGCTTGGAAGCTGGAAGCAAGCGAGGTAATAGCTGAAAGCTGGATCAGTCACAGAGGATTGCAAAGTCAGGCTGCACCGCAGGATGGAAAGCAGGTGCGGGTCTCTTTGTGGATGCTGGAGACAGGAGCTGGAACCTGGAGAAACAAACCACAGGAGAGAGAGACTGGAACAAGGTATGACATTCAAAGCACTGACATCTATCTGGCCCAGACACAGGATACTTATACCTGCTGCTATGCAGGCATTGGCTGGGCAATTATGCAGATTCCAGAGATGGTGGATTGGAGGAATTGGAGCATGTGATCAAATCCAACATGGCTGCGCCCATGCTGGAACCTGGAGGGAAAACCTGGTTTGGAATGAAATGTGCAAACATAGTGATAATGGCGGCGCCGGCCGCGGAGGACAGAAGACGCCAGATGACAGCCATATGCTGAGACACTTGGAGGGCAGCAGAGGCCGCGGCAGGCATGATACATGATTCTGAGAACCTGCAGCAATAACACAGTAACGGCGGCGGAGGCCGCGGAGGACGGGAGACGCCATGTTGGATTCAAGCATGGCGCCGCTGTGGTAGTGTCTCAGAATGACAGGAGGGATGTGCAGAGTGTTGACACAGATGAAATCCGGATTTGGAACGCTGGGCCAGTCTCAGAAGACACCTAAACGGCAGGTAATGGCGTCCCGATACCCGGATCGTGACAGCACCCCCCCCCCCCTTTAGGAGTGGCCCCAGGACACTTCTTAGGCTTTAAAGGAAACTTTGAGTGGAAATTTCGGACCAAGGCAGGAGCATGGACGTCTGAGGCATTGGTCCAAGAGCGTTCTTCAGGACCATAGCCCTTCCAGTCAATGAGATACTGTAACTGACCGTAACGGAAACGTGAGTCCAAGATCTTGGCCACCTCGTACTCGACTCCCCGTTGAGTCTGAACTTTGGGAGCTGGAGGAAGTGCGGAATGAAACCGATTCAGGATCAGCGGTTTCAATAAGGAAACATGAAATGTCCTGGGTATTTTCAAGAAGGGTGGTAACTGTAATCTGTAGGCAACAGGATTGATGACTTGTTCAATCTTGAAGGGACCGATGTAGCGAGGTGCAAAATTCATGCTGGGAACTCTCAACCTCAAATTCTTCGTGGACAACCACACACGATCACCCACCTTGAGAGCAGGAACCGCTCTACGCTTCCTATCGGCAAACTTCTTATACCTGGATGAGGCTTTAAGCAGGGCTGCGCGGACGTTCCTCCAGTTATTTGAAAACTGACGCAAGGTGACATCCACTGCTGAAACAGAAGTTGCGGGAAGCGGTTGGAATTCTGGGACTTTAGGGTGGAATCCATAATTAATGAAGAATGGTGTAGAAGAAGATGAGGAATGGTATTGATTGTTGTGGCTGAACTCGGCCCAAGGAAGAAGTTGAACCCAGTCATCTTGAGAGGAAGACACATATATACGGAGGAAGGCCTCCAAGTCCTGATTCACCCTCTCGGTTTGACCATTGGTCTGAGGATGGTAAGCCGTGGAAAACTTTAACTTGACTTGGAGGGCTTGACACAAACTTCGCCAAAATTTGGCTACAAATTGTACTCCACGATCCGAGATGATCTCTTCAGGAAGACCGTGAAGTCGGAAGATCTCTTGTATAAATACTTGAGCCAACTTGGAAGCTGACGGAAGACCGGTGAGAGGGATGAAATGTGCCATCTTGGTGAACCGGTCAACTACCACCCAGATGGTATTAAACTTGTTGCAGATAGGTAGATCGGAAACAAAGTCCATCGACAAATGGGTCCATGGTCGACGGGGAACAGATAATGGAACCAGTTGCCCCGCAGGCGACTGGCGGGAGACTTTGTGTTGGGCACACTTTGGGCAGGAGGCAATAAATTCCATAACGTCCTTCTTCAGAGTTGGCCACCAGTAGGACCTAGAAATAAATTCAAGGGTTTTCTGAATGCCTGTATGTCCAGCAAAACGGGAAGCATGGGCCCATTGCATGAGCTTCTTCCTTAGAACTGGCTTAACAAAACTTTTCCCTGGTGGAGGCGTAGAGTCCATCCCTACCGTGGAGAATGCCAACGGATTAATAATAGGATGCTTGTCTGCAGACTCGGACTCATTTTCTTGCTCCCATGAGCGGGAAAGGGCATCGGCCTTACGATTCTGAGAACCCGGACAGAACTGGAGTTTAAAGTCAAACCTAGAGAAGAAAAGTGCCCATCTGGCCTGACGAGGATTCAGACATTGTGCGCCTTTGAGATATAAAAGATTTTTGTGGTCGGTAAGTATGGTGATTGAGTGGGAAGCTCCCTCCAACAGGTATCTCCACTCCTCCAGAGCGAGCTTGATGGCCAGCAACTCCTGATCGCCAATGGCATAGTTGCGCTCAGCTGGGGAGAACTTCCGGGAGAAGAAACTGCAAGGATGTAGATGTCCATCTTTGGCCCTCTGGGATAACACTGCTCCTACTCCAACGGAGGAGGCATCTACCTCTAAGATAAAAGGAAAGTCGGTGTCGGGCTGTTTCAGAACTGGTGCAGAGATGAACCGTTGCTTCAGAAGGTGAAAGGCCTGTGTAGCTTCCTCATACCACTTGGACGGATTAGCACCTTTCTTGGTTAATGCAGTGATAGGCGCCACAATGGTGGAAAAGTCTCGTATAAATTTTCTATAATAATTGGCGAACCCTAAGAACCTCTGGACCCCTTTGAGGGTTAAGGGTATAGGCCAATTCTGGATTGCTTGGAGTTTCTCAGGATCCATCTCTAGTCCGGAACCGGACACAATGTAACCTAGAAACGGAATGGTTTTAACTTCAAACACACACTTCTCCAATTTACAATAGAGGTGATTGACACGGAGACGGGAAAGAACCTCTTTTACCCAGAAACGATGATCTTCGAGATTATTAGCAAAGATGAGGATGTCATCTAAATAAACCACGACATGGCGGTACAAGATGTCCCTGAAGATCTCATTCACGAAGTGCTGGAAGACTGCTGGAGCGTTGCTCAATCCGAAGGGCATGATGAGGTACTCATAATGTCCGTCACGGGTGTTAAAGGCGGTCTTCCACTCGTCACCCTCACGGATTCGGATGAGATTGTAGGCACCCCTCAAGTCCAGCTTTGTAAAAATGGTTGCACCACTAACTCTATCAAAGAGCTCGGTAATCAGGGGTAAAGGGTATCGGTTCTTGACGGTAATGTCGTTCAGACTTCTGTAGTCGATGCACGGACGCAGACCACCGTCTTTCTTCTTAACGAAGAAGAAGCCTGCGCCGGCTGGAGAAGAAGAAGGTCGGATGAAACCCTTCGCCAGGTTCTCTTTGATGTACTCTTCCATGGAGTGTGTCTCAGGCAGAGACAACGGATAAGTTCGGCCTCGCGGTGGAACCTTCCCTGGAATGAGGTCGATTGGGCAGTCCCATTCTCTATGAGGAGGAAGGATATCAGCAGAGGCTTTACTGAACACGTCCGTGAAGTCTTGATATGGAGGAGGCGGAACATCAGATGACCTGGGGAAGGAAGAACAAACAGGAAGAACTTTGGCTAAACAAGTCTCAGCACAGGAGGGACCCCATGCCAGTATTTGCGTAGTCGTCCAGTCAATCGATGGGTTGTGGAGACGGAGCCATGGAAGGCCTAAAACCACTGGATGTGTGGCTCTTGGAATCACTAGAAAAGAAATATACTCAGAATGAAGAACTCCCACTCTCAGACGAACTGGAAGAGTCCTTAAGGAAATGACTGCGTCAAAAATTTTGCTGCCATCCACGGCAGTCAAAGAGATGGACGAGGACAGTCTCTCGGTGGGTAGGGACCACCGTTTAACATAAACTTCGGTTATGAAATTCCCAGCTGCTCCGGAATCAAGGAGGGCAATGACGTTCCTGTAACGTTGAGCAATTTGGAGCGACACTGGGAGGTTACAATCATGAGGAGATGGAGAGGAGATCATTACACCTAGCCGGCCCTCTCCTTGGCGAGCTAGGATCTGGAGTCCCGAACGTTTGGGACAGGCGTTGATAGTGTGCGACGGAGCTGCACAGTAGAGACATAGAGACTCGGAGAGGCGTCTTCGGCGCTCAGCGGGAGATAGACGGGAACGACCAATTTGCATAGGCTCATCCTTGGATGGAGATGGTTGACGAGGAGGAGGAGCAGAAGATTTAGGAACGGATGATCTTCCTCGCTCGGTTGCTCTCTCTCTGAACCGTAGATCAACCTTCGTGCATAGTGAAATTAGCTCATCCAACTTAGAAGGCAAGTCTCTGGTAGCTAACTCGTCTTTAATGCGTTCTGACAAGCCATGCCAGAATGCAGCATACAGGGCCTCGTCGTTCCAGGCCAGTTCAGATGCCAGGATTTTGAACTGTATAAGATACTGTCCCACAGTACGTGTTCCCTGGCGTAGACGGAGAATCCCAGATGAAGCAGAGGAAACCCGGCCCGGCTCGTCGAAGATGCGCCTGAATGATGCTACAAAGTCAGTATAGGAGGACAGCAGGGGATCAGACTTCTCCCATAACGGTGATGCCCAATCAAGGGCTGAGCCACTGAGGAGAGAAATAATATAAGCAACTTTGGTACGGTCACTGGGGAAGTTGCCAGATTGAAGCTCAAAATGGATTTCGCATTGGTTGAGAAATCCCCTGCAGAACCTTGGAGATCCGTCAAATTTTGCTGGCGTTGGAAGATGAAGACGTGGTATGGAAATGGGCAAGGTGGGTGGGGTTACAGCTGGAGTCACTGTGGTGGACGCACCAGACGTGCCAGGTCCACGGAGGGTCGTCTGAATCCCATCCAGCCGAGTAGAGAGATCCTGGAGACAGCGGATGATGTGACCTTGTGCAGCCTCCTGATGTTCGAGTCTGGCTGCCAGTTCTTGCATAGGTCTAGCCGCTTGATCCTGGTCTCCGGCTGGATTCATATGGTCAGTGCTTACTGTCACAACTGAGGGTTTAGGCTGACGGGAGGAAGCCTCAGTTGTAGGGGGTGAAATGAAATCAAACTTAGATGGTTTAATCAGACCCCTGGACATGTAAGTGTGGAAGGAAACCCGAGGGTGTGACCATGACAAGCAGGTTAAAAGTCAAATGAAAGTTTATTAAACAGACTCCGTATAATCACAACAGCGTTCACAGTCAGAATTAGCAGTGGCAGATAATACAGTTCCTGGATCACTAAACCATAAAAGGTATCACAGGGCACTGGTAGGTTGCAGAACAGGTGTTATAGTCCTTTGGTAGAATAACCTTACCAGGCCAGGCTGTAGTAGTGGAGATAACCGAGGAACATGCCAGTAGGTGTATGAGATGATGCTGGTAACTGGAATGCACTGTAGGAGTCACTGGACGGAACCAGCCAGATGGTGGAGACACGGAGTTAAAACTAAAAGATGCTAGGGTGCGTGGAAACAGATGAAATGAAGAGTGGTTACCGGTGGTAGTGGATAGTACTGCTGGTAAGTAGAAATCCGCTGGGAGAACACCGGCTCTTTAAGGAGGCTGAATTCTGTTGGAAGCAGGTTGCTGGAAACAGATGGGTTAATAGCTGCAAGCTTGGAAGCTGAAAGCAAACGAGGTAATAGCTGAAAGCTGGATCAGTCACAGAGGATTGCAAAGTCAGGCTGCACCGCAGGATGGAAAGCAGGTGCGGGTCTCTTTGTGGATGCTGGAGACAGGAGCTGGAACCTGGAGAAACAAACCACAGGAGAGAGAGACTGGAACAAGGTATGACATTCAAAGCACTGACATCTATCTGGCCCAGACACAGGATACTTATACCTGCTGCTATGCAGGCATTGGCTGGGCAATTATGCAGATTCCAGAGATGGTGGATTGGAGGAATTGGAGCATGTGATCAAATCCAACATGGCTGCGCCCATGCTGGAACCTGGAGGGAAAACCTGGTTTGGAATGAAATGTGCAAACATAGTGATAATGGCGGCGCCGGCCGCGGAGGACAGGAGACGCCAGATGACAGCCATATGCTGAGACACTTGGAGGGCAGCAGAGGCCGCGGCAGGCATGATACATGATTCTGAGAACCTGCAGCAATAACACAGTAACGGCGGCGGAGGCCGCGGAGGACGGGAGACGCCATGTTGGATTCAAACATGGCGCCGCTGTGGTAGTGTCTCAGAATGACAGGAGGGATGTGCAGAGTGTTGACACAGATGAAATCCGGATTTGGAACGCTGGGCCAGTCTCAGAAGACACCTAAACGGCAGGTAATGGCGTCCCGATACCCGGATCGTGACAGCTAGTATGTGAATTTTGGCTCATACCATGTGGTGTAATGTGAATTTCGGCTCATACCGTGTGCTGGTATGTGAATTTCGGCTCATACCGTGTGGTATAATGTGAATTTCAGCTCATACCGTGTGGTATAATGTGAATTTCGGCTCATACCGTGTGGCATAATGTGAATTTCGGGTCATACCGTGTGCTAGTATGTGAATTTCGGCTCATACCGTGTGGTATAATGTGAATTTCAGCTCATACCGTGTGCTAGTATGGGAATTTCGGCTCATACCGTGTGGTATAATGGGAATTTCTCTGACGTCCTAGTGGATGCTGGGTACTCCGTAAGGACCATGGGGAATAGACGGGCTCCGCAGGAGACTGGGCACTCTAAAAGAAAGATTAGGTACTATCTGGTGTGCACTGGCTCCTCCCTCTATGCCCCTCCTCCAGACCTCAGTTAGAATCTGTGCCCGGCTCGAGCTGGTTGCACACTAGGGGCTCTCCTGAGCTTCTAGAAAAGAAAGTATTTATTAGTTTTTTTATTTTCAGTGAGATCTGCTGGCAACAGACTCACTGCTACGAGGGACTTAGGGGAGACAAGCGAACCTACCTGCTTGCAGCTAGCTTAGGCTTCTTAGGCTACTGGACACCATTAGCTCCAGAGGGATCGAACACAGGCCCAGCCTCGGTCGTCTGGTCCCGGAGCCGCGCCGCCGTCCCCCTTGCAGAGCCAGAAGCAAGAAGAACATCCTGAAAATCGGCGGCTGAAGACTCCGGTCTTCATTAAGGTAGCGCACAGCACTGCAGCTGTGCGCCATTGCTCCCTATGCACACCACATACTCCGGTCACTGATGGGTGCAGGGCGCTGGGGGGGGGCGCCCTGGGCTGCAATTAGATTACCTTAAAATGGCAAAAAACACATAATATAGTCTAATAAACTATATATGTGTAAAAATCCCCTGCCATAATATTAATATAAAGAGCGGGAGAAGCCCGCCGAAAAAGAGGCGGGGCTATCTCCCTCAGCACACTGTCGCCATTTTCTCTTCACAGCTCCGCTGGAAGGACGCTCCCCAGGCTCTCCCCTGCAGTTTCCAGGCTCAATAGGGTAAAAAAGAGAGGGGGGGCACTAAATTTAGGCGCAAAACTGTGTATTATAGCTGCTATAGGGAAAATCACTTTGTGTAGTGTAAATCCCTGTTTATATAGCGCTGTGGTGTGTGCTGGCATACTCTCTCTCTGTCTCCCCAAAGGACTTTGTGGGGTCCTGTCCTCAGTCAGAGCATTCCCTGTGTGTGTGTGCGGTGTGTCGGTACGGCTGTGTCGACATGTTTGATGAGGAGGCTTATGTGGAGGCGGAGCAGGTGCCGATAAATGTGATGTCACCCCCTGCGGGGTCGACACCAGAGTGGATGGATATGTGGAAGGTATTAACCGACAGTGTCAACTCCTTACATAAAAGGCTGGATGACGTAACAGCCGTGGGACAGCCGGCTTCTCAGCCCGTGCCTGCCCAGGCGTCTCAAAGACCATCAGGGGCTCACAAACGCCCGCTACCTCAGATGGCAGACACAGATGTCGACGCGGAGTCTGACTCCAGTGTCGACGAGGATGAGACATATACACAATCCACAAGGGGCATCCGTTGCATGATTACGGCAATGAAAAATGTGTTACACATTTCTGACATTAACCCAGGTACCACTAAAAAGGGTATTATGTTTGGGGAGAAAAAGCAGCCAGTGTTTTTTCCCCCATCAGATGAGTTGAATGAAGTGTGTAAAGAAGCGTGGGGTTCCCCCGATAAGAAACTGGTAATTTCTAAAAAGTTACTGATGGCGTACCCTTTCCCGCCAGAGGATAGGTCACGTTGGGAGATATCTCCTAGGGTGGATAAGGCGCTCACACGCTTGTCAAAAAAGGTGGCACTTCCGTCTCAGGATACGGCCGCCTTGAAGAAACCTGCTGATAGAAAGCAGGAGGCTATCCTGAAGTCTGTATATACACACTCAGGTACTATACTGAGACCTGCAATTGCTTCAGCATGGATGTGTAGTGCTGCTGCAGCGTGGTCTGATACCCTGTCAGATAATATTGATACCCTCGACAGGGATACTATTTTGCTAACCATAGAGCATATTAAAGACGTCATCCTTTATATGAGGGATGCACAGAGGGATATTTGCCGGCTGGCATCTAGAATTAATGCAATGTCCATTTCTGCCAGGAGGGTATTATGGACCCGGCAGTGGACAGGTGATGCTGATTCTAAAAGGCACATGGAGGTTTTGCCTTATAAGGGTGAGGAATTGTTTGGGGATGGTCTCTCGGACCTCGTATCCACAGCAACAGCTGGGAAATCGACATTTTTACCTCAGGCTCCCTCACAACCTAAGAAAGCACCGTACTATCAGGTACAGTCCTTTCGGCCTCAGAAAGGCAAGCGGATCAAAGGTGCTTCCTTTCTGCTCAGAGGCAGGGGGAGAGGGAAAAAGCTGCACCAGACTGCCAGTTCCCAGGAACAAAAATCCTCCCCTGCTTCTACTACGTCCACCGCATGACGCTGGGGCTCCACAGACGGAGCCAGGTGCGGTGGGGGCGCGTCTCCGGAACTTCAGCGACCAGTGGGTTCGCTCACAGGTGGATCTCTGGGATCTACAAGTGGTATCTCAGGGATACAAGCTGGAATTCGAGGCGTCTCCCCCTCGCCGTTACCTCAAATCAGCTTTGCTAGCTACTCCCCAGGACAGGGAGGTAGTACTGGCGGCAATACACAAGCTGTACCTCCAGCAGGTGATAATAAAAGTTCCCCTCCTTCAACAGGGACGGGGTTACTATTCCACAATGTTTGTGGTACCGAAACCAGACGGTTCGGTGAGACCCATTCTAAATTTGAAATCCTTGAACACTTTTATATAAGGAAGTTCAAGTTCAAAATGGAATCGCTCAGGGCGGTTATTGCAAGCCTAGAAGAGGGGGATTACATGGTATCACTGGACATCATGGATGCTTACCTACATGTCCCCATTTACCCACCTCACCAGGAGTACCTCAAGGTTGTGGTACAGAACTGCCATTACTAATTCCAGACGTTGCCGTTTGGTCTGTCCACGGCACCGAGGGTGTGTTCCAAGGTAATGGCCAAAATGATGATACTCCTTCGAAAGAAGGGAGTTATAATTATCCCGTACTTGGACGATCTCCTTATAAAGGCGAGGTCCAAGGAGCAGTCGTTGATCGGAGTAGCACTATCTCAGGAAGTGCTACAACAGCACGGCTGGATTCTGAATATCCCAAAGTCGCAGCTGGTTCCTACGACGCGTTTTCTGATATTGGGCATGTTTCTGGACACAGAACAGAAGAAGGTGTTTCTCCCAGAGGAGAAGGCCAAGGAGTTGTCATCTCTGGTCAGAGACCTCCTGAAACCAAAACAGGTGTCGGTGCATCATTGCACGCGAGTCCTGGAAAAGATGGTAGCTTCTTACGAAGCAATTCCCTTCGGCAGGTTCCATGCAAGGAACTTTCAGTGGGACCTGTTAGACAAGTGAGGATCGCATCTTCAGATGCATCGGCTGATCACCCTGTCCCCGAGGGCCAGGGTGTCTCTGCTGTGGTGGCTGCAGAGTGCTCAACTTCTCGAGGGCCGCAGATTCGGCATTCAGGACTGGGTCCTGGTGACCACGGATGCAAGCCTCCGAGGTTGGGGAGCAGTCACTCAGGGAAGAAATTTCCAAGGACAATGGTCGAGTCAGGAGACTTCCCTACACATAAATATTCTGGACCTAAGGGCCATTTACAATGCCCTAAGGCAAGCAGAACCCCTGCTTCAAAACCAGCCGGTGCTGATTCAGTCAGACAATATCACGGCTGTCGCCCATGTAAACCGACAAGGCGGCACAAGAAGCAGGATGGCGTTGGCAGAAGCCACAAGGATTCTCAGATGGGCGGAGTGTCACGTGCTAACACTGTCAGCAGTGTTCATTCCGGGTGTGGAAAACTAGGAAGCAGACTTCCTCAGCAGGCACGACCTCCACCCGGGAGAGTGGGGACTTCATCCAGAAGTCTTCACGCAGATTGTGAACCGTTGGGAACGGCCACAGGTGGACATGATGGCGTCCCGCCTCAACAAAAAGCTAAAAAAGTATTGCGCCAGGTCAAGAGACCCTCAGGCGATAGCTGTGGACGCACTAGTGACACCATGGGTGTACCAGTCGGTTGATGTGTTCCCTCCTCTTCCTCTCATACCCAAGGTACTGAGGATAGTAAGTAAAAGAGGAGTAAGAACTATACTCGTAGTTCCGGATTGGCCAAGAAGAACTTGGTACCCAGAACTACAAGAAATGATCTCGGAGGACCCATGGCCTCTGTCTCTCAGACAGGACCTGTTACTACAGGGGCCCTGTCTGTTCCAAGACTTACCGCGGCTGCGTTTGAAGGCTTGGCAGTTGAACGCCGGATCCTAACGGAAAAGGGGGTTCCAGATGAAGTGATTCCTACGCTGTTAAAGGCTAGGAAAGACGCTGCCTGAATTTCAGACGTTGTTAAGGGAGTGCTGCATATTCAGCCCCCTTTTGTGCCTCCAGTGGCACCTTGGGATCTCAACGTAGTGTTGGATTTCCTGAAATCACATTGTTTTGAGCCACTTCAGAACGTGGAGTTGAAGTATCTCACGTGGAAGGTGGTCATATATATATATATTTGGCCTTGGCTTCGGCTAGGCGTGTGTCCGAATTGGCGGCTTTGTCATGTGAAAGCCCTTATCTGATCTTCCATAGGGACAGGGCAGAATTGAGGATTCGTCCCCAATTTCTCCCTAAGGTGGTATCAGCGTTTCATTTGAACCAACCTATTGTGGTGCTTGCGGCTACTCGGGACTTGGAGGCCTCGAAGTTGCTGGATGTAGTCCGGGCCCTGAAAATCTATGTTTCCAGAACGGCTAGAGTCAGAAATACTGACTCGCTGTTATCTTGCATGCACCCAACAAGCTGGGTGCTCCTGCTTCTAAGCAGACTATTGCTCGCTGGATCTGTAGCACGATTCAACTTGCACATTCTGCGGCTGGACTGCCGCATCCTAAATCAGTAAAAGCCCATTCCACGAGGAAGGGGGCTCTTCTTGGGCGGCTGCCCAGGGGGTCTCGGCTTTACAACTTTGCCGAGCTGCTACCTGGTCGGGGTCAAACACGTTTGCAAAATTCTACAAGTTTGATACCCTGGCTGAGGAGGACCTTGAGTTTGCTCATGCGGTGCTGCAGAGTCATCCGCACTCTCCCTCCCGTTTGGGAGCTTTGGTATAATCCCCATGGTCCTTACGGAGTACCCAGCATCCACTAGGATGTCACAGAAAATAAGAATTTACTCACCGGTAATTCTATTTCTCGTAGTCCGTAGTGGATGCTGGGAGCCCGTCCCAAGTGCGGACTCTCTGCAATACGTGTATATAGTTATTGCTTAACTAAAAGGGTTTTGTTATGAGCCATCTGTTAATGAGGCTCATTTGTTATTCATACTGTTAACTGGGTATAGTTATCACAAGTTGTACGGTGTGATTGGTGTGGCTGGTATGAGTCTTACCCTGGATTCCAAATCCTTTCCTTGTAGTGTCAGCTCTTCCGGGCACAGTTTCCCTAACTGAGGTCTGGAGGAGGGGCATAGAGGGAGGAGCCAGTGCACACCAGATAGTACCTAATCTTTCTTTTAGAGTGCCCAGTCTCCTGCGGAACCCGTCTATTCCCCATGGTCCTTACGGAGTTCCCAGCATCCACTAGGACGTCAGAGAAATTGGGGGTACCCCGATACCTGCCAAACCAAACATTAGGTTTTTTTTTACAGAGTGCCCTGTTTGCACTTTACTCTTTTATACTGTTACCTCATGGTGTCTTCACCATGTGGCCCTCTAGCTGTTGTAGAAACACATAGCAACACATGCTGGTACACAGGGGCGGATCCAAATAGAATTACCGGTGAGTAAATTCTTATTTTCAGCTCATACCGTGTGCTAGTATGTGAATTTCGGCTCATACCGTGTGGTATAATGTGAATTTCGGCTCACACCGTGTGGTATAATGTGAATTTTGGCTAATACCATGTGGTATAATGGGAATTTCAGCTCATACCGTGTGCTAGTATGTGAATTTCGGCTCATACCGTGTGGTATAATGGGAATTTCGGCTCACACCGTGTGCTAGTATGTGAATTTCGGCTCATACCGTGTGGTATAATGTGAATTTCAGCTCAAACCGTGTGCTAGTATGTGAATTTCGGCTCATACCGTGTGGTATAATGTGAATTTCAGCTCACACCGTGTGGTATAATGGGAATTTCGGCTCATACCGTGTGGTATAATGTGAATTTCAGCTCATACCGTGTGCTAGTATGTGAATTTCGGCTCATACCGTGTGGTATAATGTGAATTTCAGCTCACACCGTGTGGTATAATGTGAATTTCGGCTCATACCATGTGCTAGTATGTGAATTTCGGCTCATACCGTGTGCTATAATGTTAAAGGGGCACCAGTACTAATGGGTCCTACTACACTGAAGGACACGTCCCCTATAGAGTGGCCACGCCCCCTTTTCCGGAGCGCGGCGCGCGCATAATTGCATCCTTCACCTTTCCATACCCCCACTTAAAAATTTACACTTCAACCACTGCACCTCCATATATACATACACATCCTGACATCTTTATACACAGTGCCCATTTTTTTCAGTGCGTGCCAGTGGTGTGCGCACATAGTTTCCTTTGTAGTTTTTATTTTTTATTTTTGTGTGTGTGTGTGCGCGCGTGTGTGTGTGTGTGTGTTGGGGGGGGGGGGTGGGGGGGGGGCGCCATTATTGATCTTGCCCTGGGATCCAAAAACTCTAGTTACACCTCTGGGTATGAGTAGAGGATGCAGCATTGGATAACTCTGAGACACCATTGGCCATACACACTAGATGCTTTTTTGAACGAGTGATCATTTCTGCAGCAGGTTACATTGGTTTCCACAGGGAAACATTGGGGGTGTAGAGTGGATCTTGATCCAGAGGCACCAACAGGCTAAAGCTTTAGGCTGTCCAGGATGCATTGGGGCCTCCTCTATAACCCCGCTTCAGGTACCGTGAGCTCAGTTTCAGTTGGTGTCTGCAGCAGCAGGTCACTTAACAGGTGGGCTGCACTGGGCAGCCCTGAAAAATCTTTTTCTGTATATATATTGTGTCATGGTGACATTTCAGCGCTGCAACTCCATCACCTCCCAAGCGGCCTCACATACTCCTGCGGCCTGTTCCCGGGTACTTGCGGCGGAGTCGTTCCGGCTTTAGGCACACGGTCACAGTCGCTCTCCTGGTTTGCGTGGCTGCTACAGGGAGAAAGTAAGAGGGTCCCCCAGGCAGGACCCGTCATTAAATTGCGTTCCGTCTGTGACTTAGGGAGATGGGTCGCGACGCTGGCGTGGACACTGTCACTGAGCAGGGACCCCACTAGACCACCAGGGCAATAGAGCACAGGTAGGGTGTACTAATGCCCCATTTAATATAGGCTCGCTAGTACCTGGGGTGGAAGTCCAGCATAGGGGAGCTGGCGCTTGACCTGTAGCCTGTTCCCAGCCCAGGGCGACATCTACTGCAGATTTTCCCACCCTAGAGCTGCCTCACACTCTCCCTCACTCCCTGACTGAGATGCTGGGTGCCATCTTATAAGAATAGTTGCGGCTAGTTTCTGGAACTGCAGGGCAATGTCTCCCTTGTAAAGCCACCTGTATACAGCGCTGTGACTTTACAAACACTTGAGTATTCTACTTGTCTTTATACAGACAGCTTTAGTTAAGAAAAAGTGTACCTATTACAGGATATAGATATATTGTACGAGTATTCTGATATATACCTCCGGTCTAGGACAATGCTGTGTTTTGGTGCCCATACACTTGTGAGATAATCTGTGCTAACCTCATCTGTGAGAGAAATCAAAGGATTGTATGCACATTTTAGGTACCTTGAGACGCGATGCGCGGGCACGCCGCTCGAATGTCGCGTCTCAAAATATTATGTGCTGCACTTAATATCTCTTGCATCGCAGTGCGATCGCATGTGATTTTAAAACCACATGAGATATATCACACTGTGATGGGCTGCTCCCACTCGTCGGTGATGTGCCGATCACGTGATTACTGCCAGCGCCTATCATCTGTGTCTGTTGCCGGCGTCTATCCCTGAAGAGGCAATCAGAGTTTGTATATCTGCCTGTTAGGACAGCGGCACCTGAAGCGTCCTTACCCGCCCCGCCAGGACAGAGATTCTTCCTGCACCACGAATAGTGGCGGCAGCGGACGCAGTGGCTGCATACCATAAGGACATCTCCTTGCACATTTGCACCGTTTATCCAAATAATTCCGCTGATCAGCGACACCTGAAGCATCCTTACCCGCCCGCCAGGACAGAGATTCATACTGCACCACGAATAGTGCCGGCGGCGGACGCCGTGGCTGCATGCCATAAGGATATCCCCCTGGAGATCTGCGCTGTGTATGTGGATAATCCCGCTGGTTCGGGTAAATATATTTCAAGCAGCATTCCTCTGCACTGGGACGCCAGTAGCAGGAGGATTGGAGACATTATGGGGGTCATTCCGAGTTGTTCGGTCGTTGACGATTTTCGCTATACTGCGATTAGTCGCTTACTGCGCATGCGCAAGGTTCGCATAGCGCATGCGCTTAGTTATTTTACACAAAAGTTAGGTATTTTACTCACGGCGTAACAACGTTTTTTCATCGTTCTGCTGATCGGTGAGTGATTCACCGATCAGCAGAACGATGAAAAAACGTCGTTGGTGGGTGTTTCTGGGCGGAAACTGACTGTTTTCTGGGAGTGTGCGGAAAAACTCAAGCGTTTAAGGGAAAAACGCGGGAGTAGCTGGAGAAACGGGGGAGTGTCTGGCTGAATGCTGGGTGTGTTTGTGACGTCAAACCAGGAACGAAACTGACTGAACTGATCACAATGTAGGAGTAAGTCTGGAGCTACTCAGAAACTGCTAAGAATTTTCTATTCGCAATTCCGCTAATCTTTCGTTCGCAATTCTGCTATGCTAAGATACACTCCCAGAGGGCGGCGGCTTAGCGTGTGCAATGCTTCTAAAAGCAGCTAGCGAGCGAACAACTCGGAATGATGGCCCATATATTAGTTTTCACAGGCATTAGTAACTGTTGCAAACATAGATGCATTGGATGTAACAGACGAGGCATGTCTGTTTAGCACTTCACAAGATACATTGTTGCCGTCTATTTGATATTGCTTAAGGACACTATTACTACCTAACCAATTAGTGTCTAAAAGATTGCTAATGTGAATTCCCCAGTGTGTTTTAGCTCATTTAATTAACTTTGGTATTTATGTCATATGTATATGTGCTGTTATTAAAAAGTTTTTGTTGGATTTTATGAAAGTAAGTTCCATGTGTGCTAATTAGAGGAAAAGCAGACACACAATTGCAGAGATTTATTTATTTATTTAATCAGTGCATCAAGCGCAATACACTAGCTTTTTTTCTGTTTTGTGTACCTTAGAGGATAATGCCAGTCCTTTAGTGTGTGCAGCTGATGTACTGATGATAATAATAACTACAAATTTAATTAAATTTAATTATATTTGCGCCAGGAGTTGGGGTGTTAATCACTCCAAAAATTTAGTAGATCACGTGATTACCATGCGATCTATTGCATGATCGCATGGTAATCACCTGAACTGCCGGTGCGATGCCACGCGATGTCGCGTCGCATCGCACAAGTGTATGGGCACCATTATATATATCTGTGCATATACTAGTCCAGTGCAATTTTATTGTCATAATAATTATCTACACTGCCTGTGACTGTGTGTGCCTGTATCTGCTGTGTGGTTCACTTTCAGTGTTTCCCAGATGTATCTATCACTATATTCTGTACCCTAGGGGACTAGGTGCGTCAGGGTCATATATATATAGTGTGTCACAGTATTTACCTATTACGTGTATTCTACTGTGTACTCAGTCACATAATACCGGATTTATTCGCTGGTGTGTACTGTGTCTACAGACACATACTAATGGATTTATTCGCAGATATTGTACTCTGGCTTTATCGTACTAGTTTGCTCTGTTATTGCATTTGTGTACTGTGTCTAACAAGAAGGACAGTAAGTCTGTGGATGCTCCTGCATCATGCAGAGCATGCGCCAAAGATTTACCAGAGGGGCAAGCTGTGTACGATGGTCTGTGTACTATGCATCATACATCTCACAGTCATTCCGTAGCTCCTGTAACAAATCAGGAGCCACCCTGGGCTGCATTCTCAAAAACCTACTGGGTACTCTGGTGGAACGTCTTACGCCTCCTATAAGACCATTACAGCCACAAATTGTCCCTATGGTTAATCCACCTTTGGCGGAAAATTTGTCTAACCAGTTGCAGCAATTAAATCATTTCGTGGTCAGACAAAAATATACTCCAGGTCACTCTAGTGTCTATGGGTCATCTAAGCGGGCTGCTTCCTCCTCAAAATCAACAAATCTCTCAGATGTTTCATCTGAAGAGGAGGGGGAGCATACTGTCCTGTCAGACATTGAATCAGGTGCTTCTGATGAGGGTTCTCCATTGCAAATTGACGTTCCTGCCCTTGTGGTTGCTATTAAGCGAATCCTACAAATCCCTGATGATGAGAATCCCACTACTGTCACCAAGAAAACTGATATGTTTAAATGGCAGAAGGTGTTTAAAAATCTATTACCCCATTCTGACCATTTGGTGGACATCGAGCAGGAGCCCTGTTCTAATACAAGGAAGACATTCCTTCTGTCTAAACGGGCCTTGGCTCGCAATCCTCTCCCTGCAGAGTTATGTATCAAGTGGGAAAATTCACAGCCGGTGGATTCTCATGTAACCTGCCTAGTGGTGTCATCCACTCTGCCTGTCACCACTGTCACTTCACTGAAGAAACTGACAGATAAGCGTGTGGAGGGATGCCTGAAATCTATTTATTCCCTTACAGGTGCTGTACATAGACCCACTATTGCGGCCTCTTGGGCTGCAAATGGAATTGAAGAATGGGTTTAAGCATTAGAGGAAGAGCTGCCCGAGGATATATCTGACAATGCCAGACAATACCTGTCTCACATTACCACCGCCGCCCATTACATTCAGGAGGCGTCTTCTGAGGCGGGTGTGTTGGCAGCCAAGGCGTCGACTACGTCTGTCCTGGCTCGCCGTATTCTGTGCTTGAGGTCATGGAAGGTAGACCTAGACTCCAAAAAGTCCTTGGAGGTACTCCCACTTAAGAGGACATCTTGTTTGGGGAAGACCTAAATAAAATTGTGTCTGAATTAGTGGCTGCTAAGACTGCCTTTCTCCCAAATACTTATCCTTCTGTACAGAAGGATAAAGGTACTGTCAGGAATCAGCGTTCAGCGGTATCTCACCAGCATGTTGGTGTGCAGGCCTCCGGAGGTCACGGACCCAGCTTGCTGCTGCATGAGAAGTCTGTCCGCGGAGCGCAGAAACCATTATCACTGTGTACCCCTGTAATCCATCCAGCGTGTTCTCCGCTGTATGCCCGCCATATGTACAGCATGGGCGCCGCCATGACACTTGACAGTCAACTGACCTGTAAACACCCAATCCTGTGCTGTGTCTGCACACATGATTCAAGCATCCAATGGCTGCTGACCAGGGGGTATAAATCCAGAACATCGGCTCAGTCTCATCACCTTGAATAACGGGTTGCATCCAGTGTCCTGTCTCCTGATATTTCCCAGCTTCAGCTTCTCCGTGGAACTACAGGAACCAGCCATCCAGCTTTGCTACAGCTCATTCCACAGTCTGCTACCACTTCTAATTGCAGTAAGAGACTCACTCCAGGTGCTGCCTTTCCATACTCACCTGTGTATTGTTACTCAGCATTCAGCACTGTGCTATTGCATTCAGCACTTAAAACAACCAGTTTGTAATTATCAACTGTCTCCTGCCATAGCCTTGCTTGGTTCTGTGGACTTTGGCCCTCATTCAGAGTTGATTGCTGGCTGACGTTTTTCGCAGCGCAGCGATCAGGTGAAAAATCGGCATTTATGTGCATGCGCATGGTACACAGCGCGCATGCACTAAGTACTTTCACAAAAAAGTTTGCAGTTTTACAGAAGCTCGAGCGACGTTTTTCAGTTGCTCGAGTGTTCGTAGTATGATTGACAGGAAGTGGGTGTTTCTGGGTGGCAACTCAGCGTTTTTAGGGAGTGTGCTAAAAACCGCAGGTGTGCCAGGTAAAAACGCAGGAGTTGCTGGAGAAACGGGGGAGTGGCTGGACGAATGCAGGGCAGGTTTGTGACGTCAAACCAGGAACTAAACAGACTGAGGTGATCGCAATCTAGGAGTAGGTCTGGAGCTACTCAGAAACGGCATGACATTTTTCCTGTGCAGTTCTGCTAATCTTTCGATCGCACTTCTGCTAAGCTAAGATACACTCCCAGAGGGCGGCGGCTTAGCGTTTGCACTGCTGCTAAAAGCAGCAAGCGAGCGATCAACTCGGAATGAGGGCCTTTGTGCATATCAAACTGACTGTGTGATTTTATTACAAGCTGCTATCGGTTTCCAGGCCGATTACCGGAGTTACTTATTGCCTGTATTGTGCCATACTATTCTGCCACCAGTTTCCAGGCAGATCCGCTGTTGCTTACTTACCTTTAGAATATTGACTCTGTTTACCATCGGCTTCCAGGCCGACCATCATTGTTTGCTAAACTGCCTCTGGTTTCCAGACCAGCCCATTATGTATGATTGTTACTAAAAGCAAAAGGTCCTGAGTGGCCAGTCAGCCTGCTTCTAAACAAGACAAGCCTGCCACATGACGGAACGGACCTCCCCCTGGGGGACCACAGGGTGGGAGGCCGACTTCTGCTGTTCACCTAGGTCTGGTTAATGACCACTTCAGACGCATGGGTGCGAGAAGTTGTCTCTCATGGGTACGCAGTCTCCTTCAAGAGACGTCCCCCTTGCCAGTTCTGCACTACGGTTATCCCTTTGGATCCGTTAAAGGCGCAAGCTTTGCAAAAGGTTGTGAGTTCTATCCTGAATACAGGAGTGGTAGTGCCGGTTCCTCTGGCCTAGAGAGGCAGAGGTTACTACTCGACCCTGTTTCTAGTTCCAAAACCCAATGGGTCTTTCCGGCCTATACTCAACCTTAAATCACTGAACAAGTTTGTGAGAGTGTCCAAGTTCCGTATGGAAACACTGCACTCAATTGTACTGGCTATGGAACCCAGACACTATATGGTATCCCTAGATATACAAGATGCGTACTTGCATATAGCTATTGCCATGTCGCATCAGCATTATCTGTGGTTTGCTACTTGCAACTTCCATTATCAGTTCCAGGCTCTGCCATTTGGACTGGCTATGGTTCCTCGGATCTTCACCAAGGTCATGGCCGTAATGATGTCCCATCTCCATCGCCAGGGAGTCCAGATCCTGCCATATCTGGATGACTTGCTGATTCTGGCAAACTCCCACGATGTCCTGCTCAGTCTTCTGCAACTGACGGTAAGCTTCCTACAAGCCCACAGGTGGCTCATCAATTGGAAGAAATCCTCGCTGGTCCCAACTCAGATCATGGTGCACCTGGCGGCACTCCTGGACACACACAGTCAATGACTGTTTCTGTCTCCAGAAAAGAACTGAGACTTCAAGACAGGATAAGATGCTTCCTTTGTCGCCCTAGAGCAGTGATTTTCAACCTTTTACAACTCGCGGCACATGGAACAAGTTTTAAATATTGACAAGGCACATTCAAATATAATGGTGATGCACGGTGCAGTTGCGTGTCCTAGGATGTCATGTTGCAGCTTCTCCATAGGTAATGCCTGAGCCACAACTGAGAAAGCCAGAAGAGCCCACCACTGCCTGGGCCCAAAATTAGAACTGGCTCTGCAACTACTAAACCCACCAGTATTGATCGTTCCAGGGCCTCAGTAGTGGCAAAACACCGACGGGCCTGGCTGTGCTTCTATGGCGGCACACCTGGAGACTGCTCAGGGCACACTAGTGTGCCACGGCACAGTGGTTGAAAAACACTGCCCTAGAGTGTCGATACACTCGGCGATGCAAGTACTTGGCCTGATGGTGTCGGCATTCGACATGGTAGAGTACGCTCAATTTCATACTCGCACTCTGCAGAGGTTAATACTTTCTGAGTGGGATGGCCTACCTCATCGGATCAGATCTCAGATGATCACTTTGACTACAGAGATTCCCCTTTCGCTGACTTGGTGGCTACAGGACCATCAATTGAGCAGGGGCCGTCCCTTCTGGATCCCCGACTGAGTCTTGCTGACAACGGATGCCAGTCTGAGGGGATGGGGTGCGGTATTGGAGCAACACTCTTTTCAGGGTCGCTGGACCAAGGAGGAGTCACTCCTCCCAATAAACATTCTGGAGTTGCAGGCGGTGTTCAATGCATTAACTCTCGCTCTGCCTTTGGTACAGAACAGGCCTGTTCAAGGACGGTCAGACAATGCCACTATGGTGGCATACATACACCATCAAGGCTGCACTCGAAGCTGCATGGCTATGATGGAAGTGTCAAAAATCCTTCATTGAGCGGAACGCCATCTGCCAGCAATATCGTCAGTGTTCATTCCAAGCATCCTAAACTGGAAAGCAGACTTCCTCAGTCGCCAGGACGTGCATGCCGGTGAGTGGAGTCTTCATCCGGAAGTCTTTCAACTCCTAGTGGACAAGTGGGGCCTACCAGACGTAGCAATTGTAAAAAAACAGGTCTGCCCAGCGCCATCATTACCTCTATTCTTTTTCCTACCAGACGTAGACCTGATGGCGTCTCAACACAATCATAAGGTTCTGGTCTTTGGATCAAGGACCAGGGATCCTCAAGCAGCATTCGTGGATGCACTAGCGGTTCCATGGAGCTTTTGGTTGCCCTACATGCTCCCTCCAGTGTCACTCCTGCCCAGGGTCCTGCAGAAGTTCAAACAAGAAGGAGGATTTCTACTTCTAGTCGCTCCAGCGTGGCCCAGACGGCATTGGTTCTCAGACCTGCAGGGTCTATCGATAGAGCATCCTCTTCTACTTCCTCAGTGCCCAGACCTCCTCGTACAGGGCCCTTGTCTTTATACGGACCTGGCCAGGCTGGCTTTGGCGGTGTAGCTCTTGAGGCATCACTCCTGAGAGCCAAAGAATTCTCTGAGGCGGCCATCCAAACTATGTTAAAAGCCCGCAAACCGGCATCCGCTCGGATTTATTACAGGGTCTGGAGTTCTTACTTCACCCGGTGTGCTGATAAGAATTATGATGCATACAGATTCAGAACATCCAGAATTCTGGCTTTTCTGCAAAGAGACCTGGACTTAGGCCTTCGTCTGACCTACCTCATGGTTCACATATGTCAGCGTCCGGGGTCTTACCGGTACGCCGGGGCCGCGGGGCTTGCTGTACAGGCGGCATGTGGGCAGCGGCGGAGGAGAGCTGCCACGCCGGGTCCATGTGCAGCAGTAAACGGCAGTGGGAGGTCCGCTCGTGGCAGCGGGATGCCGCTGCAGTGGGTCTCTCTTGCCTGGGCGGTTGCTAGGAGACATGGGGCAGTGAGCTGTGTGGCTATGCAGGGAGGTCTGCCTTACTGGGTGCCGCCATGTTGGAGACCAAGTTTGGAAGCATAGTGCAGGCTTCCTGTTTCTTCCAGCCAATCCAGAGTTCTCCTTATAAAAGGGGGCTGGTTTATGACAGGGATGCCAGTGCTTCAAGTAACAACCCTGTTGTAGGTGCTTTAGCCCTGTGCTCCCAGGATTCTTGCCGTGTTCTGGTTACTCCTAACTCCGCTTAGCCGTGTCTCAGTTGCTGCTGCAGCCCTGCTGTTCCTAGCCTACTGCTGCCTGTGGAAACGCTCCTGGAAACCCCGGTCCAGTAAGAGCCTTAGCGCACGGACGGTCCCGGCTTTCTACCTCGACTTTCAAGCCACAGTCCACAGTTCATAATCTACAGTCTCATCTTCCAAGCCACAGTCCGCAGTTCTTTGTCTCCAGCCACGTCTTTAAACCACCATCCACAGTCCACAGTTCATTATCTACAGTCTCATCTTCCAAGCCACAGTCCGCAGTTCTTTGCCTCCAGCCTGTTAGGCGCCGAGGGTCCGCTCGTCAGTGCGGCCGGCGCCTAGCAACGGGGACGCCACTGTCGGATCGTGTTCCCCGTTGCTGGGTCTAAGTTTATATCATCACTGGTTTCCTGGCTGTGTAGCATGCAGCTGCACGGCATGTTGTAATTATCACTCATCTGTTTCCCTGGCCATGCAGCTTGTCAGCTGCATGGCATTTAATCCAATCAGCCTCCAAACAGCTGATTGGAAGACTCTCTGTTAAAAGCACTCCCAGGACTCCTCACAGACGCCGGTGATAGCTTCCTGTTTGCCTGATTCTGCTGCAGAGAGAGTTCCCAGTCCCGGTCTGTTCGTTTGTTCCTGTTCTCAGTGATCCAGTACTCGGAAGTTACCATCTGTTCCTGGAGTCTGACCGAGCACCTTTAACATCTGGTGGTGTTCGTGAGTCGCGGCGCAGCCGTGTGTTGCGGCTTGTCCGCTACTATTTATTATTGTGTTTATTTTGAGTTCTGGTGCTTTGCGGAGGATTCCGCTTCCACAAGATCCACTCTGGTGTCCAGCGGTGCCGGATAGGAGTGTCGGATCCGTGGATCCTTGGTTGTCCTTTTCCCTGGCGGCTAGTCCGCACATACCTTTTGATTTAGTTAAGTTAGCTTGTAACCCCTGGCTTGGTTGCTTAGTCAGAGGGCCCCTTGTTATCTCCCTGTCTCGGACTTCCCCTTGTCTCCCATTAAGACCTGCGGGGGCATCGGGGTTGGGCAGACATAATCCGCCCTTCGAACGCGGCTGCCATGGGCTCAAGCAACCATAGTCTCGCAGGGGATTTCTGATAACACGGGCGAGACAACGGAGTTAGGGCGCCAGGGGTTACTAGGCTCTCCAGCTCCCACAACCTGTATTTCATTCCTGTACTCAGATCTCTGCCATAAGATCTTCTCCAGTCTGGAGTACAGGAATCGTAACATTATCACCGGCCAGACAAAAGAAAAAATTTCAACAGGAGTTAATTTTTTCACTTATCCAGTAGGGAGAATTTTGTCGGCCTCATGAATCCCACCGGTGTTGGGCCAAATCCTGGCCAGTTTTTGGTTAGTCAGATTCAGGAACTTACCCAGATGGTTCAGGATCTGTCCCTCCGGGTGAGCTCACAGGAAGATCTGTTACGGACTTCCCCGAGGGTCATCCCTGAACCAAAAATGCATCTGCCTGACCGTTTTTCTGGGGATAGAAAACAGTTTTTTAATTTTAAAGAGTCTTGTAAACTGTATTTTCGTTTAAGACCAGTTTCCTCAGGTACGGAGGCTCAGCGGGTTGGAATTATAATTTCTCTGCTTCAGGGGGATCCTCAGACCTGGGCTTTTGGTTTAAAGACAGACGATCCGGCCTTATCGTCTGTAGACGCTTTTTTGAAATCTTTAGGGCTATTGTATGACGACCCTGATAGAGAGGCATCCGCAGAAAGTCAGTTGCGTGCTCTAAGACAGGGTAGGAATCCTGCAGAGAATTATTGTACGGAGTTTCGCCGTTGGTCGAACGACTGTGGCTGGAATGATCCTGCCCTGCGCAGTCAGTTTCGCCTCGGCTTGTCTGAATCTATAAAAGACAGCCTCCTTCAGTATCCCGCTCCTGAGAACCTTGATAAACTCATGGAGCTCTCTATTAAAATAGATCGTCGGCTCAGAGAGCGGAGGACTGAGAAAGGGGCATCTGTAGTTTCTTTTCCCTGTGTTTCTTCCGTTCCGATAGACATGGAGGAGCCTATGCAGATTGGTCTCTCCAAATTGTCTCCGGAAGAAAGAACCAGGAGGCAAAATTCTGGTCTGTGTTTGTACTGCGGAGGTAAGGGACATTTTGCCCGTAGTTGCCCAAACAAGTCGGGAAACTTCCTGACCAAGTGAATAGTGAGGGGGTTCACTTTGGTCTACAGCTCATCTCCTCAAATAATTCACTATTGGTTCCTGCTAAAGTTTCTTATGACAGCCTCTGTTCCTCGGTCTCTGCTTTTGTGGACAGTGGAGCTGCAGGAAACTTTATGGACTTAACATGGGCCAAGGCCTTAGGTATTCCTCAGTTAATTTTAAGTAGGTGTATCACCATGCATGGTTTAGATGGGAGTCCCTTATCCAATGGGGTTATTTCTCTATGTACACCTCCTGTTTTGCTCTCGGTGGGAGCTCTACATTCTGAAAAGATTGAGTTTTTTCTTACCCATTGTCCAGCAGTTCCTGTGGTTCTGGGTCACCCTTGGCTGGCCTTTCATAATCCCATCATAGATTGGCAGTCTGGGGAGATTCTACAATGGAGTACCATCTGTGATAAAGAATGTATTACACTTCCTATCCGAGTAGCTGCTGCCAGGCCCGCACATATTCCTGGAGAGTACCAAGATTTTTTGGATGTGTTTTCCAAGGGCAATGCGGATATTTTGCCTCCCCATAGGCCTTATGATTGTACCATAGAGTTAATTCCTGGTGCCACGTTGCCTAAAGGAAGGTTATATGCATTGTCTGGTCCTGAAACTGTGGCCATGAATGAGTATGTGAAAGAAAGTCTTGAGAAAGGGTTTATCAGGCCATCTAAATCCCCTTTAAGTGCAGGTTTTTTCTTCGTAGAGAAGAAGGATGGTTCCCTCAGACCCTGCATTGACTTTCGAGCCCTGAATAAAATCTCAGTAAAGAATACTTACCCTCTGCCTCTGATCTCTGTCCTCTTTGATCAGCTACGTTCGGCTGTTATTTTTTCCAAGATTGACCTGAGAGGAGCATATAATCTCATTAGAATCAGATCGGGGGATGAGTGGAAAACGGCATTCAGTACTCAATCAGGTCACTATGAGTATCTGGTCATGCCTTTCGGCCTATCTAACGCTCCGGCAGTCTTTCAGGATCTCATTAATGATGTGCTCCGTGAGTTTCTGGGAAGATTCGTTGTGGTCTATTTAGACGACATTTTGATTTATTCTGACTCTATAGAACAACATGTTACCCAGGTGCGTCAGGTACTTAAGAAATTACGTGAAAATCACTTGTATGCCAAACCGGAGAAGTGTGAATTTCACGTCACGGAGGTATCCTTTTTAGGGTACATTATTTCCCCTCGGGGATTCCGAATGGAACCTAAGAAGCTCCAAGCCATCCTGAGTTGGGCGCAACCCACCAACTTAAAAGCAATTCAGCGCTTTTTAGGGTTTGCGAACTACTACAGAAGGTTTATTCACTCTTTCTCTGACATAGTTGCTCCCATTGTGGCACTCACTAAGAAGGGAGCAGATCCTACCAATTGGTCATGTGAAGCTAAAGTATCTTTTCAGGCCTTGAAACAAGCCTTTGTCTCAGCCCCTGTCCTTAGACATCCCAACCCAGAATTGCCTTTCATCGTTGAGGTAGATGCCTCGGAGGTTGGTGTAGGGGCTATCCTTTCTCAGAAGGATCCAGATTCCCTTGAGTTACATCCTTGTGCCTTTATGTCCAGGAAATTCTCATCTGCTGAATCCAACTACGATGTTGGTAATCGGGAGTTGCTGGCTATTAAATGGGCTTTTGAGGAGTGGAGACATTGGCTTGAAGGAGCGACCCATACCATTTCTGTTTTGACAGATCACAAAAATCTTCAATACATTGAATCAGCTAAGCGACTGAATGCCCGACAGGCTTGTTGGGCTTTATTTTTCACTCGTTTCAAATTCATTATCACCTTCAGACCTGGTTCCAAGAATACCAAGGCAGATGCCCTCTCACGCAGTTTTCTTCCCGCTCAAGACAACAGTCCTGTTACTCTCATACTTCCGCCTTCAGTCATTCAGGCAGGTCTCACACAGGATGTTTTTTCTCAATTGAAGCTGCTTCAACATCAAGCTCCGGGAAATACTCCTGCTGGTCGTCTTTTTGTTCCTGAGTTTTTGAGAGCAACTGTTTTGGAGGAATTTCATGATAGCAAAGTTGCAGGGCATCTGGGAGTCGCTAAAACTTTTGAATTGGTATCCCGCGCAGTGTGGTGGCCTGGTCTTTCTAAAGACATTAAAGAGTTTGTTTTTTCGTGTCAGGTCTGTGCACAGCATAAAGTTCCCCGTTCTTTGCCTATTGGTCAACTTATGCCATTGAATGTTCCTCTTAGACCATGGTCGCATATCTCCATGGATTTTGTGGTGGATCTCCCTCTGTCAGCTGGATGCACAGTCATATGGGTGGTAGTGGACCGTTTTAGTAAGATGGCTCATTTTATTGGTCTTCCCCGATTGCCATCTGCCCAGGGATTGGCAGTCTTGTTCCTCCGTCATGTTTTCAGACTCCATGGGTTACCCACTGATATTGTTTCTGACAGGGGTCCACAATTCATTGCACAGTTTTGGAAGTCTTTTTGTGCTTCGTTAAAAATGAAATTATCATTAACCTCCGGTTATCATCCACAATCAAATGGACAGACTGAGCGAGTGAACCAATCCTTAAAACAATATTTGCGTTTGTACTCGGCCAAACTCCAAAATGACTGGTCTGAGTTTCTTCCATTGGCAGAGTTTGCTTATAATAATGCCTGTCATTCCTCTACCAATGTGTCTCCATTTTTTGCAGTTTTTGGTTTCCACCCCAGAGCTAATTCATTTTTCCAACATTCCTCTGTCTCCTCTCTGGCCCTGACCTCTCATCTTAAACTTATTTGGAAAAAAGTGCACATAGCTCTCAGAAAAGCAGCTTTCAAGGAAAAAGATTTTTCGGACAGGTTCCGGCGGCCGTGCACTTTTAGAGTAGGAGACAGGGTGTGGCTGTCGACTCGCAATATCAAACTTCGACAAACCTCAGCCAGATTGGGTCCTAGATTTATTGGACCATTTCTCATTATCAAAAAAGTCAATCCAGTTGCTTTCCGGTTACAGCTACCAAAAACGTTACGAATCGGAAATACCTTCCATTGCTCTTTGTTCAAACCATATGTTTCATCTAGCAGATTTCCTCGTAAAAAACCTCAGGGGAGATCACCAGTTAATGTACAGGGTCAGCAGGAGTTCGTGGTTGAGAAGGTTCTCGATTCCAAGCTGTCCCGGGGTCGGCTTTATTTTTTGGTGCATTGGACAGGTTATGGTCCTGAGGAAAGGTCGTGGGTCCTAGATGAGGACCTTCATGCCCCAAGGCTCAAAAGGGCATTTTATCAAGAATTTCCTCAGAAACCCGGATTTAGGGGTTCCTTGACCCCTCCTCAAGGGGGGGGTACTGTTAGGCGCCGAGGGTCCGCTCGTCAGTGCGGCCGGCGCCTAGCAACGGGGACGCCACTGTCGGATCGTGTTCCCCGTTGCTGGGTCTAAGTTTATATCATCACTGGTTTCCTGGCTGTGTAGCATGCAGCTGCACGGCATGTTGTAATTATCACTCATCTGTTTCCCTGGCCATGCAGCTTGTCAGCTGCATGGCATTTAATCCAATCAGCCTCCAAACAGCTGATTGGAAGACTCTCTGTTAAAAGCACTCCCAGGACTCCTCACAGACGCCGGTGATAGCTTCCTGTTTGCCTGATTCTGCTGCAGAGAGAGTTCCCAGTCCCGGTCTGTTCGTTTGTTCCTGTTCTCAGTGATCCAGTACTCGGAAGTTACCATCTGTTCCTGGAGTCTGACCGAGCACCTTTAACATCTGGTGGTGTTCGTGAGTCGCGGCGCAGCCGTGTGTTGCGGCTTGTCCGCTACTATTTATTATTGTGTTTATTTTGAGTTCTGGTGCTTTGCGGAGGATTCCGCTTCCACAAGATCCACTCTGGTGTCCAGCGGTGCCGGATAGGAGTGTCGGATCCGTGGATCCTTGGTTGTCCTTTTCCCTGGCGGCTAGTCCGCACATACCTTTTGATTTAGTTAAGTTAGCTTGTAACCCCTGGCTTGGTTGCTTAGTCAGAGGGCCCCTTGTTATCTCCCTGTCTCGGACTTCCCCTTGTCTCCCATTAAGACCTGCGGGGGCATCGGGGTTGGGCAGACATAATCCGCCCTTCGAACGCGGCTGCCATGGGCTCAAGCAACCATAGTCTCGCAGGGGATTTCTGATAACACGGGCGAGACAACGGAGTTAGGGCGCCAGGGGTTACTAGGCTCTCCAGCTCCCACAACCTGTATTTCATTCCTGTACTCAGATCTCTGCCATAAGATCTTCTCCAGTCTGGAGTACAGGAATCGTAACACAGCCACGTCTTTAAACCACCATTCACAGTCCGCAGTTCCTTATCCACAGCCTCGTCTTTTCAAGTCACAATCCGCAGTTCTTTGTCTTCAAACATCGTCTTCAAGTCAACGTTCACGAACCACAGTTCTTTTCCCTCAGTTACGTTCTCAAGAACTACTACCCACTGACTCATTGCTCCGCCTACGTTCTCCATTGATCCCTGTCCCATGAGAAGGAACTATATCCAGCCCCCACGTCTTCTTCATCCGCAGACAACTACTTCCTTGGGCAAGTCTCAGCTGCCGGATCCTCAGAACTAGCCGAGCGTGACAGTAAGCACTGGCCTCATGGATCCGATGGGTGATCAGGCCTCAGGAGGTGATTCTACCGTGGATATTTGGTCCCGTTTGAGTAAGCAGGAGGCCACACAATCTCAAATTGTGCAGTTTATGCAGAATAAGTCTGACCGCCTCGATTCCCTCTGTGTTGCCATATCGGCCCCTCAAGTTGTTACAGCCACTCCTTCAATAGCGCCTCCGGCTCCTCCTCCTCCTCCTGCGCCAATTCCACTGTCAAAGTCAGAAAAATATCTCTATGCACACTACCATATTTGCACCTCACACAGGTCCGTGCTGCGCATGCGTACGCTCTCCCGTGCGTGCGCATACTCACAGTCGCGGGCACCCGCAGGCGCACGGTATGCGTATTTACGGTAGAGTTTATGTGATCGTAGCGTGCGACTCAATCGTTACACATTTTCAGTAATAATGTATTTTGTAGATCATGGTCCCTTTGATAGATTCTGAAAGTTTAGTTAACATAGCATGTTCCTGAACAGAGGGATCCCTCTTTGTATTGTTCGAAGGGTCTGACAGGGGTCATACAGTGGTGTTTGGTACCCATCGGAAGAGTATTTAAATAGCAATATTCCGGTGTTGGTTTGGAGCAGATTAATCGCTCGTGCGAATAGTTATGGACATAAGAAGTTTATGTCCATTTACTATTATTTGTTCTTATTTAGTCATGCGGCGGGAAACTCAATATCCCACCCACCTGAACAGTTGGAAATAGTCACAACCCACCTGTATGAATCAACCTATGACCTTTTGTTATAGTGCGAAGTCGAATTCCTGTGTCCAATGAACAATAAGATTGTAGGGACCATTGAATTGCATTGTGTGTGGGGCATAAATAGGCAGGCCGACCATATCCAGTTCACTCTCTTCAACGGTTCTCATTGCTGATAATCGGGAGCTGGATATCGAGGCGCATGCGATCGTTTCCCCTTGTGCGTAAGTGTTTCTCCGCAACTATATTGATCTTCTTGTTATTGTGGGCCAATCTCTCTCAATTTCTCTCTCTCTCTCTCTCTCCTTCTCTTTCTCACTCATTTTCCCTTAAATTGTATTGTATTTCCTGTGTAGTTATCTGGTTAGGTAGTCTATGTTATATTGTAGTGTATGACTTGTATTGTGTTTAACTCTTTTGCAAGTATAGCATTCATAATATATATTTTAGGCGTTGGACCCTGAGCACGGTATCTGTGTGTTTCTTATAGTATTAAGTATTCTCAGAGCGTCGGTGACGCTCAAACAGCTTTTAAGGTAATAAGGTTATACTGTGTTGCATTTACTCTCTAACATTACACTGAGGTTTTACTACACAATACACTGTTTATGGTTTAGATACAAAGGTTTAATATAGTGAGCGTCAGCTCCGCTGGTGATCTCCTCGTGGTCCCGAGCGTTCGCTACGCTATAGCGAATCATTACTTTAGTTAACAGCCAATAACGTGCCTGCCTGTGATCTCTTGGCCGTGAGTGAACGTGACGCTTGAGCGTCTCGATCACGGCAAAGCGATTGTTACGCAACTAGCGTACCCTTACGGTACTTCATACGTAAATAGCGTACAGTGTTCTTAGACCTCATAAAGGGTATTATATACGATAAATATTTAGCTTTATCAATTGGCGGCTCGCCCTGTCCTTCACATATCTGCACTAGGTAATTTCAGCAGACATTATCCAGCAGCAAAGGGCGGGAGATCATATTCCTCGTAGTGCTGTTTGGATAAGCGTCTGCTTCTCTTAGTAAAGGGTGCTGAAGGAATCCGGGAACCGGAGGTAAGAACAAAACAATAGTGTCTTTTTAAAACTGTTTATTTTTCTGTCTTGCGTACACACGCACGCACACATATATCTGCATTTCCTTTTTATTGGTGTATTTTCGTATGTCACTCTCCTGTTTGCCAGTTCTATAGTTGATAAACGTATAAATTGTGTTACGGTGGATCTTTGCTTTGCGTACACGTGTCTCTAACAAAAGACTGAGACTTGCGTACGCAATCCAAGGGCCGACGCACGCAGCGTATATTACGGAGCGTACGGGTACGCCCACGTAACTCAAATCACAAGTTTTTTTTCTCTCCTCTCAACGCGATAAGTAGCGCCACGCGGTAAATAACGCCAGGCGATAAATCGCGCAAAAATTTTTTTTAAATTCCAAATTTAAATTAATAGATCCTTCTCCTAATTTGTAACACAACTGGTCTAAAGAGAAATTTCTGCGCAGAAATAGAAATAGAAACAAAAGTGTATATGCGGTGAGTGAGTGTTTGTTTTTACAATTTTTAAGGTTGAACCACAAGAAAAGTCGAGTACTCGTGAGGTACATGCGTGTAAGTGACGTACATGGTGGCTAGGGAGGCATCCCTGGTTAAATATACAATTTGAGCATTAGAGTGTAGCAGACCAGGAGGTCATACTGTAACAGACCAGGAGGTCATAGCAGACCAACAGGTTCAGGTACAGCAGACAAGGAAGTCCGCTATACAGTCCACAGGCACAACACCAAGAAAGGGTTGGTGCAACACCCATATAGGCCATATAAGCTCTGGCTGAAGGAATTCGCAGCCGAAATTTTCGATTCCACTGGTCGCTCAGTACATAAGATTAGTTGCTTGTGTACTAAACGATTGTACCGCACGTAATTGTCTGCATTAGTAAACCTGACCGGTACTATTTGTGTACGAAGGTCATAAACGCTATTTGTACATTCTAACGTGATTTGTGTAATTTTTTTTATTTTAAGGGAAGTTCGCTGCTCACTCAGGAACGATCCAGCAACCAATAGTTACTGGAAAGAGTAAGTGTTCTTCGGAGCACCCTCACAGGTTCCAGTAAATAGAGGTTCAGGTCGCAGGGGCCCTAGGTCGAGTACGCCAGCACCATATCGGTGTGATCAGGTCGTATTGGTCGGCGTGGGCGAGTGAGTGGGGTACTCGGTAAACCGCCACCGTCAGCCTATTTTGGACATTTGGTTTGCGTAAGGGTTGGTTAAATAAAGCAACACCTTCGAACTATGGGGGCCACTTGTTCAGGTAGGGGGCGATCAACCTCGGTTCGGGTTGATTCAGTGAACCGACCAATTGGGTCGGCAAGGTATGTAATGTGTGAGAAATACGGAAGTCACACAGAAGCTTTATGTGATGAATGGGAGAGAATGACAGTACATGACGGGGAGAAATTCCCAAGAGTAGGTAGCTTCAGCACAGAAGTGTTAACGAATTTAAGGAGAAGGATATGTCTCATTAAATCAACAAAGAGACGAATCAAACATTACGATTATTTGCAGTTGTGGCAGCAGGAAGGTGACATACAGAGAGGATTGGCTCAGGCGGCGGGATCTGGCTCAATCAGAAAACTGATAGCCACGGCCCCACCGCCACCATACATATCAGGAGAGAAATTGGTTGCGGAGAATGACGCACTAAGGTGTAACACACAAACACTTAGCAACTGTATAAATGTTAAAGATAATGTTAACCAATTAACCAACACAAGTATTAACCCGTGCAAGTTGTACCCTGTTTTGAACTTTCCTCAGGAGTGTGATCAAGAAGACGAATCGGCAACAATTTCAGCGCTCTCTCTAGCAGCCACCATAGCAGAGACCACAGTAGGCACAGCTCCACCCACGAGATTAGTAACAAAGGCCCCTAGCGGAGGGATAGGTGAGGTCGTGTCTACAGGTAAGTACGGCACCATACACTATGCTGAAGCCATTTCACCACAGGCTGTAGAACCCACACAGAGTGATGTTGTTAGAGTTAATCCTGTTAAGGTAATAGCTGTTCCAAATGGGAAAACTGACACAACAGGAGTCACCCCTGTGAGGAACATTGCCATGTACACCCCATTTTCCAGAATGGAATTAAGGACCATCGTGTCTGAATTCCCTGACCCTAGAAAAGATTTAGTTGCCAGTCAAAAATACATCAGAGACTTAGGTAACACTGTAGAGCCCAACAATAAAGACTGGCAGATATTGCTGAGAGCATGTTTACCCTCTAATGTTGACGCAACTCAATTTTTAGCTGATTGCGGATTAGATCAGGATGTACCTCTTACAGATGTGTACAACAAAGACAATGTAAAAAGAATAAACTTACAGTTAAAAGAATATTTCCCAGCGGTAGTCAGATGGAACAAGATATTCTCCATTAAACAGAAGGAGTCAGAGACAGCTGCAGAGTATTTTCACAGAGCATTATCAGAAATGGCAAAATACACAGGCATAGAGGACATTAAAACAAACATAAACCATCGAGAAGTAGCAGTATCGGTACTGATGGATGGTTTAAAAGAATCATTAAAGACTAGGGTACAGACCACACAACCATGTTGGCGAGGTCTGTCTGTGGCTACTTTGAGAGAGGCTGCTATTGATCACGATAGGAACATCACCAGACACAGGGAACAACAAAGTGATAAGTTAATGGCCGTAAGTATACAGGCCCTGACCACAAGGCAGCCTTTGTTTGTATCACCAAACCCTGTGGGTAAGTCAAGTGTGGTTACTTGTTATTCTTGTCATAAACAGGGACACATGGCACGAGATTGTAGAGTAAAGAATGTACGAAACTCATACCAACCCCCTAGACAACGACACGACACACGACATTGGGAGCAAGGTCCGCAGAAACGGAGTTATGAGCCACATGCAGGGGAAACAAAAAGATACCCCCCAAACAGAGATTGGCAAACCTCTGGTAGTTCCCAGCTAACTCCCTCACAAGTAGTTGCTGCCAGCGGGATTCAGGGAGGTCACCATACCCAATAGGGGTGTGGCCATACCTGTAATCTGCAGCCAGTAAAATTGATTGCAAGTCTTGGAAGTGAACCAGAAATTGCAATCAATGTAGCTGGTAAATCATTAAACTTTCTTGTAGACACAGGGGCGGCCAAATCAGTGATAAATTCGACAGTGGGCATGAGGACCACTGGTAGGACAATTCCAGCCGTGGGAGTAACAGGAGTAGTCCAGCATTACCCTGTTAGCAAACCAGCAGAGATTACAATAGGGCCTTTACATACCAAGCATTCCTTTTTGCTGGCTGCATCGGCACCGACCAATCTCCTGGGAAGAGACTTACTGTGTAAAATGGGGTGCGTCATTTATTGTACTCCTGAAGGTGTATTCTTGGACATACCTGAGAATCACGCTCAGGAAGTACGAGACATGTTAGACTCCCCGTCAAAATTAATGTCACACACCACTATGACAAATAGGACTCCCTCCCAAGTAGGAGAAATGACATCTCAGATACCAGAGTCACTTTGGACTAAAGATGGACGGACACTGGATTAATGGCAAACGTAGCTCCGGTAGTTGTACAAGTAAAAGATGGTAGGATAGCTCCAAAAATCCCACAGTACCCTCTGAAGCCAGAGGTGGAGTTAGGAGTTTACCCAGTAATAGAGCGCTTGCTACAACAGGGCATTCTGGTAAGAACGTCCAGCACTGCTAATAGTCCCATCTTCCCTGTGAAAAAGAGTGGGGGGAGGGGTTACCGGCTAGTGCAGGATCTAAGGGGGATTAACAAAATAGTTGAGAGTCAGTTCCCCGTAGTGCCAAATCCAGCTGTCATCCTAATGCAAATCCCTCCCACTGCGAAATTTTTCACTGTTATTGACCTCTGCTCCGCTTTCTTTTCGGTACCTCTGCACCCTGACAGTCAATATTTGTTCGCATTTACATACAGAGGAGTCCAATACACATGGACTCGATTACCACAAGGATTCATAGATAGCCCAAGTATATTTTCTCAGGCTTTGCATGATTGTTTACAGTCTTTCCAACCAGTGAGTGGATCAGTATTAATACAGTACGTGGATGATCTACTACTGTGTTCTGATTCATTGGAGGCATCCCTGAAGGATACGAAACAGCTCCTGTTTCATCTTTCAGACACAGGACACAAGGTTTCCAAAGACAAGTTGCAATTATGCCAAACTAAGGTAAAATATTTGGGACACTGTTTAACACAAGGACTGAGACACCTGACCGCTGATAGAATTCAAGCAATTAGAGACATGACTCTGCCACAAACCCAGCAACAGATCAGAACATTTTTAGGAATGTGTGGGTATTGCCGTAATTGGATCCCAGGGTTTTCCATTTTAGCGTTACCTTTGCAGGAAATGGTCTCCTCAAACAAACCTGATCGGATTTCGCATACAGACGAGTCTGAGGCAGCATTTGAGAGACTTAAACAGTGCCTAACGCAGGCACCAGCATTAGGTATGCCGGACTATGGGAAACCCTTTGAACTATACGGAACAGAAAGTGCTGGTTGCGCGGCAGGCGTACTAACCCAAAAGCACGGTGATGCCAGCAGGCCAGTAGCATATTACAGCGCTCAGCTAGACACGGTAGCGCGATCCCTCCCCACATGCTTGCGAAGCGTTGCTGCGATAGCATTGCTAGTAACGAAAAGCGAAGACGTCGTGCTAGGTCACAACCTCACAATTCATACACCGCATGCAGTGTCAGCCTTGTTAAATTCTGCCCAAACCAGGCACGTCTCGTCAGCGCGGTTTACAAGATGGGAATTGGCACTAATGGCCCCCGTAAACATCACCATAAGGAGATGCAGTGCATTAAATCCTGCAACATATCTCCCAAGTGTGTCTGGACAGACCCAAAGGGTGGAGGATGAGAGTACTGGGGAAGGAGGATTTAATACAAAGGAAGACACTCATGATTGTATAGAATATTTGACCCAAAATTTTACCGCAAGGCCTGACATCAGTGACAACCCACTGGAAGATGCAGAACTTACGTTCTACACGGACGGTAGTTGTCATAGACAGTCAGACTCGGGAGACTTGTGTACTGGATACGCAGTCGTAGATGACCAAGGCACCATAGAAGCGGAACCGCTAGGCCCACCTCACTCAGCCCAGGTTGCTGAACTGGTCGCCCTAACCAGAGCATGTGAATTGGCTAAGGGCAAATCAGCCAATATCTACACCGATTCTAGATACGCATTCGGGGTAGTCCATGATTTCGGAGCCCTATGGCGCCTCAGAAATTTCATGACGGCAGCTGGTACACCGGTAGCGCATGCAGCTCACATAAAAAGGCTTCTAACAGCGATACAGGAACCCGACAGAGTGGCTGTTATCAAATGTAAAGCACATACATATAGCCAAGACCCAGTATCGCTTGGTAACAGCCGAGCAGACGAAGCAGCTAAGTTAGCAGCTGCTACCCCCAGACAGACAGACACCACATAACTGATGGTATTTAATACCATCAACACACAGAAGTTGTGTGAGATGCAAAATTTGTGTTCCACACAGGAAAAGGCAGTCTGGAGGGCAAAGGGATATGGCCAGGAGTCCTCAGGACTCTGGACGGATGGACAAGGTAAACCGGTGGCCCCCAGAACATACCTTCCGTGTTTGGCTGAAGCAGCTCACGGGCTGACTCATCTAGGCAAGGAAGGGATGTGCAAGTTGGTAAGAGCATATTGGTGCGCCCCAGGATTCTCCTCTCATGCGAGTAAAAGAGCCATGTCGTGCCTTACCTGTTTGAGAAAGAATATTGTAAAGGCAATACCTACAGAACCATCCCATATCCCACCTGCCGGCGGCCCTTTCCAGGTAATACAGATTGACTTCATTCAATTACCCCCTTGTCGAAATTTGAAATATGTACTTGTTTGTATAGATGTTTTCTCAAATTGGGTCGAAGCATTTCCGGCGGCCACAAATACCGCTATGTTTACTGCTAAGAAAATTGTGCAGGAATTTGTATGTAGATATGGTATCCCTAGAATTATCGAAAGTGATAGGGGTACCCATTTTACAGGTGATGTCTTTCAAGGAATGTGTAAATTGATGGGAATTGATAGCAAGCTGCATACTCCATACCGTCCACAGGCGAGTGCGAAAGTGGAAAGAGTGAACAGCACTATTAAAAATAAACTGAGTAAAGTGATGGCAGAGACAGAATTGACATGGCCAGAAGCTTTACCCATTGTACTGTACAGCATCAGAACCACTCCCAGGTCCCCTCTTAATCTGTCTCCCTTTGAAATCTTGTTTGGTCGACAACCGCATGTTATGATTAACCCTCAGGATGACTTGAAGTGTAACAATGAAGTGACTGTAAAATACTTGATTAACATGAGTAAACAGTTAAGGAATCAAAATGATAATCTGAAGTTAGTGATTCCTGATTTACCAGATAGTAATTGTCATGACATTGAACCTGGGGATTATGTAATGATACGGAATTTTCTACGCTCAGGTTGCCTTATTGACAGATGGGAAGGACCATACCAGGTCTTATTGACTAGCACTACAGCATTGAAGGTTGCTGAGAGAGAGACTTGGGTTCATTCGTCCCACTGTAAGAAGGTTGCTGATCCAGAGAAGTCCTGTGATAAGGAACAGACGGTAGAGGTTGTATCACTAGAGTGTCTGTTCCAGGAGGACTGAGGCGGCACCTGAGCATTGAAAATTACAAGACCAAAAGCAGTTGTCGATCCCCTGTTCCCTTTTATTGTTTTTCTCCAATTTCCCATCCCATCTCCCTCAATTATTTTTTTCCCCCTCTCATTTTTCTTCGTCTCCTCCTATAAGATGGACTTGCCCCAAGAGACTGTGATCCGGATTTTCCTGTTGACCATGATGTTGACCAGAGCAGTCTGTTCCGGCGAGAGTACCATGGAGGTCGAGAGAGGTTCTGGAATGGGTTCTGATGATAAAGAAGGAGGCGTAGTTTTCCGAGAACAACATAATCAACAAGCAAAGGCGAGTATCAGAAAACGATCCGATAGCATTGACCATAGAAGAAATTGTGAAGGATTGTTAGCTGAAGAAAACTGTATCTGTAGGCTCTGTAACAATGTCATTGAGGATGGGTGCATTAAGAAATGCCAATCCAGTTTTAATATCCATATGGACCGGCATCCATTGAGTGACTATCACTCCTTAGTGGGTAATGTGTTAAACAAAACAGATTGTTGGGTATGCTCTCAAGTACCTCAGGGTCATAGCAAATCAGGGCTAGTACCATTTCCTTTAACGATAGAGGAGGTACTTGAGTTAAATGGTGGGAGACCGGTGGACCGGAGGTTTAATATCTCCAGCCCTCCTAGTTTGAAGCTCCACCAATACCATGTGGATAGGTCCCTATTATGTTTCAACATCTCCAATCCCCGAAAACCAGGAAATTGGGAAGTGTCATGGAGTAACCACACCATGACCTTTTCGCATAGAGCAGATAGAATGCCTACAGATACAGAGCTTGTACGCCACATAGCCAGTAGAGGAAAATCTTTCCAGTATAGGTATACCTTAGGAAATAGGATTACTAAAGTTGGAGAGGTATCACCAGGATACTGTGCACATATCGTACAACCTGATACGTGTACTAAGCAGATGGAAGAATTAGGGTTAGGAGATTTCACATGGAAGGTGTGTAATATGGTTATGTCCTACTCCGTCCCATATGTTCTCCCCGATGATGCATATTTCATATGCGGGAGAAAGGCGTACAAGTGGCTTGCCCCAAACTCTGAAGGATTGTGTTATATTGGAAAAGTACTGCCTGAAGTAATGACTGTATCACATGACAAAATGAAAGACATACACCGTGGTGCCCAAGCTCCTTATACTCACACCCATTACGAGCACGTTGTTAAAAGGCACCTGATAGAGAAGACAGAGCATCCGGCCTCTGATCTGATAAGTGAATCCACCGGGATTCAATTCTTAATCGCGTTAGATTTCACCCGCACCGCTAGAGGAGTGCTGAATTATAAGTACATTTCTGCGCTCGCCAATTTGTTAGATAATATCACTGAAATGTATGATGACACGTTTAGGTATACTGGAAGAGAACTTCAGGCTTACAAAACAGAACTGGTACAGCATAGAATGGTTCTCAATTACCTCACAGCAGTGACAGGCGGATATTGTGTCACACTGGCAACACAATACGGCGTGAAATGTTGCACATATATTACGAATAGCACCGAGGATCCGGTCGAGGTCATAGACCAAAAGATGGACGATATTCTCCAATTGAAGTGGGAATTTCGCAGGAGACACAATCTCACTCTTGCTGCTGTAGGTAATGAGCTGACTGGTTGGGTGTCATGGTTGAACCCGCGAAATTGGTTTTCTGGTTTAGGAGACTGGGCTCAAGGAGTCATAATGGATGTTGGGAAGTTTCTCCTATGTATCTTAGGTGTTGTCATATCGATTGGATTGATATTTAGATGCGGTCAGGCTTTAATGAAGTGCAATCATCGTACTAGGGTAATGAGTTTAAGGAGTGAGGAAACTGTAATTAACCTGGACTTGATTTATGACCCAAATGTAGAAACAATGATGTGATGAAAATGCGATTTCTACGGTCCGTTTCTTTCACCTGTTTTTCCGTTTTCTCCAAGGTAACAAGACCCACTTGGACGAGGAATTTGATGAGCCGATATACAGACAACAGAGGGATTAAAGAAGAAGTTTGACAACCTGATACACAGATTTTTGATGAACTATGCCATGGATCCCCAGTTTCCCTAGAAATTTTAAAATTACGCTAGCCCAACACTTTTGTAAATCTATGGACATTGACAGCTTTTGCTCGCACCTTATGGGCAAAAGCACAAAGAAGACTGCATTCAACAGACACCAAACAAGACCTCAATCGACGACTGTACATTTACCTGACATAGAATACCACCGCATTTACCGTAATTATGTCTTTTCTTCATTTCTACAACCCACAGGTAATGACACACATAGTCGATAGGGAATACAGGCACAGATATCAGCAATCACATATCTCCCCCATTCATGTATCATCAACTAAAATGTGCTCCCCCATTTTGTTACAACCAAAGCCGAAAAGAGCTCGGTAAAGTTTGACAGCCCATCCACAGACCCGTACCACGGGATAAGAAGGAATTCACATGTATACTTCGCAATACCTCGAAGCTTGATTTAAAACACGTACGGCACGATGATACATGACCCCCAAGCACGGATTCATACACACATGCTTCTGCTATCTCACTAGGTCATACCCTTTTCCTACCATCTCCTCTCCTCCCTTACCCAACCATGTAAATGTATTAACCCCTAACATATATTTTTCTCTTTTTGAAATGTTTTCAGGAAGTGGCAGTTATTGTTGACTGCCAAAGGGTGGACTGTCAAAGTCAGAAAAATATCTCTATGCACACTACCATATTTGCACCTCACACAGGTCCGTGCTGCGCATGCGTACGCTCTCCCGTGCGTGCGCATACTCACAGTCGCGGGCACCCGCAGGCGCACGGTATGCGTATTTACGGTAGAGTTTATGTGATCGTAGCGTGCGACTCAATCGTTACACATTTTCAGTAATAATGTATTTTGTAGATCATGGTCCCTTTGATAGATTCTGAAAGTTTAGTTAACATAGCATGTTCCTGAACAGAGGGATCCCTCTTTGTAGTGTACGAAGGGTCTGACAGGGGTCATACAGTGGTGTTTGGTACCCATCGGAAGAGTATTTAAATAGCAATATTCCGGTGTTGGTTTGGAGCAGATTAATCGCTCGTGCGAATAGTTATGGACATAAGAAGTTTATGTCCATTTACTATTATTTGTTCTTATTTAGTCATGCGGCGGGAAACTCAATATCCCACCCACCTGAACAGTTGGAAATAGTCACAACCCACCTGTATGAATCAACCTATGACCTTTTGTTATAGTGCGAAGTCGAATTCCTGTGTCCAATGAACAATAAGATTGTAGGGACCATTGAATTGCATTGTGTGTGGGGCATAAATAGGCAGGCCGACCATATCCAGTTCACTCTCTTCAACGGTTCTCATTGCTGATAATCGGGAGCTGGATATCGAGGCGCATGCGATCGTTTCCCCTTGTGCGTAAGTGTTTCTCCGCAACTATATTGATCTTCTTGTTATTGTGGGCCAATCTCTCTCAATTTCTCTCTCTCTCTCTCCTTCTCTTTCTCACTCATTTTCCCTTAAATTGGGGGTAATTCCAAGTTGATCGCAGCAGGAATTTAGTTAGCAATTGGGCAAAACCATGTGCACTGCAGGGGAGGCAGATTTAACATGTGCAGAGAGAGTTAGATTTGGGTGGGGTGTGTTCAATCTGCAATCTAATTTGCAGTGTAAAAATAAAGCAGCCAGTATTTACCCTGCACAGAAATAAAATAACCCACCCAAATCTAACTCTCTCTGCACATGTTAAATCTGCCTCCCCTGCAGTGCACATGGTTTTGCCCAATTGCTAACTAAATTCCTGCTGCGATCAACTTGGAATTACCCCCATTGTATTGTATTTCCTGTGTAGTTATCTGGTTAGGTAGTCTGTTATATTGTAGTGTATGACTTGTATTGTGTTTAACTCTTTTGCAAGTATAGCATTCATAATATATATTTTAGGCGTTGGACCCTGAGCACGGTATCTGTGTGTTTCTTATAGTATTAAGTATTCTCAGAGCGTCGGTGACGCTCAAACAGCTTTTAAGGTAATAAGGTTATACTGTGTTGCATTTACTCTCTAACATTACACTGAGGTTTTACTACACAATACACTGTTTATGGTTTAGATACAAAGGTTTAATATAGTGAGCGTCAGCTCCGCTGGTGATCTCCTCGTGGTCCCGAGCGTTCGCTACGCTATAGCGAATCATTACTTTAGTTAACAGCCAATAACGTGCCTGCCTGTGATCTCTTGGCCGTGAGTGAACGTGACGCTTGAGCGTCTCGATCACGGCAAAGCGATTGTTACGCAACTAGCGTACCCTTACGGTACTTCATACGTAAATAGCGTACAGTGTTCTTAGACCTCATAAAGGGTATTATATACGATAAATATTTAGCTTTATCACCACTTCCACGCTTGCATTTGCCATCACCCAGTAAATTCGATGGAAATCCAAAACTATGTTGCGGGTTTCTTAACCAGTGCGAAATTCAGTTTGAACTCCAGTCGGCCAATTTCCCTTCAGCATGAACCAAAATAGCCTATATAATTTCTCTGCTCTGTGGGCAAGCACTGGAATGGGCTTCACCTTTGTGGGAAAGAGCAGATCCCATCCTTTCTAATTATTCAGACTTCATGGCCACTTTTCGAAGAATTTTCAACGAACCGGGCAGGACCTCTGCCGCTTCTTTGGAGATCATGCGCCTACGTCAGGGCGCACGTACGGTTATCCAGTACGTAATCCAGTTCCGGACTCTCTCCTCAGAATTAAACTGGAATGAAGAGGCCCTTATTGCGGCTTTCTGGAATGGCCTCTCTGAGAAGATCAAGGACGATCTAGCAACGCAGGATGTACCAGACAAACAAGACAAGCTAATCTCCGTGTGTAATAAATTAGACCTGAGGTATAGAGAACGTTGTCTGGAGAGATCACGGTCAGATCGACCCAAGCCTCGAGTTGTCCCATCCCCTAGACAGTCATCCCCGACTACCGAAGAACCTATGCAGATCAATCGTTCTCATCTCTCCAACGAAGAACGCCAGAGGCGGCGACAAGGGTACTTATGCATGTATTGCGGTGCATCTGATCATTTTGTTAGATCCTGTAGTCAGTGTCCGGGAAACGCCTGCCCCTAACTTATGCTGGAGAGGTTAAGTTAGGAGAATCCTTAGAATTACCTGCCAAGAAAGAGTCTGTTTTGTTAACCCATCTGGAGCTCCCTTCTTCCACTCTTCTCATCCCTGCACTGCTTGATTCCGGAGCCACCGAAAATGTCATTACCTCAGCTCTGGTTAAACGGTCCGGAATTCAAACGGTTTGTTTGGATCATACTATTTCTATTACTGCAGTGGATGGAAGTTACATTCCCGAGGGAATTATATCTTTTCGTACTATTCCTCTCAAGATGAAGGTCGGAGTTCTTCATTCAGAAAACATCTCTTTCCTTGTAATTCCTAAAGCCTCTCACGAACTGATTCTAGGATTCCCGTGGCTGACTAAACACAATCCCCACATAGACTGGCAAACTATGGATGTTCTCTCTTGGGGAAGAAACTGCTTTCGGAATTGTTTACTCACCGTAAGATCCCTCTGTTCTTCCAGCTCCTCTAGTCTTCCTGCAGAATACCAGGCCTACCAAGAGGTCTTCAGCAAACACGGAGCAGACACTTTGCCTCCACATCGAACTTGGGACTGGTACCAGGCAAAACTCCTCCCCGGGGTCGAACTTACCCTCTCTCGCTCCCTGAGACACAAGCAATGTCGGAGTATATCCGGGAGAATTTGGATAAAGGCTTCATCCGGGCCTCCACCTCTCCGGCTGGGGCAGGATTTTTTTTTTGTCAAGAAGAAGGATGGGGGGTTGCGGCCCTTCATTGACTACAGAGGTCTCAATGAGATAACTATTAAGAACCGGTATCCGTTGCCCCTGATCCCAGAACTATTTGATCGAGTTAAGGGGGTTACGTTTTTTTCCAAGTTGGACTTGCGAGGGGCCTACAATCTAATATGCATCCGTCCAGGAGACGAGTGGAAGACAGCGTTTAATACTCGAGACGGGCATTACGAATACCTGGTAATGCCCTTCGGCCTATGTAATGCCCCAGCTGTCTTTCAGGAATTCGTCAACAAAATTTTCAGAGATCTCCTTTATGTTTGCTTGGTGGTGTATTTGGATGACATCCTCATCTTTTCCAGGGATCTGAAGACCCATCATGAACAGGTCAAAGAAGTTTTAACCTGTTTAAGAAGGAATCAGTTATTCTGCAAACTAGAGAAATGTACCTTCGAAGTATCCTCAATTCCATTTCTTGGTTACATCCTCTCGGAGCAGATGTTACAGATGTATCCCGCTAAAGTCCAGGCGATCCAGGATTGGTCACTTCCTGCTACCCTTAAGGGGGTTCAGCGTTTCCTGGGATTCGCCAACTTCTACCGGAGATTTGTTAAAAATGACTCATCTGTCATAGCTCCCATTACCGCATTAACCAGAAAAGGAGCAGATCCTGCCAAGTGGTCCCCGGAGGCTTTAGAAGCCTTTTCCACTCTAAAGGAAGCCTTCATGACCGCCCCTGTCTTGTGACAACCCGATCTCAATCGACCATTCCAGGTTGAGGTTGATGCCTCCACCGTAGGAGCAGTATTGTCTCAGCTCTTTGAGGACAAGAAGGTCCATCCCTGTGCGTTCTTTTCACGAAGATTTTCTCCCACTGAACAGAATTACGCTATTGGAGAGCAAGAACTATTGGCGATTAAGTTAGCATTTGCGGAGTGGAGGTATCTGCTGGAGGGAGCCAAACATCCAATATCTGTAATCACGGATCACAAGAACCTTCTATACTTACAATCAGCCCGATGTCTAAACCCTCACCAAGCAAGATGGGCCCTCTTCTTTACCCGTTTTAACTTTAAACTCAGTTACCGTCCAAGTTCCCTCAAAAAAAAGGCAGATGCACTATCTCGTTCGCTAAGTTCTGAAGAACCCTCTGATCATTCAAAAGAACAGTGTCACACGCCATAGGCGGCGTTCACCGCGCTTACCCCTGCGTGCCTGCTGGTCTGTGTTGCGGCCTTCGGTGGTCCACGGGCTCCGGCGTCTGGCTGGCGCGGCTCCCGGCGGTTCCCCGGGGCAGGGGCGCCGCCATGACATCCGGCATCACGTGGGCGGGGAGCAGGTGACGTCATCAGACTGTTCCACCAATCCAGCGGAGGCGGGAGATTCAAAGTCAGATGCTGGGCAGAGCCTCGGCGCCCGAGTATCGTCTTTTCCCCTGAAGTGGATGCCAGTGCTCTTGTTCCTGGCTAATCTCTCTGTAGTCGTACCCCAGTGTCTTCGGCACTTTCAGGTGTCAGTTGCTGCACAGTTCCAGCGTATCCAGCGGCTGGTGTGTTCCTCTGCAATCCAGTCACCAGTGCTTCTTGGAGTCAGCGTGGGCTGCGGGCTAACCACCGCTCTCAAGTTCTACAAGTCATCAGTATCTTTAACCACTGCTCTCAAGTTCTACAAATCATCAGTGTCTTTAATCACCGCTCTCAAGTCATACAAATCATCAGTGTCTTTAACCACCGCTCTCAAGTTCCGCAAATCACCAGTGTCCTTAATCACCGTTCACAAGTTCTTCAAATCATCAGTATCTTTAAAAACATCACTCACAAGTTCTTCAGTCACTATTATCTAGTACCAACACTCAGAAGTACTTCTTTCTCTGGAATCTTTAACATTGCTTACAAGCTCTCCTATAAGCCTGGACATTTCCCCCATATGTTCCTTCTCTGCTATGTGACATTGTGTTGCTCCCTTCCTGCAATAAAGTTCTTTAATATTTTCACCAAGCTTTACTGTCAGAGTCCTGTATGAGGAAGACCTATATCAGGCCATCCCTGTTCCGACCCAACTGTGGTTCCTCTCCCCTACCATCGGGAGAACCCCCGAGTTCACAACACCCCCAACCTAGGTTAGTGACAAACAGTTTATCTTGGAGTCCACCTCTTTCTCAGCAACTATTACTTCCCCACTTCCTCCTCCTGGGAAAATTTTCGTTGCCCCGAATCTTTGCAAGAAACTTCTTACATGGGATCACTCCTCCTCCTTCATGGGCCATGCGGGTGGTCATAAGACATTCAAGTTCATTCAGCGTTCCTACTGGTGGCCTCATCTCGAGACTGATGTTCAGGAATTCGTGGCTGCTTGTCCAAAGTGTGCCCAACATAAAAGCCCCAAGAGTCTTCCAGCCGGTTTACACCACCCATTACCTATACCGCAAAGACCATGGACGCATATCTCTATGGACTTTATTACCGATTTACCTGCTTCTGGCGGACGAGATACCATGTGGGTCATAGTTGACCGGTTCTCTAAAATGGTACACTTCGTTCCTCTGGCTGGTCTTCCATCAGCATCCCAGTTGGCAAAATTGTTCATAGCAGAAATCTTCCGACTCCATGGTCTACCGCAGGAGATTGTATCGGATTGAGGTCCTCAGTTTGTAGCCAAGTTTTGGAGATCCCTATGTTCTGCTCTCGGGGTGAAACTGAATTTCTCCTCAGGATATCATCCCCAAACAGATGGTCAAACGGAGAGAGTGAACCAGGACCTGGAGACATTCCTACATTTATTCATGTCCTCCTCTCAGGACGATTGGTTGGACTTTCTCCCATCTGCAGAATTTGCCCATAACAATCTCTACCATTCTGCTACAAAATCTTCTCCATTTTTCATAAACTATGGTTATCATCCAAAAGTTCCTGACTTCCAACTTCTACCTACGCTCGAGGTTCCTGCCACAGAATCAGCACTTCGACAATTTACTAAAACTTGGAGACAAGTTCACGAAGCCTTGCTTAAGACATCCAAGAAGTATAAGATCTATGGAGATCTGAAGCGGAAAGCTGTACCAAGCCTTAAGGTGGGAGATCGGGTTCGGGTTTCCACACGTAACCTTACGTTGAAGGTACCTACTAAAAAGTTTGCTCCCAGATTTATTGGGCCTTACCCAATTGAGAAAGTATTGAATCCTGTGGCTTACAAGGTGAAATTACCTCAGCATTTTAGAATCCCTAATGCATTTCATATCTCTCTTTTAAAACCGTTGGTACTTAATCGATTCAGAGCTGCTCTGCCCAAATCTCCAATCAGCACAAGGGGACGAATTTGAGATTCACAAGAGCCTCGACTCCCGCAGACGTTATGGTCGCCTCCAGTACCTCGTTGATTAGAAAGGATATGGACCTGAGGAAAGGTCTTGGGTAGGAGCAGAAGATGTCCATGCTCCAAGACTTCTTCGGGCATTTCATGCCAAATTTCCAGTCAAACCATATAGGTGTCCGGAGTCCACCCGCAAAGGGGGGTACTGTCAGCGTCCGGGGTCTTACCGATACGCCGGGGCCGCGGGGCTTGCTGTACAGGCGGCGTGTGGGCAGCGGCGGAGGAGGGCTGCCACACCGGGTCCATGTGCAGCGGTAAGTGGCAGTGGTGGGTCCGATCGTGGCAGCGGGACGCAGCTGCAGCGGGTCTCTCTTGCCTGGGCGGTTGCTAGGAGACCAGGGGCAGTGAGCTGTGTGGCTATGCAGGGAGGTCTGCCTTACTGAGTGCCGCCATGTTGGAGACCAAGTTTGGAAGCATAGTGCAGGCTTCCTGTTTCTTCCAGCCAATCCAGAGTGAGTTCTCCTTATAAAAGGGGGCTGGTTTATGACCCTCCCGGCATAAACTTTGCCAGTGCTTCAAGTTACAACCCTGTTGTAGGTGCTTTAGCCCTGTGCTCCCAGGATTCTTGCCACGTTCTGGTTACTCTTAACTCCGCTTAGCCGTGTCTCAGTTGCTGCTGCAGCCCTGCCGTTCCTAGCCTACTGCTGCCTGTGGAAACGCTCCTGGAAACCCCGGTCCAGTAAGAGCCTTAGGGCACAGACGGTCCTGGTTTTCTGCCTCGACTTTCAAGCCACAGTCCACAGTACATTATCTACAGTCTCATCTTCCAAGCCATAGTCCGCAGTTCTTTGTCTCCAGCCACGTCTTTAAACCACCATCCACAGTTCATTATCTACAGTCTCATCTTCCAAGCCACAGTCCGCAGTTCTTTGCCTCCAGCCACGTCTTTAAACCACCATTCCCAGTCCGCAGTTCCTTATCCACAGCCTCGTCTTTTCGAGTCACAATCCGCAGTTCTTTGTCTTCAAACCTCGTCTTCAAGTCAACGTTCACGAACCACAGTTCTTTTCCCTCAGTTACGTTCTCAAGAACTACTACCCACTGACTCATTGCTCCGCCTACGTTCTCCATTGATCCTTGTCCCAGGAGAAGGAACTATATCCAGCCCCCACGTCTTCTTCATCCGCAGACAACTACTTCCTTGGGCAAGTCTCAGCTGCCGGATCCTCAGAACCAGCCGAGCGTGACAACATATCTGCCCTGTCGGTATGGTTTCAGAGAAAAATTGCATCTATACCTGACGTTCATAAATTCACTCAGGGTGTCTTACAGATTCAGCCTCCCTATGTCCCTCCTGTGACTCCATGGGATCTGTCTGTTGTCCTGAATGCCATGCAAGAGTCTCCATTTGAACCTCTTGAGACGGTGAACCTTAAATGGCTCACGGCCAATGTCTTGTTTTTACTGGCTAATGCCTCTGCAAGAAGGGTGTTGGACCTAGGCGCATTGTCCTGTGATCCACCCTTTCTGATATTTCATCGTGACCGGGCAGTTCTTAGATCTCGCCCAGGTTATTTACCTAAGGTGGTGTAATCTTTTCACCTTAACCAAGAGATTGTGGTTCCGGCCATTATCTCTTCTGATTTGTCCTCCAAAGAGCGGTCTTTGTATGTAGTACGGGCTCTCCGTATATATGTGTAGAGGACTGCCTCTATCAGGAGGTCAGATTCTCTTTTTGTTTTGTTTGGTATTCACAAACGTGGCTGGCCTACGAATAAGTAAACCTTGGCCAGATGGATTAGAGTGGTGATTGCACAAGCTTATGCGCAGGCTGGTCTCCCAGCTCCTGTTGCTATTAATGCCCATTCTACTCAGTCTGTTGGACCTTCTTGGACGGCCCACCGTGGTGCGTCCGCAGAACAATTGTGCAAGGCAGCCACATGGTCCTCAGTGAACACGTTTATTAGGTTCTATGCCTTTGATACTTCCGCCCCCCAGGATGCTCCCTTTGGACGCCGTGTTCTCATACCCGCTAAGGCGCGTCCCCTCCCTTGAGAAACTGCTTTAGGACATCCCTGATGTTTCCCTGTGGAAACCAATGTAACCTGATGCAGAAAAGGAGAGTTATGGTAGACTTACCATTGTTAACTCTCTTTCTGCGAGATACATTGGGTTCCACAGGGCGGCTGAGGGCGCCCACCCTGACGCACCTAGCTTCTATGGGTTTGTATGGCATTAGCCGCTGGTCCCTTCGCCTGACGTGAGAATGTGGTTCTATGTGACTAACATCTACCTTCTCTCTTACCTGCTTCTGCATTGGACTGGTTAACGAAACTGATCTCACAGTGCCTGGAGGCGGAGTTATAGAGGAGGTCCCAATGCATCCTGGGACAGTCTAAAGCTTTAGCCTGTTGGTGCCTCTGGATCAAGATCCACTCTACACCCCGATGTTTCCCTGTGGAACCCTAGGTACCTCGCAGAAAGAGAGTTAGCAATGGTAAGTTTACCATAACTCTCCTTTTTCCAATGGATCGGAACAACAAATCGCTCACATCGACCAGTGTGTACTCACTACTGTGCTCTCCCATGAGTCGTTCGCCGCATCTTCAGGATGGCCGTGCATGCAGCATACCTCCCAACATGACCCTCTCCAGGAGGGATAAAATGCTCTGCTCCTGGACTTTTTTCTCAAGTTATAATTGCTGGCACTTGTTTTGAACAGGTTGAGATATAAGAAAGATGTTTCACCACAGGTGATAGCAATCATAAATTAAGAAGGAAGTCCAGGAGCAGAGCATTCTGTCCCTCCTGGAGAGTTTCATGTTGGGAGGTATGATGCAGGTTAATCTTATGATATTGTGAATGATGTTGAGCAAATTGTTCGGTGTATACGCCCTACCTGATATATACATATCTCATTAAAAACCAAACAACCTAATGATGCACATTGTATCGTTAGGGCATTTGTAAAATTGCACAGTGTGTATGCACTATGGGGGTCATTCCGAGTTGATCTCTAGCTGCCGTTGTTTGCTGCGTAGCGATCAGTGAAAAAAACGGCTAATCGTACTGGTACAAAGTATTTTGTGGTTTTGCACTGGTTCTAGCGACGATTCCAATCGCACAGCCGAACGCAAGGAGGTTGACAGGAAGAGGGCGTTTCTGGGTGTCAACTGACCGTTTTCTGGGAGTGTTTGGAAAAACGCAGGCGTGGCCAGGCGTTTGCAGGGTGGGTATGTCATTTCCGTGTCACTCGTCACAGCAATCATCGCACAGGATAAGTAACTACAGGGCTGGTCTTGTTTTGCACAAAATGTGTTTGTAGGCGCTCTGCTGCACAGGCGTTCGCACTCCTGCAAAGCGAAAATACACTCCCCCGTGGGCGTCGACTATGCGTTTCCACGGCTGTTAAAAACTGCTAGCGAGCGATCAACTCGGAATGACCCCCTATATCTTTTGTCCGGGAGTTCAAGGGATATCGAGACAACCATCGCATCATTTACCCTCAAGTTACCATAGTTCCCAATATTGTATAGGTCGAAGTTGGGACGCCATGCGCTGGAGGTGCGTGCGTCTGGAAAGAGGGTGTGGCCTTGTAAAAAAGGGGCTTGGCTTCACGGGAATGCCGTGATCGTGAGCTACGCTTCCCGTTTTCTGTGAGCTGCTAGCCATGCACCCAGCCCCTCTGTCTCCCGTGAATAGGCGGTGTGCGCATGCTAAGCAGAGGAGCGAGTGACAGGGGCCCTCCCAAATCCCCCAACTGAGGCCTGCGAGTGTGACAGTCCCAGAAAAATGGCACTGTCCCGTGAAAAATTGGGACAGTTGGGAGGTACTGAATGCGTTATTCAGACCGGCTGACGTAGCTCCATCGCCGAGGCTAGGAAGTCTCAGTTGGAAGACAGAGACCCTGAACTCTGCCTCAGTTTTGGAGTTCAGAGATCATCGCTGCCCCCAAATGGCTGAAGACTGTGTATCAACTGATATTTGCAGCTTTACTACATCTAACAACGCAGAACCCATACTGCACGTGCACAATATGGGTCCTACGCAATGTACTGTATATCTGTTTATTGCATTCTTTCCTTATCTCCGAACCAGATCTGAATCAACCTCTGAGTGCTGTCACTGACTGCCATTTGCCTCCTGCTTTAAGGGATTAATTTATTATGTTGAGAAAACCCCTTTTATTTTCTTTGGGGAAAAGGCTTTTCTCTTTCTCAATTTATTAAATCAGAGATTTCTCGGGCGTGGCCACGGCAGCAAGGGAGTAGGCAGCAGATTCCAGGAGCACCCCGGGCCATTAATCCTGCTACCAATCCTGAGCCTCTCCAGTGGCACATTTGCACTGTACACCCTCCCTCATCCCTCTGTGCAGCGGCGGGCGCCCATTCCGTTCCTCTCTGCCGGCTTCCTGGTCGTGGCGGCTGTTCTCCGGTACTGCGACCTAGACCTCCTCTGGATCCCCGGTCTCAATTTTGGGCTTCTGGCCGCGCGGTCCCGGGTAGCTACATCTGCCAACCCTCAAGGTGTCTGCCTTGAGTGAGGACAGACACCCCTGCTGCCCCCAGGTACCCTTACCTTGTTCCTCCGTGGCCCAGCGTCTGGTGGTTGCATATTAGTGGGGGCTGTGGGTCCAGCGGCCGTTTTGGTAGAAGCTTCCTCAGTCTGCATCACACTGATCTATGTGCCTGCGGAGACTGCCTGGCTGGGTGAGCTGCTTTTGGGACTTTATGCTTCTGCGAATACTGCTTATATCTCCTGCTACTCGGACACAGGCTGCCTTTATTGATACTGAATATTTGTGACCTCATTGCTGCCTGCAACGGTGTACACTTCTACTCTGTGACACTGCCTGAGCTCCTCTCTCTGTTTGCATGCCGGTTCATACTTGGTCACCATGGTAAAGGACGGGCAGCGCGTGGCTGCGGCTAAATTTCGCTGGACAATCTGCCAGTCAGGCCTAGCAGAAGCCTCCCCGTCTTCTTCTCCTGCTCATCCTGATCCCCCTTCTGGTGCCGCCTCAGGTACCTCTACGTCACCCTCTGCTTCCTCTATTCAAAAAGTGCTGGAAGCTATAGCGGGCAGTGAACAACGTTTGTCCGATAAAATGGAGAAAGTACAATGTGACCTTTCCTTGTTGCAGCAAGATGTTCAACGTGTCCAAGAGAGAGTGGGAGAGGCCGAGACGTGTGTCTCCAATTTGGAAGATTTTTGTGGTCCCTTAAAGCAAACCGTTTCCACTTTGTCCCATTAGGTTTCCTCACTTCAAAACAAGCTCCTGGATATGGAGGGTTGCCTACGCAGAAATAATATAAGATTCGTGGTCCTGCCTGAGAAAGAGGAGGGATCTCACCCTGCGGACTTTCTTGAATTATGGCTCAAAGGTGAATTATGGTGCTAATTCCTTTACTTCACAGTTTGCGGTGGAACGTGCACACCGCATACCCTCCCGGCCTTTACCTCCTGGTGCCCCTCCACGTACCTTTATCGCAAAATTCCTACACTGTAAAGATCATGACTCAGTCCTTCGTTTGGGCCGTACAAATGGCCCGTTTCTCAGGAATGGCGTCAGGGTGTCAGCGTTCCCAGACTTCGCTGCGGATGTTCAGAAGGGCCCAATTTATGCCTATCAAGCGTCTCAGGGACCTTAATCTTTCCTACTCCATGTTATTTCTGTCCAGGCTCCGGGTGGTGGCGGAGGGCGAGTTTAAATTCTTCCTAGAGAAGCGGCCGCCTGGTTGGACAGTTATGCGCTGGGCGCCTGTCGGCTGGCTCCAGACTGATCTCTTGTACTGATACTGCCATATTTCTGTACACTGGATATGCAAGTATACGTCCAGGGAGCCCCCCTTGCTTTGGTGGCTCTGGACTTCACCGACTAGCCTTATTTACAGGTTTCTCTTGGGAATTTAGTTTTTAAGGGTTAGGGTTTTGTTTAGGATACAAGTATGCCAGTGTTTGGGGTGGTGTACGGGGTGGGGAATTGTTGTTGGGAAATTGTTAGTTGTTAAGATCTATTTTCCAATATTTACTATGCATTGAAGTCTTTTCCTGCACCAGCACCTTATAGGGTGCGTCAGGCAATCTGTGAGAGTAGGGTAACCTTGAGCACAATATATTAGTGTTTTAGTGTCCAGTAGGAGTGCTCATTGATCTCTATGCTATCTCCTATATTCAGGGGGGATATTGCAGGTCTGTATTTTCTTGGACTGTGTGTGTGTGTGTGTGTGTGTGTGTGTGTATGTATATATATATATATATATATATATATATATAATATATTTTATAGTGAAATTAAAAGAAATACACAAAAAAGAACCCACTATATGTTGTGGACTATGGCCCTCATTCAGTATCAGTAGCAGATTCTGCTAAACAGCAAAATCTGCTACTGAAAAAATTAAGAGATTAGCGAGTCCCACCAGGAGCCACCTGAATTTCGTGATCCGGGCAGAGATCGAAATCTGGCTCGGGTTTTCCTGCCTGACTCTGATTCCAAAACGAGGCAAACCGTTATCCTCCCACTGTTGGATTCTCACAGATTTTGGATTTTATAGTCCTCCAGGGAACCCCGGCCAGTTGTGACTAGTTGGGGGGGTAATGCCACGGCCGCAGGGACCTATATAAAAGTGTCCACCGGCTGTGGCATTATCTCTCTGGCTAGTGGAGCCCGGTGCTGGTTTTAAAAATACGGGGGACCCCTACAACTATTGTCCCCCGTATTTTTGGAACCAGGACCAGGCTCGGAGTTTGTTTAAATATGGGGGAACCCTACGCAACTTTCCCCCGGTATTTTTACAACCAGGACTTGCTCAAGGAGCCGGAGGCTGGTTATGCTTAGGAGGGGGGACCCCATGCAATTTTTTTTTCTCATACGTCCTAGAGGATGCTGGGGTCCACTTCATGACCGTGGGGTATAGACGGTTCCGCAGGAGCCATGGGCACTCTTAAGACTTATCAATGGGTGTGAACTGGCTCCTCCCTCTATGCCCCTCCTCCAGACCTCAGTTTTAGAAATGTGCCCAGGCAGACTGGATGCACTCTAGGGGAGCTCTACTGAGCTTCTCTGAAAAGACTTATGTTAGGTTTTTTGTTTTCAGGGAGAACTGCTGGCAACAGTCTCCCTGCTTTGTGGGACTGAGGGGGCAGAAGTAGGAACCAACTTCCTGAAGAGTTTCATGGCTCTGCTTCTGGCTGACAGAACACCATTAGTTCCTGAAGGGTACTGAACGCTAGCCGTGTCTAGATGCTCACTCCCACAGCACACCGTCACCCCCCTCACAGAGCCAGAAGTCAGAAGACAGGTGATTAGAAGAAGACAGATCTTCTATCAAGAAAAGTGACGGCTGAGGTACAGGGCGGCTGGCAGGAGCGCAGCGCACCATTGCTGCCCACACACACAGGCACTGCAGGGTGCGGGGGGGGGGGGGGTGCCCTGGGCAGCAAAAACACCTCTAGAAACTGGCAAAAAGGGGGCATAAGATGCCCAGGCACAGCCCTACCCCACCAGTATAAATATTATGAAAAGTTTCTGAGGTAAAGAGGGCGGAGCTTCTTCCTCAGGCAGCCAGCACACTGCTCAGTGCCATTTTCTCTCTCCTCAGGCTGCAGAGACATCGCTGGTCCTCCTTCACTTCTGACTACAAGTATCAGGGTGCAAAATAGGGGAGGGCACAAGCGAATTTGGTGCTTTACAAGTGTGTTTTACTGTGTAAAAAGCGCTGCATGTCAGTGGGCATTCTGTGTTCACAGACATTAGATACTGGTGCTGGGGTTTCCAACTGGCTGCTCCTAAACTGTGTCCCTCTGACAGATTTTACTGTGGGTCTGTCCCCTATAAATCCCAGTGTGTCTGTGTGTGTTGTAGACGTGTGTAAGACATGTCAGAGGCAGGGAGTTCCTCCCCGGAAGAAACCATTTTAGAGACACAGAAGTGTTATGTGGTGGCGCTGCCGGCACACCAAGAGCCTGCATGGGTGAAAGAAATACGTGATAGTATGCATCATATCAATAGGAGATTAGATAAGTCTGAATCTCATGCTGAGTGCTGGAGAAAATCTGTGGAGGATGTGATTTTTCAGGGCTCTGTTCTTCCATCCGCAGGCGACCCCTCTGGGTCACATAAGAGACCATTTGCGAATATTGTGAATACTGATACCGACACGGACACTGATTCTTGTGTTCGACGATAGTGACTCCAGAGAAATAGATCATAAATTGGCAAAAAATATACAATATATGATTGTGGCTATAAGGGAAGTTCTGGAAGTCACGGAAGCCACTCCTGTACCTCAGGAGAAGGCTTATTTCTATAAAGAAAAGAAATCTAAGGTCACTTTCCCTCCTTCCCAAGAGCTTAATACACTCTTTGAAGGGATGTGGGTGAATCCCGAAAAGAAATTTCGTATTCTCAAGAGAATTCAGATAGCTTATCCTTTCCCGATGGAGGACAGGAAAAAATGGGAGTCACCCCCTGTGTTAGACAGTGCACTGTCCAGGTTGACAAAGAAGGTAATTCTCCCTGCACCTGGCACGGCTTCACTAAAAGAGCCGGCAGACCAAAAGATGGAAACTACATTGAAATCCATTTATGTTGCCAATGGTACGCTACTCAGGCCCACAATTGCTTGCGCGTGGGTGAGTCGCGCAATTGAAAAATGGTCAGAAAGCGTGTCATCAGAAATTGACACGATTGATAAAGATGAGATACTCCTTAAGTTAGGGAATATCAAAGACGCTGCCGCATACATGCTAGAAGCGATGAAAGATATTGGACTCTTGAGTTCACAAGCCGCTACCATGGCAGTATCGGCTCGGCGGGCGTTGTGGATTTGCCAGTGGAACGCGGATGCAGATTCCAAAAGAAATATGGAGGCTCTCCCATATAAAGGTGAGGCCTTATTTGGTGATGAACTGGATGCGTTAGTCTCGGCGGCTACCGCAGGTAAGTCGACATTTTTGCCCTCTGCGCCTGCACCGGCAAAAAAGACATATCACCCGCACATGCAGTCCTTTCGGCCCAATAAATACAAAAAAGCGAGAGGTTCCCCCTTCTTTGTGGGTAGGGGAAGGGGAAAGGGAAAGAAGTCCACAGCAGCTTCAGGTTCCCAGAAGCAGAAGTCTACCCCTACTTCTGCCAAATCTTCAGCATGACGCTGGGGCTCCTTTGCGGGAGGCCGCTCGGGTGGGGGCACGTCTCAAACTGTTTAGCCAAGGTTGGATTCTGTCTGGCCTGGATCCCTGGGTATTGCAAATAGTGTCCCAGGGATACAAGCTGGAGTTTCAATACGTTCCCCCATGCCGATTTTTCAAATCGACCTTGCCAGCTTCTCTTCCAGAAAGGGAAGCAGTAACAGCGGCAATCCAAAAATTATGTCAGGATCAGGTCATAGTCCTGGTACCTTTGTCACAACAAGGGGAGGGGTTTTATTCAAGCCTTTTTGTAGTTCCGAAGCCGGACAGCTCGGTCAGACCGATCCTAGACCTGAAAAATCTGAATCTCTACTTGAAACGATTCAAGTTCAAAATGGAATCACTGAGGGCAGTGATTTCCAGTCTGGAGGAGGGGACTACATGGTGTCTGTAGACATAAAAGATGCTTACCTGCATGTTCCCATTTATCCTCCTCACCAGGCTTATCTGAGATTCGCGGTTCAGGATTGCCATTACCAATTCCAGACGTTACCTTTCAGTCTCTCCACGGCGCCGAGGGTATTCACCAAGGTGATGGCGGAGATGATGGTTCTCCTGCGTCAAAAAGGAGTCAATATAATTCCTTATCTAGACGATCTCCTGATAAAGGTGAGATCCAGGGAGCAGTTGTTACAAAACATCACACTCTCCCTGTCAATACTTCAACAACACGGTTGGATCATAAATTATCCAAAGTCACAGTTGGAACCGACGACAAGATTGTCTTTTCTCGGGATGATTCTGGACACAAAAGTTCAGAGGCTTCCGGTGGAAAAGGCTCTGGAAATCCAGAAAATGGTAAAACAGATATTGAAACCATCGAGTGTGTCGATCCATCAGTGCATTCGGTTGATGGGGAAGATGGTGGAGGCCTACGAGGCCATACAGTTTGGCAGGTTCCATGCAAGGGTATTCCAGTGGGACCTGTTGGACAAGTGGTCGGGATCCCACCTACACATGCACCGGAAGATAATCCTGTCATCAAAAGCCAGGATTTCGCTCCTATGGTGGCTACACAGTTCTCGCCTACTAGAGGGACGCAGGTTCGAGATTCAGGACTGGGTCCTGGTAACCACGGATGCAAGTCTCCGAGGCTGGGGAGCTGTCACTCAGGGGGAAAGCTTCCAAGGAAAATGGTCAAGTCAGGAAGCCTGCCTTCACATAAACGTGCGGGATTGAGAGCCATTTACAATGGCCTTCAACAAGCAGTACATCTTCTTCAAGATCATTCCGTGCAGATCCAGTCGGACAATGTAACAGCAGTCGCGTACATAAACAGGCAGGGCGGAACGAAAAGCAGAGTGGCAATGGCAGAGGTGACGAAGATCCTCCTCTGGGCAGAAAGACATGTAAAGGCTTTGTCGGCAATTTTCATTCCGGGAGTAGACAACTGAGATGCAGACTTCCTCAGCAGACACGATCTCCATCCAGGAGAGTGGGGCCTCCACCAAGAAGTCTTCGCACAGGTGACAAGTCTTTGGGGAGTTCCTCAAGTAGACATGATGGCATCTCGTCTCAACAAGAAGCTTCAGAAATATTGTTCCAGGTCAAGAGACCCTCAAGCAATAGCAGTGGATGCGCTAGTTGCCCAGTGGGTGTTCCGGTCGGTGCATGTCTTCCCTCCACATCCGCTGATCCCAAAGGTGCTCAAGATCATAAGGAGAACAAGAGTTCGAGCAATCTTCATTGCTCCAGACTGGCCAAGGAGGGCTTGGTACCCAGATCTTCAGGAGTTGCTCATAGAAGATCCTCGGCCTCTTCCTCTTCGCGAGGACCTGCTGCAGCAGGGGCCGTGCGTGTGTCAAGACTTACCGCGGCTACGTTTGCCGGCATGGCTGTTGAGCGCTTGATCCTAGCTCATAAGGGTATTCCCAAGGAAGTCATCCCCACCCTTATTCAGGCCAGGAAAGGAGTAACGTCGAAACATTACCACCGTATTTGGAGAAAATATGTGTCTTGGTGTGAATCCAAGAAGGCTCCTACGGAAGAGTTTCAGTTGGGACGTTTTCTCCATTTTCTGCAGGCTGGTGTGGAGGCGGGCCTCCGATTGGGGTCAATCAAGGTCCAGATTTCGGCCTTGTCAGTGTTCTTCCAAAAACAATTGGCCTCTCTTCCAGAGGTTCAGACCTTCGTGAAAGGGGTTCTGCACATCCAGCCTCCATTTGTGCCTCCAGTGGCACCATGGGACCTTAATGTGGTGTTGCAGTTTCTTCAATCGGATTGGTTTGAGCCTCTACAAGAGATAAAGTTGAAGTTTCTTACTTGGAAAGTGGTGATGCTTTTGGCATTGGCATCCGCACGGCGGGTGTTTGAGTTGGGGGCCTTGTCTCACAAGAGCCTTACCTGATCTTCCATGAAGATAGGGCAGAGTTGAGAACTCGTCAACATTTTCTTCCAAAGGTGGTTTCATCTTTCCACATAAACCAACCTATTGTGGTGCCAGTAGTTACTGACACATTCACTGAGTCAAAGTCTCTAAATGTGGTTAGAGCTTTGAAGATGTATGTCACTAGAACAGCTCGAATACGGAAAACAGAGTCTTTGTTTGTCCTGTATGCTCCCAACAAGATTGAGTGTCCTGCTTCCGAGCAGACTATTGCGCGTTGGATCAGAAGTACGATTCAGCATGCTCATACTACGGCTGGATTGCCGTTACCGACGTCGGTGAAGGCCCATTCCACTAGGAAGGTGGGCTCATCCTAAGCGGCTGCCCGGGGGGTCTCGGCATTGCAACTTTGCCGAGCAGCTACTTTGTCGGGGTCAAACACATTTGCAAAATTCTACAAGTTTGACACCTTGGCCGATGAAGACCTCAAGTTTGGTCAATCGGTGCTGCAGGGTCATCCGCACTGTACCGCCCGTACTGGAGCTTTGGTATAAACCCCATGGTCATGAAGTGGACCCCAGCATCCTCTAGGACGTATGAGAAAACAGGATTTTGATACCTACTGGTAAATCCTTTTCTCCTAGTCCGTAGAGGATGCTGGGCGCCCATCCCAGTGCGTACTTTACCTGCAGTTTTGTTTATTAGAGTTAAACATGTTGTGTTTTATTAGTTTCAGCATGTTTGCTGTAATTGGTTCATGCCTGTTGGCGTGTGTTATGTTGAATGCCATGTTGTGCGGCATGGTTGAGGTGTGAGCTGGTATGTAACTCACCATTAGTATTAAAGTAAATCCTTTCTCACACGTCCTAGAGGATGCTGGGGACTCCAAAAGGACCCATGGGGTATAGACGGGAACCGCAGGAGACATGGGCACTTTAAGACTTTGAATGGGTGTGAACTGGCTCCTCCCTCTATGCCCCTCCTCCAGACTCCGTTAGATTCTGTGCCCAGAGAAACTGGACACACACCAGGGAAGCTCTCCTGAGTTTCTCTGAAAAATACTTTATTTAGGTTTATTATTTTCATGGAGCACTGCTGGCGACAGGCTCCCTGCTTCGTGAGACTGAGGGGAGAGAAGCAGACCTACTTCTGTGAGTTAAAGGCTCTGCGTCTTATGCTACTGAACACCATTAGCTCCAGAGGGTCTCATCACTTGGTATAGCCTAGCTGCTCGTTCCCGGAGCCGCGCCGTCCCCCCCCGCACAGAGCCAAAAGAAAGAAGCCGGGTGAGTAACCGAAGTACAGAAGACTTCACTACAGATGGCAGAAGACTTGAGTGTCTCTGAGGTACCGCACAGCGGTCGCGCTGCGCTCCATTGCTCCCACACACAAGCGGCACTACAAGGGTGCAGCGCGCAGGGGGGGCGCCCCGGGCAGCAATATACCTCATGTATAAGCCTGGCAAAGAGGTATACAGTGCATAGGCACTGTATACAGACCCCCGCCAGTATAAATATTTGAAAAAGTAGCGGGACTGAAGCGCGCCGATAAGGGGGCGTGGCTTAGCCCTCACTGCTCTATCCAGCGCCATTTTCTCCTCACAGCTGGCCCTGCCAAAACACGGATGAACAGCTCACAGTGTAAAACGGGGGGGGGGGGGGGGGCACAGTTGTTTAGTGCAATATAGGTAAAAAAATAAAATAAAGCACTATATATAATGAGCGTGTGGCACATGAGCTGGTAAACGTTTTCTGTATTTTCCCTGTCAGATACTGGGATCTACCCCTTATAGTCAGTGTAATGTCAGTGGGTGTTTAGTACACGTGTGTCAACATGTCTGAGTGCTCTGCCACAAACGGCTATGGGAATCCCTCTGTTGGCACCGCCGACTCCTGATGGTACTTGATTCATGAAATTAAGTGTCAATGTGTCAGTAGTTGTATGCTTTTCCAAAAGAAAAAACTCTATGGGAGACACAGGCGTGTGTGGGTGACCCTGTCAGCACCAACTAATCTGACTGGGTTTAAATTAACATGATAATGTGATGCATTTCAAACAGCTATACGTGTGTGTGTGTGTGTGTGTGTGTGTGTGTGTGTGTGTGTGTGTGTGTGTGTGTGTGTGTGTGTGTGTGTGTATATATATATATATATATATATGTATATATATATAATATGTATGGTACGGTTGCATTGATCTGTGGCTCGAGCACAAACGTAGTAATATTTGTGGGGGCGTAATATTAATAATATATATATTTCCCTCAGACCCCTCTAATTACGGTTTCTTCCGCATTAGGCTTCCCTGAGGATTGTTGTTACTATTTCACCAGGGTGATGGCGGCATGATGGGTTTCCTTAGATAGTAAGGAGTCATAATTATTCTGTACTGGATCACTCTCCGGATTACGGAGGGATCAAGAAGTCAAATGGTACAAAACGTTGTTTTCTCCTTGACAGTTCTTCAACAACAGGACCTGCCAGAATCCCTGTTGGTCCCAACGACGTGGTGATCGGCTTGGGCAATATTGTTAGATGCAGTACTGAGGAGAGTTTATTTGCTTCCAAAAAAAAAAAAAGGGAAGCTCTGAGAATTCAGAGTCTGGCAGACCTGCAACGGTGTCAATCCGTCAATACATTCAGTTGCTGAAAAAGATGGTTGCGGTCTACGAGGCCATTCAGTGAGCAGGTTGCAGGCCTGAGTGTTTAGCGGGACCTATTGGACAAGTGGTCCGGTTCCCACCTGGGATAATCATGGTTTCAAGACCAGTATCTCGCTCCTGTGGTAGGGGCGCAAGTCTCACCGATGACAAGTGTCATGTTAGGATACTTGTTGCCTCTTTAACGGTCTAAAGTTAAGGGCCGTTATAACGTTTTTTCCACAGACAAAAACCGAAGAAGAAATGGCACAAGCTAGAAAGATTTCCCGCTGGGCGACAAAAATATTCACGCGCTCTATCAGCGGTGTTCGTTCCAAGAGTGGACAACTGGGAAGCAGACTTCCTCGGTGGACACGTTCTCCGTCCAGGAGGGTTGAGCCTTCATCAAGCGGTTTTCACAGAAGTGACAAGTCTGTGGAGAATTCCGCAAATAGACAAGATGGCGTCTCACCTCGACAAGAAACTTCAGAGATATTGTTCCAGGTCGAGGGTCCCTCAAGCGATAGCGGTGGACGCCCTAGTGACGCCGTGGGTGTTTCGGTCGGTCTATGTGTTCCCTCCACTTCAACTCTTTCCAATGATGTTGAAGATTATAAGAAGAACAAAGGTTCAGGTGATCCTCATTGTTCCGGACTGGTCGAGAAGGGCTGGTGTCCGGATCTTCAGCAATTACTCATAGGAGATCCCTGACCTCTTCCTCTGCGAGAGGATCTGTTATAGCAGAGGCCGTGTGTGTTCCAAGACTTACCGCGATTTCCATTGACGACTTGGAGATTGAACGTCGGATCCCAGCCCGAAAGGGTATTGCCAGTGAAGTCATCCCTACTCTTCTTCAGGCAGAAAAAAAGTAACGTCAAAACATTACCACCATATTTGGAGGAAATTATGTGTCTTGGTGTGAATCCAAGAAGGTTCCTATGGAAGAATTCCAGTTGGATCGTTTTCTCCATTCTTTTGTTACAAGATCGTGTGGATGCAATCTTAGATTGGGCTCGATTAAGGTTCAGATTTCAGCTTTATCAGTTTTCTTCCAAAAACAATTGGCCTCCTTTCCAGAGTTTCAAACTTTCGTTAAAGGAGTCTTACACATCAATCCTCCCTTTGTGCCTCTGTGGCACCATGGGATCTTTACGTGGTGTTGCAGTTCCTGCAATTTCTTTGGTTGAACTTTCAGTAGGGTTCAGTTGAAATTCCGCACTTGGAAAGTGGTCGTGCGGTTGACCTTGGCATCCGCAAGGCGGGTATCTGAGTTGGCGGCTTGGTCTCACAAGAGCCCTGTTTACTCTTCCATGAAGATAGAGCAGAGAGTTGAGAACTCGGCAGCAGTTTCTGCCAAATGTGGTTTCATCGGTTTCACTTGAACCAACCTATTGTGGTGCTGGTGGCTACTGAAGCCTGGGCGACATCGAAGTATCTCGATGTGGTCTGAATTTTGAAATTTTGTGTTGCCAGATTGGCTCAGATCAGGAAAACGGAGGATCTGTTTATCCTATAGGCTCCCAACAAGATTGGGGTTCCTGCTTCCAAGCAGACTATTGCACGCTGGATCTGTAATATGATTAAGCTTGCTCATTTTACGGCTGGATTGCCGTTACCGAAATCGGTGAAGGCCCATTTTGCCAGGAAGGTGGGCTCATCCTGGGCGGCTGCCCGAGGGGTCTCGATTTTGTAGCATTGCAGGGCAGCTACTTAGTCGGGTTCAAACAAGTTTGATACCCTGGCTGATGAGGACCTCTTGTTTGGTCAATCAGTGCTGCAGAGTCATCCGCACTCTCCCGCCCATTCTAGAGCTTTGGTATAGACCCCATGGTCCTTTTGGAGTCCCCAGCATCCTCTAGGACGTGTGAGAAAATAGGATTTTAATACCTACTGGTAAATCCTTTTCTCTTAGTCCGTAGAGGATGCTGGGCGCCCGTCCCAGTGCGTACTGTATCTGCAGTTATTGGTTATGGTTACACTCATGTTGTGTTTCTTTTCAGTCAGTCTGTTGCTGATGTTATTCATGCCATGGCATGCGGTATGCTATTATTGGTTGTGTTTACACACAGGTTGTGTTACATTTTCGGTTCAGCATATTGCTGTATATTTTTCATGCCGTCGGCTGGTGTTCTGCGGCATGTTTGAGGTGTGAGCTGGTATGGCGCTCACCGTGTTTAAGCAATAAATTATTTCCTCGAAATGTCCGTCTCCCTGGGCACAGTTCTATAACTGGAGTCTGTAGGAGGGGCATAGAGGGAGGAGCCAGTTCACACCCATTCAAAGTCTTAAAGTGCCCATGTCTCCTGCGGATCCCGTCTATACCCCATGGTCCTTTTGGAGTCCCCAGCATCCTCTACGGACTAAGAGAAAAGGATTTACCGGTAGGTATTAAAATCCTATTTTCCTCGAAATGTCCGTCTCCCTGGGCACAGTTCCTATAACTGAGGTCTGGAGGAGGGGCATAGAGGGAGGAGCCAGTTCACACCCATTAAAAAGTCTTAAGAGTGCCCATGGCTCCTGCGGAACCGTCTATACCCCATGGTCATGAAGTGGACCCCAGCTTCCTCTACGGACTAGGAGAAAAGGATTTACCGGTAGGTATCAAAATCCTGTTTTTTCATTTAGCTATGTGTGTTGTGGACAAGCTTACCAGAGTCTCAGTCTCAAGAGGTTTTGGCGGCTGTGGCTTCCTCTTCTCTGGCGGCATCCAGCGGCTTCTCCATCCAGGGGGTCGGCTGAATTACTGCTTCCAGGGCGCAGCAGCAGCGTTAACTCCGTTAAAAATATTAATCGCCGTTATTGTCTTATGGAATTAATGCGTTAATAACGCGTTAACTTGCCCAGCACTAAATATAATATTACAGTGGTAAATAAAACTCATCAAAAGTAAAGTTAGCTGCAGAGACGCACATTGCTGATCTCTAGAGCTGGGTCCTGCATAGCTTTCTCCAGGGGGCAGAGAAAGCTGGGCAAAGGGTGTACATCGCAGTGCTGCCCTGTGAATTTGCCAGCCTGAGCTGGCGAAATTATCACCGGGCACACTGCGGTATTCTTTTACATATTATTATTTTATTTTTTATTATTTTTTTGTAAATTCGGTCACATTGCATTTCGCATTTTAAGTATGGGGAATGCGATGTGGATTACAAAAAAAATACTATTAAAGGGTTTTGGAGCAGTTTTTTTTTTTTTTTATGAAAACTGCTCCAAATGCCCTTTAATACATTCAGGTGATACTAAAATAATGTGACATGGGTGTGTCACATTATTTTAGTAGAAATAATGTTAATAAATAGGCCCCTATATCCTTTATTCTTCAGCACAATTATTTTCATGACACGTTCTATTTACAGGTGATGGAAATGGCCATGGGAACCAGGTTTGTGCTGAGCTATGCCGACCTCTGCATTGGTCCTTTTGAGGACCAGCATGTGGAGTGGGGGACTCAAGATACGGTGGGTGCATGGTTTTCTATGGTCGGTACATAGATGATCTTTTTATTATTTGGGATGCGCATTCCCTCACAGCACAAGCTTTTGTTTCTTCTCTCAATTTTAATTCTTTTAATTTGCACTCACTCTTTTCACCCCACACTGAGGAGCTTCTTGGAAATAGGGGGTCATTCCGAGTTGATAGCTCGCTAGCAGGTTTTAGCAGCCGTGCAAACGCATTGTTGCCGCCCACTGGGGGGTGTATTTTAACTTTGCAGAAGTGCAAACGCTTGTGCAGCAGAGCACCTGCAAAATCTTTTTTTGCAAAACAAGACCAGCCCTGTAGTTACTCTTCGTGTGCGTTGATTCTAATGACAGTAGGACGGGTTTTGATGTCACACACCCGCCCAGCGAATGCCCAGCCAGTAGCGGATCTTGCCACGGGCAAGCAGGACTTTTGCCCGGGGCGCCGCCTTCCGGAGGGCGCTGGCGCCTTCTGGAGGGCGCCGCACCATGACAAGATCCGCTACTGCTGTGCCCTCCGCTGCCCGCTGTGTCCCCCGGCTGTGTCCCCTTGTGAAGGGAACAAGACGCGTAGCGTCTAGTTTCCCTTCGTAGAGAGGACCTTTGCTGTGCGGTGCGCGATGACGTCATCGCGCACCGCACAGCAAAGGTCCTCTCCACGAAGGGAACTAGACGCTACGCCTCTAGTTTCCCTTCGTGGAGAGGACCTTTTGCTGTGCGGTGCGCAATGGCGTCATTGCGCACCGCTCAGCATTTCAGCAATGCTACTACTGTACAGGGGGCGTAACTGACCACGCCCCATGTATTAAGCCACACCCCCATTTCCTGCCCGGGCCGCAGAGAGGGCTCGAACCGGACCTGCGCCCAGCCACGCCTGCGTTTTTCTAAGCACTCCCTGAAAAAGGTTAGTTGACACTCAGAAACGCCCACTTCATGTCAATCTTCCTGCATTCGGCCGTGCGACTGGAATGTTCGTTACACTCTGTGCAAACCCACAATGCTCATTGTACACATATGACGCACCTGCGCATTGCGGTGCATACGCATGCGCAGAAATGCAGATTTTTAGCCTGATCGCTATGCTGCGAACAACAGCAGCTAGCGATCAACTCGGAATGACCCCCATAACCCTTAAAGCTAGAAATGGGAGGAATTTTACTTCTAACTACACCAATGCTTATTTACATTATTCTCCTTGGAAAATAAATATCCCCAAGGGACAACTTCTCCGCCTTAGGCACAACTGTACTGAACTGGACAAGTTCGAAGGACAAGCGTGCAGAATGATAGAAGCTTTCTCCACCAGAGGCTATCCTGAAGCAATGGTGCAGAACGTGTTAGCTGAGGTCAAGGCAGTTGATAGGGCTAGCCTTTTAGAACCATCTAAGAAATGTCATTATGAAAAGAATGAGGCTGGAAGAGACCGGGCATTCATAGCTACATATAATAGCCACTGTACAGAAATCAAGAAAATTGTACAAAATTATGCCATTTTTGAAATTTATCAAGTGGCCATTTACCTGATAAACCTATCTTTATATTAAGAAAACACAAATCCCTCAATGTTTTAGCTCCTACTGTAGTAATGTAAAATATAAAGCATTTACTGCTAAGTCAAAACATGAATTACTATGGGTACAAACAAAACCAAAAGGGTTCCATAAATGTGGAGGAAATAAATACACTATATGTAATCACAGGGACAGGAAAACCACACACGTTTTGGGGGTGAATGGAGATCAACCATATGAGATTAAAAAATTTTTTAATAATTGTAATTCATTTTTTGTAATCTATCTATTGACCTGTGGGTGCAACTGACATTATGTGGGGAGAACTACTAGAATGATCAAACTAAGATTTATGGAACAGAGCAGTAATATTTTAAACAGGGTACTTACCCATAGTGTGTCTAAACATTTTAACAACCACTATGGAGATCCAGAATCACTTAAACTAATAGGAATTTAACATATATCGACCATATAGAAGAGGTTGGGGATCATTTCATAAACTATTGTAAACAAAAAGTTTACTGGATGTTCAGACTCAATACCATTTACCCGAATGGGTTAAATGAAGCAGTAGAACGAAATGCAGTGGTCTAAAGCGTTGACACTTTCGATATGCTATAAGTGTACTTTAGAAATAAACCAATGTAGGCATAGCAAGGTGCTGTATTCACATAGGACTGATTATACTCTGTTTTTTTATTTTTTTATTATGTTTTAATAGCTATCAGACATATGGTTACTACAGTATGTATCAAATACCTTGTTTAATTCCAAGTGTGAAATCCAATGTATAAAATAAAATGCACTTTTTAACCACAAACTTCTTTATGGTTTAATATTTGGTATTATAACTTAATTTATATATACCTCATTCCATTTGTGTTAGTTTCCTTGGTAGCCGAGAAGCGAAATTTTTTAGTTCCCCCATGGGTCTAGTTAACATTACTTGACAGGGGTGATCACATGACCAGTACACAACCCAGAAAATCTATTCTATCAAAATCTGTACAACTAGAGCACCTCCATACACTTGACTACGTCACATGATGTACGTGGGCAAGGGCATGCCATGCACGTGACTAACGCATAATGTATTAGGAATACCATTGGCAAAATTTAGTAATTTGACTGGCACACCACCAATAGGTGGCGATAACATCGCTGCCGGGCATTTGCATGCTAGACGACCTTTCCCCCAGCATGCGATCGCAAACAGTTGCAGTTTTGCTAAAATAGCAAAACTGCAAATGAAGCTGAATAAGGCCTCTAGTTTCTTATTAGTATTTAAATAAAATAATATAAAGGTTTGAAACTTACAAGTACAAAAAGGTTTGTACTAACAAAAGTATAGGTGTGTAGCCACGTATAAAGGTATCTTTATAAGCCGATGAAATCATACCTATTACTCATAATTAGAGGCTACACACCCATACTCTTGCAAGTCAGTTGTGTCAATTTGTTGTAAACATTGAACCATCTATCTGTTTATTTGATAAACATCTTGTATAAAGATACCTTTACATGGGCAGCGTGCATACTTTGATTGTAAGTAGTACCGCTTTCAGATCGCAAATGCCGGTTCCCACCCGGGAAGAGAAACGTGTCCTTACCGGGTAGGATCCAGCATTTGCTCCGCTTTGCTGGCTTTCCGACCCGGCAATATACCGGGTCGGTTGCCATAGCAGCAGGGGCGGGGGTGGAGGCGGCGCTGGGAGATGAGTTCATCTCCTGCGCCGCCTCTCCCTATACTGTGAATGGGAGCCGTGTCGCATCGACACGGCTCCCATTCACACTGCGCCTGACCTGGTAATAACCCTTCTTTTATACCGGGTTGAATTACTGGGTCAGGCTACCCGCTAATTCTGGCAAAGTGCTTTCACATCGCACACTGACCCGTGTCGACACACCAATATGCCGTGTCGATACTGGGTTATTTGTGCGATGTGAAAGGGGTATTGGGTATGCTGATTGGCCTACTTACTTAGACCTTAAACACGTTAACATCTAGTGTGTTGGTTATTCATAAAACAACTACAAATTGGGGTCCACTGTTTTCATGTTTTTCATATATACATTAGTGATTTACTACATGCTTTGCAGATCGGATATTCTTGGATTTGTTGGAATACAAGTAAAGATATCTTTATGTGCGGATACTAGAGATGTGCGGCGGGCGCTTTTTATGTTTTGTGTTTTGGTTCTAATTCCCCGCTCGTGTTTTGGATTTGGGTTGGTTTTGCCAAAACCACCCTTTCGTGTTATGGTTTTGGATCTGGATGATTTTTGAAAAATCATAAAAACGGCTAAAATCACAGAATTTGGGGGTAATTTTGATCCTACGGTATTATTAACCTCAATAACATTAATTTCCACTCATTTCCAATCTATTCTGAACACCTCACAATATTGTTTTTAGGCCAAAAGGTTGCACCGAGGTGGCGGTATGACTAAGCTAAGCGACACAAGTGGGCAGCACAAACACTTGGCCCATCTAGAAGTGGCACTGCAGTGGCAGACAGGAGGGCAGATATATAAAAAAAAAAAAAGGCCCCAAATAGCACATCATGCAAAGATGAAAAAGAGGTGCAATGAGGTAGCTGTATGACTAAGCTAAGCGACACAAACAATTGGCCCATCTAGGAGTGGCATTGCAGTGTCAAACAGGAGGGCACTTAAAAAAAAAAATAGTACCCAAACAGCACATCATGCCAAGAAGTAAAAGAGGGCAATGAGGTAGCTAACTAAACTAAGCAGCACAAACACCTGGCCCATCTAGGGTTGGCACTGCAGCACCACTGCACTAATGGTGGATACCGGATGCACGTCTAACACCAGCATAGTTGTTATGGCCTCAGTAATCCGCTTTGTAACAGGGTATATATATATATATATATATATATATATATATATGATATATAATTATCTCCAGGTATGATTGAGCAGCTGCCAAATTGTTTGTCTGCTTGTGTGCAAGAGGCATTGAATGGGAGCAGTATTTGGAAGGCATGCTGTTCCTTGTAGTGCCAATGGGAGATCCTGGGGGTGGCTCCTGGGTAAGTTAGCTCTCTGTCTGGAAGTGTTTTAGTAATAGCCTTTATCATGAGGCCTACTGTGACAAATTACATGGCCCTATGAGGGCACTGCTATTATGTAGGTTAGGACTGCTGTATCAGAGAAGCCGTGAAGTGGCCAGCAGCTAAACATGTGTTTGCAAACACCAGCTAATTCTGGCAAAGTGCTTTCACATCGCACACTGACCCATGTTGACACGATTACTAAAACACTTCCAGAAAGAGAGCCTACTTACCCGGGAGCCACCCCCAGGATACGCCAGTATCACTAGAATTATACGGCAATATCACTGGAATTATACGCCAGTATAACAGGAATTATACGGTAACATCACTGGAATTATACGCCAATATCACTGGAATTATACGCCAATATCACTGGAATTATACGGCAATATCACTGGAATTATACGCCAGTATCACGGGAATTATACGCCAGTATCAAGGGAATTATACGCCAGTATCACAGGATATATGGCAGCAGAGAACACCACCACTGTGACTGGTCACTGGACTGATGCTGCACAAGACACTACCCCTGGTCTGATGCAGGACAACACAGCACCACTGAAAGGGACTTACAGTATACAGCAACACTAGGGACATATAGCAGCAGAGGACACCACCACTGTGACTGGCTGGACTGATGCAGCATAAGACACTACACTGGACTGAGCAGCACAAGACAGCACTGGAATTGCCACCCCACTTTCCTGACCACACAGACACTGAGGACACGTCTTCTCACTACACTCTCCGAGACTGGAGTGAAAATGCCGGCGACGCGCGGGTCCTTATATGGAATCCATACCCCGCTAGAATCCGACAGCGGGATGATGACATTTTGCCTCGTTCTGGTTTCCGAGTCAGGTGGGAAAACCCAAGCCTGACTTGTGTCGAAGTCAAAAATATTACATAGAGAGAACATCCAAACTCCTCACTGATGAGTCGCTATGCTTGCGAATACGTGCAGCGAGCACAGCAATATATGGTAACATACGCATTTACACAGACATGCCACAAAGATATATTCAACACATATTTCATACAGCACATAAAATTATACATATCAAGCACTAGACATAAGGTTTTAAATTATATAATGGAGTATAAAGTCATGTATGTGTATTGTTGGAGCAGAGCAAGATGGACATGTCGTGCTTGGTGTCAAAGTAATCAGATTAATGAGTGGATTCATTTGATGCCTGTGATTAGGTTGTAGCACATTGCAATGAGCAGTTATGATTGAATGTATGAATATGAAGCCACAATTCAACTGAGAACAAAAGATAGCATGTGTGGCCAGGAAACCAGAGGCCAGCAACCTTGAACAAAAGCCCTCACACTGACCAATGACTCATCATGAATGAGAAAATTCCCTCCCCTGGACCAATAACAGAAGACCTGTACACCCCCAACAGATACAGTGTATAGCTGATCCCACACACAAGAGCTTCCTGTTTTTCTGCTGGGTGCTGATCGAGATGCTGTTCAGTTGCTGTTAGCTGGTATGGATGGAGATCCAAAGATGGAGGAGATGGAGCGTAGTGAGCATGAGACAGGGAGATGGTAATTGTATGCTAGCCGTGACTGTATGATTTATTTTGTAACAATTGCTTCCTATGAAAATGTACTCTGTAACCATATATATAATGTACATGTGTTATATTGTATACATATCCTTTTAAATATCAAATATATACAATGAGCGTTGGACCTCAATCAGACAATGTGTGTGAATACTTGTTTTCTCTTAAGGGATGTAGTGTTTGCAATGTACAGCGCACTTTTATCGCATATGGTAATAAAATGCGCCTTGCGTCCGCAACTTATATTAGCGCTGGCATTTTGAATATTTATTAAAAATTAATTTGACTCTATCACTCGGATCCGGGCTCATGGCGTGAAGTCCAGTAGGGTTCGGTTCTCCGAGAACCGAACCCACTCATCTCTAGCGGATACTAACATCTTCTACTATGAGTCCTTGGTACGATTCCACAAAGTTTGAAATATACCTTGATGTGTATTCACACACCTTTTCTCTTGTGAGTTAGGTGTGTTTAATGGTGTTTCTAGCTGTTCATTTATATCGTATTCAATTAATTTAAAAATAACCCTTAGATGAACAGTTCACACACTCACTTTGTAAGCAAGGTACACCCACAGATTATCTTAACACCTCAAATACTAGAGATATCTGTCTGTTCTAGTCATAAAGAAATATGTATTATTTGAAAAAGACAGTGCTACACATTGTGGTCTATTCTGCTTTTTTTATCCATACATCCACGAATGAATTGGAGTATACCATCGGGGGACTAAGAACCCTTTGCGTATCTATTAGCAGTATCTAAGTATCATCAACTTGGTTTTCTTCAACCCACCTCCCATTTTAGTAGCGCCAGCTTCCTCACGATTCACTTCTTCACTTCATTCCAATTCGGACCACTCGGGGTAGGTTCAACAGTGAGGCTAGAAGGCAGCAACTATTTAATGAACCGCCCATAAGGTTTTCAAAATAGCATTTAATAACAAGGTTTAATTAAGGTTAAGTTGTATGCTTTCTTCATATATTTGTAATTATGGTTTTAGCTTCTACATAAGAGATGGGATGATTAATGCTTCACAGGTGGCAATCAGCAGCCATATTAGCTAGGATATTTAAACCCCTACAATGACAAATATGAATCACCTTTGATAAAGCTGTGGGACCCACAGCGAAACCCATCAGTGGCAGCACAACTCATCTGTCCTCCATCACTATAGGATCTACCGTTGGAATTTGAATACCTGAACCAAGTCCTTGGGATTTTGCAAGCTACCCATCTATGGGATTCACCCACTCCCTTTTGGATTATTACAGCATAAACTGCCTCTAAAGTTAAGGAACCTTTACTTTGTGCATGATATCTACCTGCTAATAAGGAACCCCATAACTGTCTGTGGTAATTATATACTGCTGAACATTCCTGTGCTTCCATACCGACTATTTACCCCATCAGCACTACGTGGGGATTTCCCATGGACCATACTAGGAACAGGTTACCGTATTTTACATTATTACTGTAGATAAGACATTATCACAAACCTTTTTTCACCATATACAGATTAATGTATTTCTATTACCGATACTATAAAGGTATATGCTGATTTTTATTTCACAATTTTTGTATGCATTATCTTATTTATTTCATTAAATTGTTTTTTAGAACATTTAACCATTCCATCTCTCTTGACTATATGCACTTTTTAGCATGGTCATTGTGTGTTTTTATAATGCTGGAGAGAGTGAGTCACAAGGAGGTGAGAGGCAGGTTGGGGTAGTGGGTCAAAGGGAGGTGCAAGGCTGCTGGAGGGAGAGGGTCACAGGGGGAGGTGAGAGGCAGCTGAAGGGGGTGAGATACAGGGAGGTGTAAGGCTGCTGTAGAGAGTGAGCCACAGGGAGGTGCAAGGCTGCTGGAGGGAATGGGTCACACAGGGAGGTGAGACAGCTGGAGGGAATGGATCACAAAGAGGTGGGAGGCTGCTGGAGGGAGTGGGTCACAGGGGGAGATAAGCACAGCTGGAGCTAGTGGGTCACCGGGGAGATGAGAGGCAGCTGGAGGGAGTGGTAAACAGGGAGGTGCAAGGCTGCTGGAGGGAGTTGGTCACAGAGGGAGGTGAGGGGCTTCTGGAAGGACACATGGGGAGGGGCAAGATTGCTGGCGGAACACATGGGGAGGTTACTGGGAGCTGTGTTGGCCCTGCCTATTTTGTTAGTCCCAGCCCAAAAATTTCTGATGGCAGCCAAGGCTGTCAGCACTGTCCAGGGCTCACTCCAGTGTTCTGCCTTTCCAGCTCCTGCACAGAATGTAATAAGGGGTTCTACTGTGTGGCATAACATGAATAAAGAGCTCTACTGTGTGGTGTAACTTGTATAAGGCACATTACTGTGTTGCAAAATTTTTAATAAGGGACACTACTTTGTGATGTAATGTCAATAAGGAACTCTGCTATGCTGTGTAATGTAAATAAGGTTTAATTTCTCTGACGTCCTAGTGGATGCTGGGTACTCCGTAAGGACCATGGGGTATAGACGGGCTCCGCAGGAGACTGGGCACTCTTAAAAGAAAGATTAGGTACTATATCTGGTGTGCACTGGCTCCTCCCTCTATGCCCCTCCTCCAGACCTCAGTTAGTATCTGTGCCCGGCCTGAGCTGGATGCACCCTAGGGGCTCTCCTGAGCTTTCTAGAAAAGAAAGTATTTGTTAGGTTTTTTATTTTCAGTGAGATCTGCTGGCAACAGACTCACTGCTACGTGGGACTGAGGGGAGAGAAGCGAACCTACCTGCTTGCAGCTAGCTTGGGCTTCTAAGGCTACTGGACACCATTAGCTCCAGAGGGATCGAACACAGGCCCAGTCCTCGGTCGTCCGGTCCCGGAGCCGCGCCGCCGTCCCCCTTGCAGAGCCAGAAGAACGAAGAGAAGTTGAAAATCGGCGGCTGAAGACTCCGGTCTTCATTAAGGTAGCGCACAGCACTGCAGCTGTGCGCCATTGCTCCCTTAGCACACCACACACTCCGGTCACTGATGGGTGCAGGGCGCTGGGGGGGGGCGCCCTGGGCAGCAATTAGATTACCTTACTTGGCGAAAAGCACATAATACAGTCTGATAAACTGTATATGTGCATTAACCCCCGCCATTAAAGTACATAAAAGGACAGAAGCCCGCCGCTGAGGGGGCCGGGCCTTCTTCCTCAGCACACCGGCGCCATTTTCTCTTCACAGCTCAGCTGGAAGGAAGCTCCCCAGGCTCTCCCCTGCAGTATCCTGGTACACAAAGGGTAAAAAAGAGAGGGGGGGGGCACATAAATTTATGCTCAAAACTGTGTATATAAGCTGCTATAGGGAAAAAATCACCCAGTATAGTGTACATCCCTGTATTATATAGCGCTGTGGTGTGTGCTGGCATACTCTCTCTCTGTCTCTCCAAAGGGCCTGGTGGGGGAACTGTCTTCAAATAGAGCATCCCCTGTGTGTGTGGTGTGTCGGTACGTGTGTGTCGACATGTCTGAGGTAAAAGGCTCCTCTAAGGAGGTGATAGAGCGGATATGTGTGTAGGAGGGTGTCTCCGTCGACAACGCCGACACCTGTTTGGATATGTGTAAGTGCTGAGGTAAAATTATTGCACAAAAGGTTAGGGAACAGAAAGGAAATCTACCCTGGTCTGTCCCTATGTCACAGAGTCCTTCAGAGTCTCTCTATGTTCACTATCCAAAATAACAAAGTATCGACACGGAGTTTAACTCCACTGTCGACTACGATAATGCAAAGTTACAGCCAAGAGGGCTAAAAGATATTCAATATATGATTATTGGAATAAAAGATGATTTGCATATCACTGATGACTCATCTGTCCCTGACACGAGAGTACACATGTTAAGGGGAAGAATGCTGAGGTAAATTTCCCTCCTCTCATGAGGAAAAAGAGCGGGAATCTCCAGACAAGAGACGACAGCTTCCCACAAGAGAATTCTCAGGCTGTATTCTTTCCCCACTAGGGCCAGGATGTGTTGAGAATCTTCCTGTTTGCACTAGCTATTCTCAGGGATCCTGCAGATAGTGTGCACATTCTAGTATACTACCCAGACCGGCGATTGTGTCGGCATGGGTTTATAGCGCTGTGGCAGCGTGGACAGGTACCTTATCAGCAGAGATTGAGACCCTAGTATGCATATAAATATTTAAGATGCTGTCTTAAGTGATAGATATATAATTATAAAGCATGCCCAAAGGGACATGAGTATACTGGGTCCTAGAGACAAAAGCTATGTCGATTTCTGCTTGACGTGTCCTGCAGAATATACATTGGACAGATGATGCCGACTTAAGAGGCATATGGAAGGCTGAGGATTGTGTGGAGAAAGGTTCTCGGGCCTGGTCTCCACAGCTATAGCTGGTAATTCTGATATTTTGCCTTATATTCCTGCACAGCCTAGGAAAGCACGACATTATTAAATGCAGCTTTTCGAATAAAGAAACAAGAAAGTCTGAGGTGCGTCCTTTCTTGTCAGAGCCGGGGGCAGAGGAAAGAAGCTGTACAACACAGCTAGTCCCCAGGAACAGAAGTCCTCCCCGGCCTCTACAAAAATCCACCGCATGTCGCTGGGGCTCCACAGGCGGAGCTAGGCCCGGTGGAGACACGCCTTCGTAAGTTCAGCCACAAGTGGGTTCACTCCCTGTTAGATCCCTGGGCAATAGAAATTATCACAGGGATACAGGCTGGACTGTGAGAAGATGCCCCCTCACCGAGGACCCGGCGGGCTTCCCCCCAAGAGAGGGAGCCAGTGTTAACTGCAATTCGTAAATTGTATCTTCAACAGGTGGTGGTCAAGGGTCCCCTCCTTCAACAAGAGGGTGTTATTATTCGACCATGTTATAATCCCGAAACCAGACGGTTCGGTTAGACCCATATTGTATTAAAATCCCTGAACATATACCTGAAAAGGTTCAGGTTCAAGATGGAATCGCTAAGAGCGGTCATTGCAAGCCTGAAATGAATCGGGACATAAGGGATGCATACCTTCGTGTCCCCATTTATCCACCTCATTAGGCGTACCTCAGAATAGCGGTACGGGATTGTCATTACCAATTTCACCAAGGTAATGGCGGATATGATGGTGCTCCTGCGGAAGCAAGGTGTCACTATTATCACATACTTGGATGATCTCCTCATAAAAGCGAGATCAAGAGAGCAGTTGCTGGACAGCGTATCACCTTCTCTGGAAGTGAAACGGCAACACGACTGGATTCTATATATTCCGAAGTCGCAGTTGGTTCCTACAGCTCATCTGCCTCGCCTAGGCATGATCCTAGATACAGACCAGAAGAGGGTTTATCTCCCGATAGAGAGAGCTCAGGAGCTCATGACACTGGTCAGGAATCTATTAAAACCAAAACAGGTGTCAGTGCATCACTGCACTCGAGTCCTGGGAAGGATGATGGCATCATACGAGGCCATCCCCTTCGGCTGGTTCCATGCAAGGACAATGGAACTTACTGGACAAGTGGTCCGGATCACATCTTCAGATGCATCGGTTAATCACCCTATCCCCCAGGGCCAGGGTGTCTCTCCTGTGGTGGCTGCGGAGTGCTCACCTTCTCGAGGGCCGCAGATTCAGCATTCAGGACTGGGTCCTGGTGACCACGGATGCAAGCCTCCGAGGGTGGGGGGCAGTTACACAGGGAAGAAAATTCCAAGGTTTGTGGTCAGGCCAACAGATTTGCCTTCACATCAATATCCTGGAACTAAGGGCCATATACAACGCCCTAAGTCAAGCGGAGTTCCTGCTTCACGACCAACCGGTTCTGATCCAGTCAGACCGCAGGGGCTCATGTAAACCGCCAGGGCGGCACAAGGAGCAGGGTGGCGAGGGTAGAAGCCACCAGAATTCTTCGCTGGGCGGAGAATCAAGTAAGCGCACTGTCAGCAGTGTTCATTCCGGGAGTGGACACGACCTCCACCCGGGAAAGGGGTGACTTCATCAGGAAGTCTTCACGCAGTTTTGCAAATTGATGGAAACTGCCTCAGGTGGACTACATGGCGTCCCACCTCAATAAAAAGATAAAAAAGGTTTTACGCTGGGTCAAGGGACTCTCAGGCGATAGCTGTGGTCGCACTAGTAACACCGTGGGTGTTCCAGTCGGTCTATATATTCCCTTCTCTTCCTCTCAGACCCAAGGGCTGAGAATTGTAATAAACGGAGGAGTGTGAACAATATTCTTTGCTCCGGATTGGCCAGGAAGGACTCGGTACCCGGAACTGCAAGAAATGCTCTCAGAGGACCCATGGCCTCTGCCTCTCAGTCAGGACATGTTGCAACAGGGACCCTGTCTGATCCAAGACTTACCGCGGCTGCGTTGGACGGCATGGCGGTTGAACGCCGGATCCTAGCGGAAAAGGGCATTCCGGATGCAGTTATTCCTACGCTGATATAGGCTAGGAAAGATGTGACAGCAAGACTTTTTCACTGTATATGGCGAAAATAGGTTGCTTGGTGTGTGGCCGGGAAGGCCCTACAGAGGAATTCCAGGGGGGTCGATTCCTGCACTTCCTACAGTCAGGAGTGACTATGGGCCTAAAATTAGGATCCATAAAGGCCAAGATTTCGGCCCTATCCCTTTTTCTCTCAAAAAGAACTGGCTTCACTGCCTGAAGTTCGGACGTTGTTACAGGAGTGCTGCATATTCAGCCCCTTTTGTGCCTCCAGTGGTACCTTGGGATCTTAACGTGTGTTGGATTCCTAAAATCCCACTGGTTTGAGCCACTTAAGACCGTGGAGCTAAAATATCTCATGTGGAAAGTGGTCATGCTTTTGGCCTTAGCTTGGACTAGGCGTGTGTCAGAATTGGCGGCTTTGTCATGTAAAAGCCCATATCTGATCTTCCATATGGAAAGGGCAGAATGGAGGACTCGTCCCCAATTTCTCCCTAAGGTGGTATCATCGTTTCATTTGAACCAACCTATTGTGGTGCCTGCGGCTACTAGGGACTTGGAGGATTCCAAGTTGCTGGACGTAGTCCGGGCCCTGAAACTTTATGTTTCCAGGACGGCTAGAGTCAGAAAAACTGACTCGCTATTTATCCTGCATGCACCCAACAAGCTGGGTGCTCCTGCTTCAAAGCAGACTATTGCTCGCTGGATCTGTAGCACGATTCAGCTTGCACATTCTGCGGCTGGACTGCCGCATCCTAAATTAGTAAAAGCCCATTCCACGAGGAAGGTGGGCTCTTCTTGGGCGGCTGCCTGAGGGGTCTCGGCTTTACAACTTTGCCGAGCTGCTACTTGGTCGGGTTCAAACACTTTTGCAAAATTCTACAAGTTTGATACCCTGGCTGAGGAGGACCTTGAGTTTGCTCATTCGGTGCTGCAGAGTCATCCGCACTGTCCCGCCCGTTTGGGAGCTTTGGTATAATCCCCATGGTCCTTACGGAGTACCCAGCATCCACTAGGACGTCAGAGAAAATAAGAATTTACTCACCGGTAATTCTATTTCTCGTAGTCCGTAGTGGATGCTGGGAGCCCGTCCCAAGTGCGGACTCTCTGTAATACATGTATATAGTTATTGCTTAACTAAAGGGTTATTGTATGAGCCATCTGTTGAGAGAGGCTCAGTTATTGTTCATACTGTTAACTGGGTATAGTTATCACGAGTTGTACGGTGTGATTGGTGTGGCTGGTATGAGTCTTACCCTGGATTCCAAATCCTTTCCTAGTAATGTCAGCTCTTCCGGGCACAGTTTCCCTAACTGAGGTCTGGAGGAGGGGCATAGAGGGAGGAGCCAGTGCACACCAGATATAGTACCTAATCTTTCTTTTAAGAGTGCCCAGTCTCCTGCGGAGCCCGTCTATACCCCATGGTCCTTACGGAGTACCCAGCATCCACTACGGACTACGAGAAATAGAATTACCGGTGAGTAAATTCTTATTTTGACTTGGGGATACTATTTTGCGACTACACAAAACCACGCCCCAGTCTCTATTACAGTTATGTTCAGTGGGGGGGACACCATAGCTCTTTCTGGCACAGGGCACCAAAATGTCTAATGGCTCTGCAGATTACATTTTTATCCCCATGAATGGGTGGGTAGGGGCCCCAGTGCATTGCTTTGCCCAGGGGTCTACACTGCTGTTAAGACAGGCCTGCACATGGATGATCACAGAAACCTACTCATGTGCTCTGCTTTCCCTGTAAGCATGAGAGAGAGCAGAGCAAGAGTAGATGATTATCACAAGGCTTCCCCTGCTATTATTTTACAGTTCACTTTAGTAAATTTGAACAAATTACATTTCCCATTACAAGTATGGGAAATGAGATACAGTATGCTTCCTAAAAAAAATATTTATATTGACGCAGACTGCTTGGAGGAGTTTTTATGAAAATTCCTCTAATTGCCCATTAGTACATTCCTGTGATACTGAAATAATTAGAAAACGGTGGAAAAACACAATTTTCACGTTATTTTCGTAAAAATAATATAGATATATAATCCCCTTTGCCTGTGTGCGGACACCTGTTCCCATCCCAGTTCCACCACTCCATCCGTTAAGTGTAGATGTGTCCAGATTGCAAAAACTCTGCATTGTCCGTGCTAACTTGCGCTCATTTTTTGATCAGTCAATAAATGCTCTGCAAACTCTGCATCATCCTTAGATTCTCAGCATATACTGAGAATGACATGCAGCATGCAGACATACTACAGATTAAGTGCATTGTCAGGTACAGAAGGTGCCATCAGAGCCGGCCCTAGCCAATTTGATGCCCTAGGCAAAATTTTGTCTGGTGTCCCCTAGCTCCGCCGCTAGTTCTGCATCTGTACCTGCAACGCTCAGGTAGTGGGGCCCACCGGGGGGTTATCCTGTGGGCCAGTTCAACTCTGCACAATGCCACACAGTAATGACCATAATACATATAATTCCACACAGTAAAGGAACCTTACACATATGCCCCACATTAGTAATGCCCATAATACACATAATGCCACACAGTAATGCACCTTACACATATGCCCCACATTAGTAATGCCCATAATACACATATACTGCCACAGATACTGCCACACTTGCTGGTTATACAAAAAGATCAGTATCAAACATGTAGAAACTGTCCATTCTCTTCACTATTCAGTGTGTTTGCTGGTGTCTGTTACTCCCGTTAACTGCATGCACTTTACTTTATACTGTGGGAGCTAAATGCTCTGCCCTCCAGTCTGATGTGTCCAAAAGTCACGCTGCACTGATGTTTCATATAGAAATAGCACAACGCAACTTACTGACCACGTTACAGTGCTAGATGGCAGGGGAATTTTACGGTATGGACTGACTAGGAAATAAAGTGTGGGGAGAACACTGCCCATGTTATGTCCCTGCAGACACCTGGGGTTTGTACAGGGATAAGGGACACACACAGGATGGCAGGGTCCCCCTCCCCCATGTGCACAAGCAGTATAGGTGATGTCAGGTTTCTGTGAAGCAGTCTTCCAAAATACACATGTGTTATCATAAGAAGCCATCCAGTAATAACCTTATATAGTCAGTAAAAATGTCACAGGTCCAGGAATTGCATTTACTGGGCTTCTGCTGTCTGTCTGAGGTCTCACAAGTCAGGGGCATTCAAGCATGTCAGAGGAAGTTTAAGGCACAGTGTGCATTTTTTTTTTTGACAAATGTAAACAGCAGTGTATACAAGTACTGATTGAATACATTTGGAAAGTAACAGTTAGTTTGCGGACTGTCCCTCTCAGCATGAGATGCTGCAGGGACATGCTTGGATGCCCCTAGACATGCTTGAATGCCCTAGGCAAATGCCTAGCCTGCCTATAGCTAAGGCCGGCTCTGGGTGCCATGATGCGGCTGTCACTGTATTGCCACATCATACTGTATTTATATGCTTGATAATAAAAGGCAGAGCTAAGCATTTCATTAACACTGATTTCAATGCTTGCAAGATTTATTTGCGCAACATCAGTTTATCAACAAAGAATCTGCCCCTCATCAAATTCTTGCTAATCTGGTTTATCTTTGTTTTTAAACCTATTGCATAATACACAGAGGGTGTGAGAAGAAAAATGTCTTTGTCAGGAATTAATAAGGATACTTAGAAAACTCCCATTGTTGGGAGCTATTTAACAAAGTTGCTGAGGCCATTTATGTAAAATCCCAGTAACAAGATGCTACCTGCAAGTCAGATTTTCCTTCTGTTACTTTGCACCTTCCTAAGAGAGATACTTCAAACCTCAGGAGCTGCTATTAGAAAGCCGGAGGGTAAGCACACGACATAAGATTTACTAAAATATCAATTTCAACTGCAAAGTGAGTAAAACTCTATATATAATGCAAATTGGAGATAATCTGTAATTGCAGAACAATACTTTTCTAACTATATACTTACTGTATATCAATAAAAATACTGTATAGTTGTCTATATGTATAGTAATCATATGATGACAAGTGTATGTAATAATCTACCAAAGCCAGAGATTAGAGTTATACATTTATTAAAACACTCTGCTCACTCACGTTATGATTTACTTACCTACACAACACTCAACAATTATATCTGGAAAATATTGGATCCACAGTATATAGCAATGGAGACAGGGCAGCAGATATATCTGAAATCAATGTTCATGCTATTGGGGACTATTTATGGTAGTACCCCTACATGACACAAAATACATTTTGCAAAATCCAAACAAACTATTTTTATTGGGGGTATATTATTTACTGATGCTTAATATAATTTAAATCCAGTATGGATGGCAACTTTTTATATTTTGGATTATATTTCATTGCATAAATAAATATACAGTATCTTTGCATTCTTTAATTTTTCATATCAAACATACAGGAACTGGTGAAAATATTAAGTGAGTTTTCAATGTGTATTTCATTTCTACACTATTATTATTATTATTATTATTATTATTATTATTATTATTATTATATATTTAAAGACAACATTTTATTGTCCCCACTTCATATTCCCATTTCTCATGGTATTAGTATTCAAGCAATGTTCTGAAATATGGTTCAGCAGAAGGTTGTCCGCAGACATACCCCCTCACCAGTGGTGAATTTCCCATTAGGTATGTGAGGCACGTGCTTAGGGGTGGCACGTGGGTGCTTGTGCTGGTACTGTCAGCCCAAAAAGTACAAGCAACTCCAAAATATTTCTACTGTACTGTACCATATGCCATCTTCAATGGAGTGTATACAGGTAGGACATGCATATGCTGCCGCTGTAAGCTGTCCTACTTAGAAAATATGTTATACATAATAAAAAATTCAATATTGTCTTAGTTAATGGCTTTTTTTATTATTCTATTTGGCTCTCATCAAATGAGGACTTTTAACCAATCAATAAAAATAATAAAATTAGGTGTGTGTGGAAGGGGGTGGGGGGCAGGAAGGGGGGAGGGGGGGGGGGGGGTTCTGCTGTGCCTAGGGGCACCCTCACCCCTAAATCCACCTTGGCCCCTCACAATGTTTTGTGTAATGCAAATATTTAGAGTCAGACTTAAAAGGGCACATCTGTGACATTAAAATATAGCTAGTATTTTATGTATTATAAAAGTTTATTGCTTGAGCAGTGTATTAAATAAATACAGTAGACCACTGCTGTAAGGCAAGTCTAAGTCATCAGTGGTTAGAAAAGACAATTGTATATGAAACAAAATGACTCATTTGGATCTGTAACAATGATTTGGGCACAGCACATAATTACAGAAGCCAGATAGGTTGGGCATGAAGTGCATAATATCTTATTTTCAGTGGGTATATCGAGTGCCACACCTTATTATCACCATTTATATGTTTCTACATGTTATATAGAGAGAAATTGTAAGGTACAATATAGTGATCTCTGTCTACGCATACTTGTATTTAGGACAAGTGTCATTTATTTATTTTTAAATATAAAGAAATGCATATATCTCTAACATATACAGCACATATATTGTGAATGTGTAGTTAAGGCCAGTACTGATGGGGAGATTTCCCCAGAGATGTGTGCTGAGTGATTGATCAGTGACCGCTCAGCACACATCTCTCCCCCCACCCCCCTGCTCAGCACAGCGCGATGTGTGCTGAGCGAGGAAGGAGTGGGCGGGGGGGCTGCTAATTTCACCCAGCGGTGAAATGAGCGACCTGCTAGATTGTGCCTGCATGCAGGTCAATCTAGCATGGGCGATAGCGGTGCGCGGGGCTGTGCATCGCTGTGTGGCATACACACGGAGAGATCCGTGCTTAACTTCTAAGCAATCTAATCAGATTGCTTAGAATTGAAGCACTGATCTCTCCGTGTGTACTGCCCTTTAGACATTTGCCTTTTAAACTCATTATGCTAAAAGCAGTGTCATATTACCTACTATGCAATACAGGTCCCCACCTAGATCCCAGATGTGGGGGCATTTTTGATATATTAATTTCTGACATGTACAGGTGAGCAGGTCATGTGATCATCTCCACAAAATCATTTTACCTATGGTTGGAGGAAGTCACACCTTCATAGTCAGAGTCTAAAAACATATTGTGGCTGTACCGATATAAGGTTTCTCTGTGCACTGGGCAAAGCTTCACTCTACTGCTCTCCCACCTCCAATGCACATTTGCCAGCTCATCATACACTTGAATTTTGTAAAAAATAAATAAAAAAGTAATAATAATACCAATGGTAATCTCCTTCTTGCTGGCTGTCAAGGCTGCAATCTAGATGTATGTCTGATTTGGAATGCTTTCAGGCTCCACTGCTGCCCAGGGCAAGCACAGGATTTCCAGATAAGGGTTCCAAATGTTATATTTCAAAACAAAGCAAACAAAAATTTGACTCAATAAGATGTCAAGAGACACATTTTAGTGATGCATCAGTTATGGTCATTGGGGAATATTTACTAAGTGTAGACACGCTTCAATATTGAATATGATTACCATTTTAAGTCCTGCAAGCAAACCCGTTGTTTAGTAAATATATACCCTTGTCTATACAATGCAAATGAGTCCTGGCTCATCTGTGTGGATATTCGTGGCAAATGAGACTTGTTTGCCATGAATAGTGTGCACGGGCATGTAAGTACACACCACTTCCATAGAAATGCATTGTGCGTACGCACCCTGCGACAATCCGCAGCTGGATGCTAGGCAAATGGATTGCGGTAAAGAAGAGGGAGGACATATTTGTATGCACTTTTAAAGGAGTGGTTAGTGCTGTGTTCTTACTTTCCTCAGTGACTATCCTGCAAATATTGATTGATAAATAGACCTCATATGATCAATTTAACAAAGTTTATTTGTCAATACAGCTTCCAGCATCTATTAAATACATTTGTTTTCTATAGTTGTCTGCTTAAGCCATTTCACAGAAACCTTTTAACCGTTTTCCAGCCAGATATTTGTCTCTGGCACCACCAGTCATTGACAATGGGGAAGAAGACTTTACTGTTGAGAAATTCCTTCTAGAAACCACAAAAATAGTGTACGGAATCTGTCTAAACAGAAGGGGTACTGTAGTAAAGCACATTCATTAATGCTTCACGAACCTTGCAGCATAGTGTATGTCAAAAGACTCCGCATGCGTACCCTGGCTGTCCCCTGGTCTATCTCTGCTCCCTGCACATGCCCCATGCTGATACATATGATGACACCACCCTCTTTTTCCTATAGGGAAATTCTCAGATGTGGACTTGCAGTAATGTGACTGCTGACATCATACGGGTAGTATATTAAACAACCATCCCTTATTTAAACCTCACTCTAGGGGAGATTTATCAAAGCTTTGGAAGAGATAAAGTATAAGCTATGAATCAATCATCTCCTGTCCTAACCATAATTTTTCAAACACGGGCAGATTTAACAATGAGTGATATTCTTGTTATCACTTGTTGCAAATGTTAAATGGTTCTCCAGCCAGCTGGCACCTGTCATTTTACAAACAAATGACAGGAGCTAATTGTGTGACACCCAGGTAAGTATGACATATAACATGGATTTCACTTCTTACTAGAACTTGGTATATGGATGCTGTGCCCCATACAGGCTCCACTGTTGTCTCACAGAGTAGTGAAGAGGTGTATTTATAGAAAGAAGACTTTAGTTGCAGCTGAAGAATAAAGATCCAAATAGAGTGCGCTGTCAACGGCAGCCTGTACAGGGAAGGTCAATTCCCTTAGTTATGTAAAAAAGAAAAGAAATAGGTACTGGCGCCGGCTGTGATTCAAAGATACATCAGACAACTGGATCAATAGATAAAATGTAAATAATTACTTTTAATATACATTCATAAAAGGAGATTATCCTACTCCTCAAGAATAAAAACAATTGCTATAGCACAGTGAAGGTTTAAAATGCCACAAGTACCCTTCCAAACACAATGTCCACGGTCCCTGGCTAGGACACTAATCCACAATTGCCCACAAGTTCAATAGGGTGTAAATATATTTTACCAGACTTGTTTCCGGATAAGGTCCCCTAGGTATCCTGTGCAAATAGAAACAAAATGGCAAGTGGGGACGAGTCCGAGTCTGTGAAAAACTTGTGTAGGAATTTGATCCAGTGGAGGCTAGCAGGTCCAAATATCGCCAGGAGGTGGATGAGGGTTCTGGTACTTGTGGTTCTGCAGGAAAAGACCAACGCGTTTCGCTGGTCTGATGGGTGCCAGCTTCCTCAGGAGCATATGTTTAATGTCCAGCTAGTAGGCTATATATACCCTTGTAATCAAGTGGCAATAGGGAGCATCTGTTGATCCTACTATCACTCATTAATAAATATTTCACAAATCAAATAAACAACAGTAGAAGGCAATCCATATAGAAATACATACCAAATTCCTCTTTATTTGTAAAAACGAGTCTTAAATGAGGATAAAAAGTGTATAGAAACAATCAAAACCTTATGTCACGTGATCGTCCCCCGACCACATGACCCTTGTGCACCAATGGGAACAGTTATGTCACATCCCCTCAGATCCCGCCCGGGATCACGCAACCAGTCCCGATCACGTGACCCCGCAGACGGGATCCCAGAGTGTTATACGGCTCACAGCCCCGGAAATATCGTGCGCTCAATGGAGCACAAGCATGGAGGCAGGAAGTAAGCGCTGCGCTCCAAAGACTTTGGAACGCAGCGCGACTGACAGATTAGGACAGACATTAATACAGCATTAGGAGGATAACATTATACAAAGCCACTAGGAGCAAATATCTATAGTTGCAGCTGGACTGAAGTAATATATCGATTTACTGGCTGAGTATCACTTCTGAGTGAAATGAAGAAAAGTTCCTAAATATTACAACTAACATGTAAACGGTCAAGTCAAATTATTATGACCACCGTGACCAGCTAATAGCCAGAGTAACCACCATGTAGCACGGACAGCAGCTAGACGGGCTGAGAGTGACTCAATAAGGAGCAGGTAGGTTGTCACAGGTACATTTTGATGGTGAGCTGCTTCACTGTAGCGTGTCAGATGGCCCTCACCACCTTCGTAGCCGACGTTCTCCTCTCACAACAATAGCACGTGGTGCTCTGCGGTTTCTACGTCGGTTATTGACAGTTGTGCCATTTGTCCAGTCAGGGCCGGTGCTAGGGTGTTCGGCGCCCTCCTGCAAACTATAAAATTGCGCCCTCCCTCTCTTAACTCATAAAGGGTCAGTGTGCGTCACAAATGAGGGGGATTTACCGGGAGAGTGAATGCAGGGGCAGTGACAGGGAGTTACAGGGAGGGTGAGGGCAGGGACGCGGAAGGGTGGTTACAGGGAGTGTGAGGGCAGTGACAGGGAGTTACAGGGAGGGTGAGGGCAGGGACGCTGAGGGAGAGTTACAGGGAGGGTGAGGGCAGGGACGCTGAGGGAGAGTTACAGGGAGGGTGAGGGCAGGGACGCTGAGGGAGAGTTACAGGGAGGGTTAGGGCAGGGATGCTGAGGGGGAGTTACAGGGAGGGTGAGAGCAGGGACGTTGAGGGGGAGTTACAGGGAGGGTGAGGGCAGGGACGTTGAGGGGGAGTTAGAGAGGGTGAGGGCAGGGATGCATGCGGTGGTCTTCCTGGGCAGACAGGCGCAGTGGCGGAACTAGAAATAGTGGGTCCAGGTGCAACAATATGCATTGGGCCCCATCCCATATTAAAAATAGGGAAATAGCATCCCCCAAAATATTGTTTGTCTCACTAATAAGGGGTGTCGCCACACAATAGTACTCCCAATTCACGTTACACTACACAGTAGAGAGCCTTATACACCGTATGCCACAACAGTAGAGAAGCTTGAACACGGTACGCCACACAGTAGAGAGCCTTATACACGTAGCGCCATACAGTAGAGAGCCTTATACAGGGTATGCCAGACAGCAGAGAAGCTTATACATGGTACACCACACAGCAGAGAGACTTATACATGTTGCGCCACAGTTTAGAGCCCTATACAGAGTACGCCACACAATAGAGAAGATTATACATGTTAACACATAGGGGGTATTCAATTATTGCCTGATTTTTCGACCAGTCGAAAAATCGGCAAATTATCGTCTGTTTTTAGGGCGAATTAGATTCACCCTATTCAATGCCTGTGCCATTTTTCTGACTTGTTAAAAAGTCCGGCACTGGCAAAAATCACGTGAATCTGCAAATTTGCAGCCGATCTATGAGTTGTCGAATTTGGGGGCGTTTTCGCCCATGCCGATTCGACATAAAAAGGGGGAAAATTCATGGGTGAAAAGAGATTTAAAATCTGGCTCAAAACGCCCGAAATTGAATACCCATGGTCAAATTTGGCACATAATTGAATACCCCCTATAGTAGAGAAGCTTATACACGTTACGCCACACAGTTGAGAAGTTTATACACGGTATGCCACACAGTACAGAAGCTTATACACGGTACGCCACACAGTACAGACGCTTATACGCGGTACTCCGCACAGTACAGAAGCTTATACACGGTACGCCGCACAGTACAGACGCTTATACACGGTATAACACACAGTATAGAGATGCACACGTCAACATTTACTACCGGGAATGTGAGAGATAGATAGATAGATAGATAGATAGATAGATAGATAGATAGATAGATAGATAGAGATGTGTCCAGCCTCATTGTTGCTGCAATGTGTAGGAACCGGCATACGCATCATGGCAAGCAGACAGTGAACGCCGTGCTGTGGCTATTCGCAGCCTCCGTTCACTCCATAGAAGTACACATGCGCGACTCATAGACATGGGCACACCAGTGGCGTCATCCATGCCGCGATGCGTACGCATCATGGGATGGATAAGTGTGGCTACATCTGTAGATATTGATATACACACATATAGTAAAACACACACAGCAAAACATATATACACAGACACATCCACAGAAAAGACACACACACAAACAAACACATACATACTGTACATACATACAGCTAAACACCTAGCAAAATACATATACAGTATACACAAAAAATACACATAGCTAAACAGACATAGGAAAATACATATACAGTATATGCAGAAACACACACAGCCATAGCTAAACACACACACTTTACTTTACATGTGTTTTCTTTTTCCACAAGTTCCACACTGTGCACCTCCTGGCTCTGGCTCCATCAAGGCTCTTCACTGCAGGGGCTGAGTACATCACTCTTCTGTACACACACCACAGACTGCTGCCGAGACTCCCCCTCCTCCCTCCCCCGTATGTCCCAGCATGCAGTGAGGGCCAACACAGAGTCCAGGAAGCAGAGAGCTGCAGTAGCAGTGCGGAGCAGAGAAGAAGGGTGATGTGACTGATCACCCTCTCACTGGCGTCGGGGACCAGCGCCAGTGAGGTTTTTTCTGTTAGAACATGCAGCTCAGTGGCGGCAGCGTGTAATGAGTCAGTGTGACTCACTACACTGCTGCCGGCTGCGGGCTCCTACACAGCGCTGGGCGATTTCATAAGTGAAGAGGCAGGGAGAGGGGCGGCCCCATCAGTAAGGTGCCGCTGCTGTCGTCTGTCAGAGTGACAGGCGCTGGCAGCCGGCATCAACAGCGCACATCACAGCAAGGTCGCAGAGCGGGGAGAGCGCCTCTCTGACCCAGCGCCTCCCTGCTTTGCAGGATCTTGCTGAGCGGGTAGCGCCGGCCCTGTGTCCAGTCACGATACACCTTCACCACAGCAGCACGTGAACAGTTCGCAAACTGCACTGTTTCAGAAATACTGCCACCCTTGGCCTGAAAGACGATAATCATCCTTTTTTGCAACTCTGATAAATCGCCCCTTTCTCTGACGTCCTAGTGGATGCTGGGGACTCCGTCAGGACCATGGGGATTAGCGGCTCCGCAGGAGACAGGGCACAAAAATAAAGCTTTAGGATCAGGTGGTGTGCACTGGCTCCTCCCCCTATGACCCTCCTCCAAGCCTCAGTTAGGTTTTTGTGCCCGTCCGAGCAGGGTGCAATCTAGGTGGCTCTCCTAAAGAGCTGCTTAGAAAAAGTTTTTAGGTTTTTTATTTTACAGTGAGTCCTGCTGGCAACAGGCTCACTGCTACGAGGGACTTAGGGGAGAAGAAGTGAACTCACCTGCGTGCAGGATGGATTGGCTTCTTAGGCTACTGGACACCATTAGCTCCAGAGGGATCGAACACAGGCCCAGCCACGGAGTCCGGTCCCGGAGCCGCGCCGCCGACCCCCTTGCAGATGCCGAAAAGTGAAGAGGTCCAGAAACCGGCGGCAGAAGACTTTTCAGTCTTCATGAGGTAGCGCACAGCACTGCAGCTGTGCGCCATTGTTGTCACACACTTCACACCAACGGTCACGGAGGGTGCAGGGCGCTGCGGGGGGCGCCCTGGGCAGCAATGAAATACCTATACTGGCTAAAAGATACATCACATATAGCCCCTGGGGCTATATGGATGTATTTAACCCCTGCCAGGTCTCAGAAAAACAGGAGAAGAAGCCCGCCGAAAAGGGGGCGGGGCCTATTCTCCTCAGCACACAGCGCCATTTTCCCTCACAGAAATGCTGGTGGGAAGGCTCCCAGGCTCTCCCCTGCACTGCACTACAGAAACAGGGTTAAAACAGAGAGGGGGGGGCACTTATTTGGCGATATGATTATATATATTAAGATGCTATAAGGGAAAAACACTTATATAAAGGTTGTCCCTGTATAATTATAGCGTTTTGGTGTGTGCTGGCAAACTCTCCCTCTGTCTCTCCAAAGGGCTAGTGGGGTCCTGTCCTCTATCAGAGCATTCCCTGTGTGTGTGCTGTGTGTCGGTACGTGTGTGTCGACATGTATGAGGACGATGTTGGTGAGGAGGCGGAGCAATTGCCTGTAATGGTGATGTCACTCTCTAGGGAGTCGACACCGGAATGGATGGCTTATTTAAGGAATTACGTGAAAATGTCAACACGCTGCAAGGTCGGTTGACGACATGAGACGGCCGGCAAACCAATTAGTACCTGTCCAGGCGTCTCAAACACCGTCAGGGGCGTTAAAACGTCCTTTTACCTCAGTCGGTCGACACAGACACGGACACTGACTCCAGTGTCGACGGTGAAGAAACAAACGTATTTTCCTTTAGGGCCACACGTTACTTGTTAAGGGCAATGAAGGAGGTGTTACATATTTCTGATACTACAAGTACCACAAAAAAGGGTATTATGTGGAGTGTGAAAAAACTACCTGTAGTTTTTCCTGAATCAGATAAATTAAATGAAGTGTGTGATGATGCGTGGGTTTCCCCCGATAGAAAATTATTGGCGGTATACCCTTTCCCGCCAGAAGTTAGGGCGCGTTGGGAAACACCCCTTAGGGTGGATAAGGCGCTCACACGCTTATCAAAACAAGTGGCGGTACCGTCTCCAGATAGGGCCGCCCTCAAGGAGCCAGCTGATAGGAGGCTGGAAAATATCCTAAAAAGTATATACACACATACTGGTGTTATACTGCGACCAGCGATCGCCTCAGCCTGGATGTGCAGCGCTGGGGTGGCTTGGTCGGATTCCCTGACTGAAAATATTGATACCCTTGACAGGGACAGTATTTTATTGACTATAGAGCATTTAAAGGATGCATTTCTATATATGCGAGATGCACAGAGGGATATTTGCACTCTGGCATCAAGAGTAAGTGCGATGTCCATATCTGCCAGAAGTTGTTTATGGACACGACAGTGGTCAGGTGATGCAGATTCCAAACGGCACATGGAAGTATTGCCGTATAAAGGAGAAAAAGACAACGTCTTTTCAGCCTCAGTCCTTTCGTCCCCATAAGGGCAAGCGGGCAAAAGGCCAGTCATATCTGCCATGGGATAGAGGAAAGGGAAGAAGACTGCAGCAGGCAGCCCATTCCCAGGAACAGAAGCCCTCCACCGCTTCTGCCAAGTCCTCAGCATGACGCTGGGGCCGTACAAGCGGACTCAGGTGCGGTGGGGGGTCGTCTCAAGAGTTTCGGCACGCAGTGGGCTCACTCGCAAGTGGACCCCTGGATCCTTCAAGTAGTATCCCAGGGGTACAGATTGGAGATTCGAGACGTCTCCCCCTCGCAGGTTCCTGAAGTCTGCTTTACCAACGTCTCCCTCCGACAGGGAGGCAGTAGTGGAAACAATTCACAAGCTGTATTCCCAGCAGGTGATAATCAAAGTACCCCTCCTACAACAAGGAAAGGGGTATTATTCCACACTATATTGTGGTACTGAAGCCAGACGGCTCGGTGAGACCTATTCTAAATCTGAAATATTTGAACACTTACATACAAAGGTTCAAATCAAGATGGAGTCACTCAGAGCAGTGATAGCGAACCAGGAAGAAGGGGACTATATGGTGTCCCGGGACATCAGGGATGCTTACCTCCATGTCCAAATTTGCCCTTCTCACCAAGGGTACCTCAGGTTCGTGGTACAGAACTGTCACTATCAGTTTCAGACGCTGCCGGTTGGATTGTCCACGGCACCCCGGGTCCTTACCAAGGTAATGGCCGAAATGATGATTCTTCTTCAAAGAAAATGGACGATCTCCTGATAAGGGCAAGGTCCAGAGAACAGTTGGAGGTCGGAGTAGCACTATCTCAAGTAATTCTACGACAGCACGGGTGGATTCTAAATATTCCAAAACCGCAGCTGTTTCCGACGACACGTCTGCTGTTCCTAGGGATGATTCTGGACACAGTCCAGAAAAAGGTGTTTCTCCCGGAGAAGAAAGCCAGGGAGTTATCCGAGCTAGTCAGGAACCTCCTAAAACCAGGAAAAGTGTCAGTGCATCATTGCACAAGGGTCCTGGGAAAAATGGTGGCTTCTTACGAAGCGATTCCATTCGGCAGATTTCACACAAGAACTTTTCAGTGGGATCTGCTGGAAAAATGGTCCGGATCGCATCTTCAGATGCATCAGCGGATAACCCTGTCTCCAAGGACAAGGGTGTTTCTTCTGCGGTGGCTGCAGAGTGCTCATCTACTAAAGGGCCGCAGATTCGGCATTCAGGACTGGGTCCTGGTGACCATGGATGCCAGCCTGAGAGGCTGGGGAGCAGTCACACAGGGAAAAAATTTCCAGGGAGTGTGATCAAGTCTGGAGACTTCTCTCCACATAAATATACTGGAGCTAAGGGCAATTTACAATGTTCTAAGCTTAGCAAGACCTCTGCTTCAAGGTCAGCCGGTATTGATCCAGTGGGACAACATCACGGCAGTCGCCCACGTAAACAGACAGGGCGGCACAAGAAGCAGGAGGGCAATGGCAGAAACTGCAAGGATTCTTCGCTGGGCGAAAAATCATGTGATAGCACTGTCAGCAGTGTTCATTCCGGGAGTGGACAACTGGGAAGCAGACTTCCTCAGCAGGCACGACCTCCACCCGGGAGAGTGGGGACTTCATCCAGAAGTCTTCCACATGATTGTGAACCGTTGGGAAAAACCAAAGGTGGATATGATGGCGTCTCGCCTCAACAAAAAACTGGACAGGTATTGCGCCAGGTCAAGAGACCCTCAGTCAATAGCTGTGGACGCTCTGGTAACACCGTGGGTGTTCCAGTCAGTGTATGTGTTTCCTCCTCTGCCTCTCATACCAAAAGTACTGAGAATTATACGGCAAAGGGGAGTAAGAACGATACTCGTGGCTCCGGATTGGCCAAGAAGAACTTGGTACCCGGAACTTCAGGAGATGCTCACGGAAGATCCGTGGCTTCTACCTCTAAGACGGGACCTGCTTCAGCAGGGACCGTGTCTATTCCAAGACTTACCGCGGCGGCGTTTGACGGCATGGCGGTTGAACGCCGAATTCTAAGGGAAAAAGGGCATTCCGGAAGAGGTCATTCCTACACTGGTAAAAGCCAGGAAGGAGGTGACTGCACAACATTATCACCGCATTTGGAGAAAATATGTTGCGTGGTGTGAGGCCAGGAAGGCCCCCACGGAGGAATTTCAATTGGGTCGATTCCTACATTTCCTGCAAACAGGATTGTTGATTTTCTTCCAGAAAGAATTGGCTTCAGTTCCTGAAGTCCAGACTTTTGTAAAAGGAGTACTACATATACAGCCCCCGGTTGTGCCCCCAGTGGCTCCGTGGGACCTTAATGTAGTTTTGGATTTTCTCAAATCCCATTGGTTTGAGCCACTCAAATCGGTGGATTTGAAATATCTTACATGGAAAGTAACCATGCTACTGGCCCTGGCTTCAGCCAGGAGAGTGTCAGAATTGGCGGCTTTATCGTATAAAAGCCCATATCTGATTTTCCATTTGGACAGGGCAGAACTGCGGACGCGTCTTCAGTTTCTGCCTAAGGTGGTGTCAGCGTTTCACCTGAACCAGCCTATTGTGGTGCCTGCGGCTACTAGCGATTTGGAGGATTCCAAGTTGCTGGACGTTGTCAGGGCATTGAAAATATATATTTCAAGGACGGCTGGAGTCAGAAAATCTGACTCGCTGTTTATACTGTATGCACCCAACAAGCTGGGTGCTCCTGCTTCTAAGCAGACGATTGCTCGTTGGATTTGTAGCACAATTCAACTTGCACATTCTGTGGCAGGCCTGCCACAGCCTAAATCTGTCAAGGCCCATTCCACAAGGAAGGTGGGCTCATCCTGGGCGGCTGCCCGAGGGGTCTCGGCATTACAACTCTGCCGAGCAGCTACGTGGTCGGGGGAGAACACGTTTGTAAAATTCTACAAATTTGATACCCTGGCTAAAGAGGACCTGGAGTTCTCTCATTCGGTGCTGCAGAGTCATCCGCACTCTCCCGCCCGTTTGGGAGCTTTGGTATAATCCCCATGGTCCTGACGGAGTCCCCAGCATCCACTAGGACGTCAGAGAAAATAAGATTTTACTTACCGATAAATCTATTTCTCGTAGTCCGTAGTGGATGCTGGGCGCCCATCCCAAGTGCGGATTGTCTGCAATACTTGTACATAGTTATTGTTACAAAAAAATCGGGTTGTTATTGTTGTGAGCCGTCTGTTCAGAGGCTCCTACGTTTGTCATACTGTTAACTGGGTTCAGATCACAAGTTGTACGGTGTGATTGGTGTGGCTGGTATGAGTCTTACCCGGGATTCAAAATCCTTCCTTATTGTGTACGCTCGTCCGGGCACAGTATCCTAACTGAGGCTTGGAGGAGGGTCATAGGGGGAGGAGCCAGTGCACACCACCTGATCCTAAAGCTTTATTTTTGTGCCCTGTCTCCTGCGGAGCCGCTAATCCCCATGGTCCTGACGAAGTCCCCAGCATCCACTACGGACTACGAGAAATAGATTTATCGGTAAGTAAAATCTTATTTTTACCCATGACAGCAACAAGTGATATGTGTGCAGATGGCCTATCGCACACCTTATATACCCACCAAGCCACCACACGACACGTGACATAATTCATGGGCTACGCGCTTGCCCATGGCAAATGTGGGAGGTTGTCTATAATGTGATTTGACCGTGTATATCTATTTGCAACAGTTACAAAGTCCAATAAAAAGAATACAATTTGTATTACAAATATGTATGTAAGACAACCAGAATTATGTTTTTTTCACTGGAAGCTCAAATGGGTAGTCTTCATTGGCTGGAAGAACCTCTGGTTAGTTGGCATGCACAATTATACTTTACAATAAAGGCTTGGTAATATTACACTATTCTTATAAAAAAAAAAAAAAAAAAAAACACTCTTAAGGAGAACACATTACTTATACATATGACCAATTTGACACAATACCCAAAAACAAGAAAAAAAAACGTGGTTTACAGTATCAGCAATATTTTTTAAGAAACGGTACAATTACTTCTAGTTACTTTAACTTTGGGGCCCCGTAACATATGGTAACACATATCGGTGAAAATACTGTTAGTGGTTTACATCCCGGAATTAACGTTCATTCTGATTTTATTTCCAGTATATGTATCTCCAAGATGAATATCAAATGGGTCATTTTGGGAACTACTAAGCTTTCCCCTAGGCTGAAGCTAATGTTGCTCCCTTCTGAGTAGAAGTAGTTGTCCTCTCTGTAATCCTCTCTCAATTGAGACGTTCTAGTTTCCTTAGTAAATTGGCAACAAAGTTTCTGTTTCTACTGTGTATCAGAGGGTCTCTAAACTCAGCGTCTTTACTGGAGATTTAGCTGACTGAAGATTTTGACAATTGTATCCTGACAATGCTCCCTAGGGGTATGGGACACAGGGTTGACACCAATTAGGTCGACACCCATTGGTCGACAGTGAACAGGTCAACACGGCCATTAGGTTGAAATGAACATGGTCAACATGAGAAAAGGTCAACATTAATTTTTTAAGTTTTTTGGGTGTCGTTTTCTCCATCAAGTGACCGTGAGCCCCATTTACTGCACCGTGTCCCCTTGCAGTGTGCAAGGTGCCTCGCTCTGCTACTGCTGTGCTCGGCACAGGTTACCGTTCCCAATCATAGTCCACATGGATCATAAAGTATGAAAAACTCGCCCAAATTTAAAATAAAAATTCTCATGCCGCCCTTTTTGCATGTCGACCTTGTTCAGGTCAACATAATGGACATGTCGGCCTATTTTTAGTGTTGACCTGTTGACTGTCGACCAATGGGTGTTGACCTAATGGGTGTTGACTAAGAGTCCGGATACCCTCACTAGTTGGAGGCTAGAAGTTATCAGTTTCCAGTATACCAGGAACTGGGTATCCACATTTACACTGCTTAGTCCAGGTCAGCCCATCCATGGCAACTCTGATGGGGTGCCACAATTGGCTGGAGCACCATTCAACATTTGAAACGAGTGACAAAAATATTTAAATCTTTCCCAGTCTGCAAAATGACAGAAGCTGATTGGTTAATACTTTATCTCGCTCCAAGTTTTGATAAATCTCACTCAGTATGGCTGTTGAAAGCTGTTAGCCTAGAGCAGAGATTTTCAACCTTTTACAACTCGCGGCACACGGAACAAGTTTTAAATATTGACAAGGCACATTCAAATATAGTGGTGATGCACGGTGCAGTTGCGTGTCCTAGGATGTCATGTTGCAGCTTCTCCATAGGTAACGCCTGAGCCACAGCTGAGAAAGCCAGAAGAGCCCAACACTGCCCGGGTTCAAAATTAGAACTATCTCTGCAACCACTAAACCCACCAGTATTGATCGTTCCAGGGCCTCAGTAGTGGCAAAACAGTGACGGGCCTGGCTGTACTTCTATGGCGGCACACTTGGAGACTGCTCAGGGCATACTAGTGTGCCACGGCACAGTGGTTGAAAAACACTGGCCTAGAGTATTAGGCCAACAACCTTGCTCTAGTTTTCTTGTGATTCTGATTGTGTGCTTTCCAGTGTATGACCCTTGACTTGATCATGAACCATCTCTGCATTAACCCTGTTGCATATTCATGACCTCAAGTGTGCCAGATCTTGACTTGCTGACTTTTTTCATACCTGGTGCAATTAAGACTAAACTTCATTGTGAGGGTCCCTGGTGAAAACTACAGATGCACTAGACTGTAGCACAAATACTAGCTAATAGGCAAACATTTCAGAATTCCCATAGAATCATGTCATTGTAGTATGTACTTAATGAATGTTCCAATAGAGTAGCATTGTGTATTACTGATTTTATTGCTTATGACACAACTTCAAAAGAGAGCATTTTTTCACAGAGAATTGAGAGATTAGAGAGTCTAGTTGTTGGAGCGTTTGATTGTACTTGGTAAGAAACAAAGGGCTTATATTTTTATTGTGACATCACAGATATATAAGAGCAGATTTGCAATGGTAACTTATAATAGAAGAAATAGCTAACATTATCACTGCTATAAGGACATGCTCAAAGTGAGACATAAAAGTGAGTGCACTCACCAGGACCCTGCAAGCTCAATGCTAAGCCTTTTATTAATTTTTAGTTATCCTCATTCTAGTTGTACAGTATATTGAATTTAGGAAAACTCATGATAATCTCCTAAAGCCAAGATCAACAAGAGTACGTTTTACAGCAATGAGCAGTACAGCATACTGAATCTAGGCAATAGAAGAGTCAAACAAGAGGTATTTTTACTAAACCAAAGACATACTGTAACTATAAAATCTAATCAGAAAATATAACAACCGAACCATAATAATCTGTTCTTTTAGTGGCTAATCAAAACCAATTTGTCTCCATAGGCAAATGTCCTGCAGTTTTACCAGGTGTTCGGTGCCTGAATAATCCTATGGACCTATGTCATAGTAATAGTGACTGCGAATGGCTTGAGATGTGCTGTTCTAATGGTTGTCAGAAACTGTGCATGAGAGTTCCAGCAGGTAAGAGTACTAATTGCAATTCCATTTACACATATACCATGTCACTTAATCTTTTCTGACATTGTTCTAGATTAAATCTAGATTTATTTTCATTTAGTTTTGCCCAATCCACAGTTCAAATTTCCGCTGTACTCTTACATTTTTTTATGATCTACCATTGTAAATTTAAGGGTCTAAACTAAAGACTAGAGATGAGTGGATCCGATTCTCCGATAACCGGACCCATCCAAACTTTTGAATCCAGGGTGGGATCTGAGTCCGACTCGTGACTTCCCGCCTTACTCGGATCCAAAATTGAGGCCAAACGTCATCATCCCGGTGTCGGATTCTCGCAGTGTTTTGGATTCTATAAAGGTCCCAGGTGATCGGCAGGGCCGGTTCTTGCCCTTGTGGCGCCCCGGGCAAAAGATAGGGGCGTGGCTTAATACAGGGCGTGGTCAGTCACGCCCCCATTTGTAGCGCTGCTAAAAGGAAATAAAAAAAACAAAACAAAGTATACTTACTATACCCCGCTCCTGATTCCAGACCTGCAGACCTCTGCCGGCGCCGCTCTTCTCCTTGGATCTATGGGAGAGACGTCAGTCATGACGTCTCTCTCATAGCACAGCATAGGCACTAGAGGTCAATTATGACCGCTAGCGTCTGTGCCACAATGCTGTGCGGTGTGCGATGACGTCATCGCGCACTGCACAGCAATGGTCCTCTCCATGAAGGGAAACTATACGCTTAGCGTCTGATTCCCTTCACAGCGGGGGAGGGGGGGGGGACCGGCGCCACGAAGGGAAACTAGACAGTAGCGTCTGGTTCCCTTCGCACAGCGGGGGGGCACAGTGGGTGGGCACTGCTGGGGGGCACACTGCACGGTGGCGGATCTTGCCATGGTGCGGCGCACTCCGGATGGCGCCAGCGCCCTCCGGAAGGCGGCGCCCTGGGCAAAAGTCCTGCTTGCCCGTGGCAAGATCCGCCACTGGTGATCGGCTCCATCTTCACTGTAGCTGTGGAGAGTGTACTGGACAGACGTGTCTGTCTCAGTACTGTGTTGTCTGGTGTGGGGCAGGTGCTGTATCAGTCATGGGGTGCTCTATCTGCTGTATCTGAAAGGGGTGATCTGTGCATCCATCCAGGGGCTTCGCCCCAGTGTAAAATGAAAATAACTAAAAACAAAAAGCCTAAAAATATTATTATAATTTTTCTTTTTGTTTGTGCTGTACCCCAGTGTGCTATAAAAATGTTATTTTATTTTCATAAGTACTGTGACACTGCTGGTCAGACCACAGTATATTATTATTTCGTACTCATACACATATTTTGCAACACTGTTGGTGAAGGTCAACCGCAGTGTTTGATTACTATTTCTGACACACACATTGTGTGATGCTGTAGGTGAAGGTGGTCCCAGAGTAATATATTTTATTTCCTACTCAGACAAGTATTGTGCGACACGGACGGTGAAATTAAACCACAGTGTTTGATTATTATTTCGTACTCATACACATATTTTTGCGACACTGTTGGTGAAATGAAACCACAGTGTTTGATTACTATTTCTGACTCATACATGTATTGTTGGACACTAGTGGTACATTTTTTGTATAAATTGTGGTGTGTGCTGAACCCCACTTCATTCGTTTTTGTGGATAGATATGGAGGACAAACAACTGAGAGGAGAGCAGGAAGCGCATACTAGTAGTGCAGGTGCTGCCACCAGTCATGATAATACAAGTCCATCGGCATCATCTACTAAGGCAGATGCCCAGGGGCATAGAGGGCTTAAGTCAGGGCATGTAAAATCATTTAATTTTACAGTGGTAAAGAAATAACCATCAAAAGGAAAGTTAGCTGCAGAGGCAATAAGACAAACTGTTTATTCAGAATCAGAACCATCAGACATTCTTCAGGAACGTTTAGGGGTGTCCACGTCAGCTATGTGTGAGTGTGACATATCTCACACTGTCCTCATAAAAAAACCTCTTTCACCTCCTTCCACCATTTCTGAACCATCTGCACATGTGGGAAGCAGTACAAGTACAGATAGTGATGATAAGGAAAACATGGTGATGATGAGGAAAACAATAGAAATTGAGGATTCAAAGTGGAACAGGATGAAGGGAATAGGTGTGTACTACTACTATCTGACACTGAGGAGGATGATGATGATGATGTTGTTTGTGTAAGTCAGCCACCGGTGGCTGCAGTTGTTGACTATGATAAAAAGAAAGCCATTGCAATGCCTGAGCATAGGACCAAAACAGTCACCTCTTGGGTGAGGAATTATTTTTACCCCAATCCTGACAGTGTTTGTGAAAGCATCTGCTCCATTTGTGAGACCATAGTTAGTAGAAGTACTGTAAGAACGGGAGGCATTTGATATGCCGGCTGTCGGAATCCCAGCACTCACCATACCGACGCTGGAATCCTGACAGCCGGCATACCGACAACTATTCTCCCTCTTGTCCATGACACCCCTGTAGGGAAAATAAATAGTACCTTAGCGCTCTTTTGTGCTCACCCTGCGGCCTGTATTCCTGCGGTCGGGATCCCAAGTGCCGGCATAACATACTGCACGTTAGCCATCTAGACACCTCCTCCATGTTACGTAATTTGCGTTGAATACATTAAATTTATTGTACAAGATTATAATGTAATTAACAACTCATCATCAACATCATTACTTATCGGAGGTAGTCCTTCTAAAAAATGATTTTGTTGTGACCCAAACAAAGCAATAATTTCAGCCACAAGTAAAAGTCCCTGTCGCTGAAGTGATTGGTTTGTTAAACTCTGCATGTCCTATTTAATATAATATATACAACATAAGGGTGGGTGGGAGGGACCAAGGACAATTCCATCTTGCACCTCTTTTCTTTGCATTATGTGCTGTATGGAGCATTGCTGACCGATGACAAACATTTGCATAGTTTATTAAACTACCACCCTGTCTGCCACTGCAGTGCCTTTCTGTTTCCTAGATATGACACATTGGAAGTTTAAATGTCACCTACCACGATGCAACCTTTTGGCCTAAACTGGATGAAAACAATATTGTGAGCTGTGAGGTGGTCAGAATTGACTGGAAATGAGTGTCATTGAGGTTAATAATATTGTAGGAACGAAACAGGCCCAATTTCTGTGATTTTAGCTGTTAATTTTTTTTTTAAATACATATCCAAAAACACGAAGGAGATACAGATCCAAAACAAGAACCCAAAATCTGAGAATTGGGCCGGCGCACGTCCCTACTAAAGACACTTAGTCAGTGGGCTTTTCATAAATGCGTGTGTCATAGGAGTTTTTAGGGATTTTTGCACAACCGCAGTAGCAAAAAATTACTGAACTCCTTGAATATCGGTATTGCGTGCAACTCTGAATTAGGCACCTTTATCTCACTCTCACACACACACACACACACACACACACACACACACACACACACACATATTACATACATGGAAATAAATATTTACATGCAGACCGCATATCTGCAGAAGTTATTCCTGTTATACACTGATTATCTGCATACACTAGAACGTTAATGGTATGCAGTCGCAGCTCCTACCTTCAGATTTACGGATGGCTGCCACTGGGATTTTTCATGATGTCACTCAGAGTGACATCGGGTTTTAGCCGCCACCAGCATGTCTTTTAATTTTTGTGCATGTATAGTCGCACTAAAACAACTTCTAGGGACTGCATAGTCCGCAGCCCCTAGAAACAATGTAAGCCCGACATATAGCAGTGTGTGCTTTCTGCTGCAAACTCTTAAGCTGGGTACACACTTGTTCAGTCCTTGGGAGATCCAACTCCCGAGTCCCAACTGACCAACTTGTCTGACTTTGGACAAGAATATACTCTCCGCTGACCGACCCATTCCACCTGATCCTGGGTGCCTGTCAGGTCTTCTTCAGGTTTTAACATGCTTAAAAACTAGAAAGCTCAACCGCCAACCATTATTGTAGTGTGTAGGTTTCTGAGATCAGTGCAGCAGCCCAGCATACCATCAGCGAGGTGACAGTGCAAGATCCGGAGGGATTCTGACACTGCCTGATGCTACTGTGGGATGCAATGGTGATGGCATGCATGGAGGAAGAGGGCATGGGCGGCATATGTTATGGAGGTGGGAGGCGGCGTAGTGCATGGCAGCGGGAATGGAGACTTTAGCTGCAGAATTCAGCAGCAGATGGTGTGCACAATGGCTGCGGTTTTCCTTTCCAAGCCAGTCATGGCTCACTGAGTCTACGCCCCTCCCCTTGTGCCAGCTAATACTAGCTAATGCGAGGCAGCAGGTGTCAGTCCAATGCCGGAGGAGTAAAAAAGAGCTCCCAAATATAGAAGATGCTGGAGGAAGTCTTGGTGGGTGGTGGCCATGCAAAAGAGCTCACAGGCTGCTGCCCTCCAGGTGAAGAACATAAATGAAGATGCTGCAAGGCCTGTGGAGGGGGTTGTCATTCAAAAGATTTACAGGCCGCCACACCCCAGGAACAGATTGAGGAAGAGGATGCCACTACTACTATGATGTTAGTGTATTAGAATGCTTAATATTTGTAGACACTCCCTTACTAACATGTGTAAGCCTGAATCTTCAGTGATGGTCCCTAGGACCAGGGGGATGCTGGGAAGTGGGTGGTCCAGTGTGCAGTGTGTCGGGAGTTGGTGATGGAATACACAGCACAGCAGTGAACTCACATGTCTCTGTATCCTTATGACTGGATTTACAAACATATGAACAAAACAACTACTTTCTGAGGAATTCCAGCCCTGGGCTGATCAGTTTTGGGGCTGATTAATGTGATGGCAAGGGGATCCCATGCCAAGGGTGGGATGTAATGCTGCCCGAGTTCGGCAGACGTGTGGGATTCCGGCAGAACTCATACTTTTTTTTTAAAGGGGCAATCACTTAGAAGGCATGGTCAAAAAAAGTTAGAGTTTGGCTGGAATCCAGCACGTCAGCCGAACTCAGGCTCAAGATCAGGCTCAAACATTCAGGGATTTTTGGGGGATCCCAAGGGCTGGTTATTGTTTTTATGGGACCCCAGTTTTTATATTTTTTTTAATATTGGACACAACCATTAATAAAATCCCCTGTCCCCATACCCCAGCCACAATATTAATTTACTATACCCCCCTTCCCCCACCACCACATTATCATTAATAAATCCCCTTTCCCCCACATAGAAATTTATATTTTCATTAGATTGTTTCAGCAGATGCAGATTGGAGGTCTGCTGAAAAAAGTGTGCAGCGTGGATTGCAGAATCTGCAACCAAATCTGCAGTAGGATTGTATTAACAGTAGAGATGACCCCCCCCCCCCCCCTGAACTTCCCTATCCGAGCCGGGATCCGAGTCCGGCTTGGGACTTCCCACTTTCCAAGGATCCCAAAACGAGGCAAAACGTTATCATCCTGCTGTCGGATTCTTGTGGGTTTTGAATTCTATATAAGACATGGTTATTGGGGCCATCTTCACTCCGGCTTTGAATGTTGCACAGCATGGACGTGTCCGTGCTGTCTGCTGCTGTGGGCTCACATTTAGAGGCTGCTGTGACATCTAAGGGGCGCCTGTGGGCTCATATTTAAGGGCTGCTGTGTCATCTAAGGGGCTGTTGTGTCTTCATACAAGGGCTGCTGTGTCCTCCAGGGGCTGCTCTGTCTGTCAAGGGGGTGCTCTCTGATTGTCCATCCAGAGGCTTTGCCCCAGTGTTAAAAAAAATAATAAAAATACAGGTTGAGTATCCCTTATTCAAAATAAAAAATCACACATTTTTGGTTCCCCTACTGAGATAATGAAACATATACATATATATTATATTATATATCTAAATAATATATCTATATATATATATATATATATATATATATATATAAATATATAATATTATGTCATTATCTCAGTGGGGGATCCAAAAATGTGGTATTTTGAATTTTGGATAAGGGATACTCAACCTATATATACAGTATTTAATTCTATTTTGTGCTGTACCCCATAGAGGGGCCATTACATTCGTCCATCAGGGGCTCTGCCCCAGTGTAAAAAAATATATACATTTATATTTTGAGCTGTACCCCAGTATACATCAAGGGGCTGCTCCATCCATTAAGGGGTGCTCTGTCCGTTTATTCAGGAGCTCTGCCCCAGTGTTTAAAAATGTTCTCTCTCTCTCTCTCTCTCTCTCTCTCTATATATATATTTAATTCTATTTTGTGCTGTACCCCAATCCAAAGGCTACTGCTGTTGGTCCATCAAGGGGCTGCTCTGTCCATTAAGGGGTGCTCTGTCCATCCATCCAGGAGCTCTGCTCAAGTGTAAAATTAAAATAATAAAAGCTAAAAGTCTAAAATTATAATTATAAAAAAATATATCTTTTTTGTTTGCACTGTACCCAAGTGTACTATCCAATTTTTATTTTATTTTCATAGGTACTGTGACATTGCCAGTCAGACCGCAGTATATTGTTTCCTACTCATAAATGCATTGTGCAACGCTGTCGGTGTAGTCAACCGCAGTGTGTAATTATATATATTTCTGATTCATTTGTGCGACACTGTATCCGCTGGTGTGTGATATAAAAAATAATATACAGTTGTGAAGATATTGGGTTCAAAATCACTCAGTCACGGTGGTAGATGAAAAACCAACAGTGGTTAATTGACAGAATAGGTTATAACACAGTTCAGCACACTTCTGTGATCCAATTCTACACGACAATTCCCTCCTGGAGCTCCTGACAGAACATTACTTCTTAGTCAGTCTCCTGCCTCTCTCTCTACTTCTGTCTCACGTCCCCTCTTTGCTATTATCAAACCTTTGTCTTTTCTACAATAAGGCGACACCCCCAGACAGTTTCAGAGCAACCCTATTTTCACATGCCCAGGCATGTCCCCTAGGCCACAATAGATGTTAACTAAAGTAACCTTACTTAATCTGATTGTGTGGCCTGGAATCCATTGTGTGGGGAAGAATGAGGGGGGTGTATGGCCTGACATCTGAGACTGGCTGTATCTTCCCAGACAGAGCAAATACATAGGTTATCTGATCGTCACATGGGGAAACATTATTTTACAAACTATAGCAGAATAACCAATACATTCATATATATACATTGAAAACATAACTGTACCCTTGTAACAATAATATCATACAATATAATACTATATTGCCTAACATATAACTAATAACATATTGGCAATTGGTGAAGTCCATGTGTAGGACCAGGGCTAGGAAAGTAACCACGTGTCTTTTACCACTGAGCGACACGACGCGCCAGCTGTGTCATCACATGTCGTCACATTACCTTCCCCTACTTTCTCGCCCTGTGTCCTAAGTAGCTTAAGCTTGCTGAGCGCAGTGATGCTCTTCTACATCAGACAGTCTGTGCCCCATCATAACAATGACTGGCTGGTTTCTCATGTGGGTCTGGTGGTTTTTGGGAATAGCACTTTACAGTTTGTACGGAGCCCACCAGCGTCCCAGGTCCAAAGTCTGTGGTAATTGTCATGAGGCTTGTGTGGGAATTTCTTTCCCCGGTCTGGTGGGTGTGTGGCCCACAGTACATAACTCAATACAGTCTTACCAGGGTCTGGTGGAAACGTGATCAGCAGTACATAGTTCTTGTATTTCCCCCCGGTGTCCCATCCAAATACATTAATCAAAGTCCCCTTTGTACAGAGCCGCTGGGTTGGGGTAACAGCATGTGCAACAGTATAATTCAGTAAGTCCAATAACTGCACCTGGGGACTTAATAATTCCCCTACACCCAACTGGGTAACCTCACATTTCAAATAGTCACAATTTTCCTCCATAAACAAAATCTGATCTCTGGGGCCCTCACTCTCCCTCCCCAACCATGTATTCCCTGGGAACCCCACTTTCATCACCTCTGGTGCATCAGGACAGTGGCTTCCCTCCCCCAAACATGAACCACGGGTATGGTAATTGTCAGGGCACAATGGGGATTCCTTCATGCCAGAAGTTTCTTCTGTGCTATCCTGGGTAAATGCTTCCTCCAGCCTGGCTAGCTGGGTAACTTGTGGGATCCTACTCTGAGTCTTGTATGCTTTGGCCTGGAGTACAATCTGCTCAGCTTCCTTGTGTGTATCCACCAACTCGACCATCGTTGTACTGGAACATGGATGTAGGTTCACCGGGACAGTGGCATTACCTTCTCCATTCACTGCTACATGTACTGGCTGACCACCATTGTCCTGGTTAGAGTCAGTCATTTCACCTTGCACACAATGCCAGTCCAAAACACATTCAGGTGCCCTAGAGTAGAGCAACATGTTCCCTTCCAGTTCCTGAGCTGATGCTATTTTCACCAGGTCTGATACCTGGATTTTCTCTGAGTCACAGGGAAGATTCTTGCATTCAGACTGCAGCTCCTTACCATCAAGTTCACTGAATGAGAACAGACCTCCAGAATCTTCTGGGAGAGATGCAATTGCTGGAGATACACTGGGCCCTTCCTGAACATCCTTTTCTGATAAAATAACTGGGGCAGCCATGAACATAGCTTCACAATAGGCCTCCCTCAGCCGAATATGCTGATCAGCCTGAAGTGAGACCCTGTCTGCACTAGCCATGCTTATAGTTGGGACATTGCCACCTACTGCTGCCCTCGCAGAGGTCTCCTCTTCCACCTCTGCCAATAGGAAGGCATAGTGCATCTTCTCCTGGGGTGTTTGGATGACAGACCCCACTTCCTTCTCATTTTCAGTAGCCTCCCCCAAACACAACACTGTAAATGGCTCAATAGCCAGGACTGGTTGGTGCTCACCTGAAGGATTCCCTTGGAGGCTCTGTTGCTGAAGTGGTGGTCGGGTGATAGTGGCAACTTCTTCCTCAATGTCTCGCTGGCACTCTGGGATGGTTTCTATATCCTCCAAGCCTGCAAATGGCCAGTTGTAACACAGCTCAGGCCGGTCACTGAGTGTTTCACTGTGACATTCCACCAGGGACAAGAGAACGGGTTGCAGACAGTGCTTCCTTGCATCCACCTGGTCAAGGTCGTTCTTTTTCAGTGTAACATACTGGGCAGACAGTTCTTGACACTCTCTCACTAAAGGTGCATACACACGGAGCGATATAACTGAGCGATTTTGACTATATAGTCAAAATCGCTCAGAAAGTTAGTGCAGATCGCTCCGTGTGTACACAGCCAGCGATAGCGATGCGCGTCCCCGCTAGGTCGCTATCGCTGGGAAAAATAGTCAGTGCAGGCAAGTCAATTTTGGCTATGTCGCTGCAAAAGTTAGTCAAAATCGCTAACACTTTAAGAGGCCAGCGATTTTTCCCAGCGATAGCGATGTGCAGGCGGCGGTGGTGCGGGCGGCGGCGGGTTGCGGTGGCGGTGTGGGCGACGGCGGGTTGCGGCGGTGGTGGTGTGGGCGGCGGCGGGTTGCGGCAGCGGTGCGGGCGGGGGAAATTTACCTTTCTATTGCAGAGTTTGGCAGCGGAGCGGTACCAGTTTCAAAAATGGCGCCTCAGCGTCATTTTTGAAATTCAAGATGGCCGCCGCGAGCCAATCACGGCTCGCCGCATCATCGCCCCGCCCCCTCCCGCTGACTTATATAAGTCAGCGCGAGGCAGCGGCTGTCAGTCCGACGGCGGAGGAGGAGCGGAGAAGAGCTCCTGAAGACGCCGTGGAAGTCCGGGATGGGCGGCGGCTATGCAAAAGAGCTTAGCAGCCGCCGCCCACCAGGTGAAGATGCTGGAAGTCCTGGGAAGGCGGCGGCCATGCAAAAGAGCTTAAAGGCCGCCGCCTCCCAGGTGAAGACGTCGTGGAAGTCCTGGATGGGCGGCGGCTATGCAAAAGAGCTTAGCAGCCGCCGCCCACCAGGTGAAGACGCCGGAGCAAGACCCCAGAAGCCCTGGGGAGGTGGCGCCCCCCCAGGTGAAGACGCCGGAAGCCCTGGGAAGGCGGCGGCCATGCAAAAGAGCTTAAAGGCCGCCGCCCCCAGGTGAAGACCCAGTTTAATAAAGGATTTTTAAAAGAATGTGTTGTGTTTTTTTTTTTATATTTTCTTTACAGGTGGACTACAGGTGCCAGCGGGCCCTTTATGTCCGGGCATGCTGGCACTTGTGGTTCTCCAAGTGCCAACATGCTGGGGCAGGCTTGCTGGGACCTGTAGGCCTCCTGTAAAGAACAATATTACTATTGAAAGGCTATCAGCCTCCCATCCACCGGGCCACGGATGGGGGGGACAGCCTCGGGCTTCACCCCTGGCCCTTGGGTGGCTGGAGGGGGGGACTCCTTGATTTAAGGGGTCCTCACTCCTCCAGTGTACCCCGGTCAGGGGTGACTAGTTGGGGGGGTAATGGCACGGCCGCAGGGACCAATATAAAAGTGTCCCCCGGCTGTGGCATTATCTCCCTGGCTAGTGGAGCCCGGTGCTGGTTTGGAAAATACGGGGGACCCCTATGTCTTTTGTCCCCCGTATTTTTTAAACCAGGACCGGACGCAGAGCCCGGTGCTGGTTGTCTAAATATGGGGGAACCCTACTCATTTTTTCCTCTGTATTTTAACAACCAGGACTGGCTCAAAGAGCCCGAGGCTGGTTTTACATAGGGGGGGGGACCCCACGCAAATTTTTTTTTTAACTTTCAGCTATTTAAATACCAGCCACCCTGTAAAATCGTCCTATATATGACACTCATCCCCTTATTTAAATGAGATAGTCAAAATCTCCCATAGCCAAAATCTCCCATAGCCAAAATCTCTTGCATAGTTAGACAAAATCTCTGGTAAAGTTAGTCAAAATCTCCTACTGCCAGTTCAAGGGAAAAGTTAGTCAAAATCTCTCATAGCCAAAATCTCTCCGTGTGTATGCACCTTAAGTCCTCATCCTCCATCTCAGCAAAAGGGAAGTTGTAGTGCAGTTCCTCCTGGGGTGCCTGGATTGCGCTCACTGCTGTCTTCACTTAGTGTGCTTCCTTCCGTATAGACCACTGGGCAACTTCTTCCCTTGGGTATGGGAGAAGCTGTTGCAGGTGGTGCCTTTCCGCATCCACCCTGTAACACTGGCCTCGCCATGCTGGGGTATCCAGGGGCCCCCGATCCAATGCCACTTCCTCTGGCTCTGTCCGGGAAGGCAATTTACTCTGCACTTGCCCTTCCGTCTCTGTATATTGTATCCTTTGTGTCATTTGGGCCACTGTGGCGATCACTTCCTCCCTGAATTCCTCAAACTCTGGCTCCCCCAGCAGATTCCATGTGGCTGCTTCACTTCTGCAGTGCATGAACGCATTCCCCAGATGACACAACTTGTCCTGTATGCTGGATACTCTCCACCTGCTGATTTCCCACTGAGCTTCATTCCAGTACTCCCAAATGTACTGCATTTTGGAAACTATAAATAAAAGATCCGGCTTCTCAGCCTGCCGATATGCTGACAAACTTCCAACCACAAGCTCCACTGCCCTGGTTCCATTACTGGTCTCCTCCGCTGAGGCCTCGACCATATCCTCCTCTTCCTCCTTATCACAAGGGTGCTCAACGTCCCATTGAGCCAGTTTTCCAATTAGGGATTCCTTGGTATCCACTGTATTAAACTCAATCCGTCTTGCTCGACAGAGGTCCTGTAGTTGATCCTTCTTGCTGTAACGGTAGCATAGCGGGGCGGAATCCATTGCCTGCTGTGGTTTATACCTTTCTGCTGGTGTCTTGAGTGATCCCACCGCTGCCGCCAAATGTGAAGATATTGGGTTCAAAATCACTCAGTCACGGTGGTAGATGAAAAACCAACAGTGGTTAATTGACAGAATAGGTTATAACACAGTTCAGCACACTTCTGTGATCCAATTCTACACGACAATTCCCTCCTGGAGCTCCTGACAGAACATTACTTCTTAGTCAGTCTCCTGCCTCTCTCTCTACTTCTGTCTCACGTCCCCTCTTTGCTATTATCAAACCTTTGTCTTTTCTACAATAAGGCGACACCCCCAGACAGTTTCAGAGCAACCCTATTTTCACATGCCCAGGCATGTCCCCTAGGCCACAATAGATGTTAACTAAAGTAACCTTACTTAATCTGATTGTGTGGCCTGGAATCCATTGTGTGGGGAAGAATGAGGGGGGTGTATGGCCTGACATCTGAGACTGGCTGTATCTTCCCAGACAGAGCAAATACATAGGTTATCTGATCGTCACATGGGGAAACATTATTTTACAAACTATAGCAGAATAACCAATACATTCATATATATACATTGAAAACATAACTGTACCCTTGTAACAATAATATCATACAATATAATACAATATTGCCTAACATATAACTAATAACATATTGGCAATTGGTGAAGTCCATGTGTAGGACCAGGGCTAGGAAAGTAACCACGTGTCTTTTACCACTGAGCGACACGACGCGCCAGCTGTGTCATCACATGTCGTCACAACAGTATATATTTTTATTTAAATTAATATTTTGTGCTATGTTATCCCAGTATACTTCCAGGGACTGTAGCTGCTCTGTCCATCTAGGGGTGCTCTGTCAGTCCACCCAAAATAACACATATATATATATATATATATATACAGACACAGTGGGAATTGAAAGTTTGGGCACCCCAGGCAAAAAATAATTTTAATGTGCAAAATGAAGCCAAGGAAAGATGGAAAAATCTCCAAAAGGAATCAAATTACAGATTAGACAATCTTATAACATGTCAAAAAAAAGTTTGATTTTATTTCCATCATTTACACTTTCAAAAGAACAGAAAACAAAAAAATGGCGTCTGCAAAAGTTTGGGCACCCTGCAGAGTTAATACCTTGTACTGCCCCCTTTGGACAGCTGAGACCTGGCAGTGTCATGGATTGTTCTCAATCATCGTCTGGAAAGACCAGGTGATGTCAATCTCAAAGGTTTTAAAAGGCTCATATTCTTATTTTATAACTTATTGTCCTATTTTTATAATTCTTCCTGTCCCCACATTGTGATTAATTCAAATTAATATTATTATTATTATTCTTAATAATAATAATAATCGTAAATTAGCTAAATTTAAATTACCGGTAAATGAATATAAATAAACTCTCCACACTTATATAGTGAACTTTCTGCATATCGAAGAATTTGATCATAAAGAAATTAAATTAAATATATTAAATTAAAATAAATTTAAATTAAATTAAATTAATTAAATCCAAAATATTGTCTTATTTTTTATTCTTCTTTGCTTTAGTCACATTTTTGTGATCTGAAATTTAAAAAAAAAATACATGCTTTTTTAAAAATATTTGTCCTCCCAGCATATACATCCAAGGGCTGCTGCTGCTCCATCCAGCTACCTCGGTGCAACCTTTTGGCTTAAACTGGATGCAAATAATAAGCAGAGTACTGATTGACAGGAGCCTCCTAACTGCCTATCCCCCCAGAGCGGGACACTGCGGTCCGCGTGTGGGACAGCGGAACAGTCCCAAAAAAATGGATCTCTCCCACGAAAATTGGGGCAGTCAGGAGACCGCCGGTCAGCTTACCGATGCCGGGATCCCGGCAGCATACCGACGCCGGGATCCCGGCGGGGAGGGGCGAGTGCAGCAAGCTCCTTGTGGGCTCGCTGCGCTCGCCACGCTGCGGGCTCGGTGGCGACCTACGGTCGCCACGGGTTCTACTCCCACTCTATGGGTGTTGTGGACACCCACGAGTGGAAATAGTATCGGGATAGTAACCCGTCGGGCTGGTGGAGGAGGTCATGTGACTGTCGGTCAGCTGACCGGCGGTCACATGAATACCACACGTTGGGAGGTATGCTATCTATTGCAGAGTCCGGGACCATCTGCACTCATGCACTGCAAATGTTTCCAGGATTGGGGCTCACTGGGTATGGTGTGCAGTGGGAGATGTAACTGAGTAAAGCCACTAGGTAAAATCAGCCACCTTGAACAGCTTTTTCTTAATGATTATTTAATACACCACATTACTCCTATACTACTGTGGCTAGAAACAGATTTCCAATAAATGTACTTGAAGTGGCTGATTCTGAGTGAGCTACAAAAATAGGCATAAGCAGGCCTTAAAAAGTGCATGCAGAGTAATTTCAAGCTTGTGCTGAATTCCAGCTCTGGCCAAGATGCAGTCCTCTTTGCTTTTGTGTAGCAAGTGCGCTACGTTTACCGACAGGTAGATGTCACAGACCCCTACAACTAAAATGCTCCCATGTCCCACATACATTAATGTATGAAGAATTAATTTCAGCTTCACCAATGTTTAAAACCTCTCTCATATCTTATGTACACAAAAAAACAACAACACACAACAATGTTTGCAGAAGCATATTCTGGGATAATGAAAAGAACACTAATCCCTTTGAGTGAGACATTTGTCAGCCGACAATCACATGAGCATCACTAGATATTGCGACCATGCGTTTTAAAATCTGAAATTTGCACCACCATCTGAGCACCCGCATATGTCTGTTAAGGGCTTATTGTTATGAGCCACGGCTGTGGCTCATTCCTGTTTTGCATTTCGGTTAGGTATTTTATGTTATACTTCTGTTTATGTTCCCCGTGGGTGTCATGGGGTGCTCGGAGCTCACCCTTTAGGAGAGGATACTGTTATGAAACACAGGTAGTGGTTCATTCCTATTTTATGTTTATTATTCTCTTGCAGGCCAGGATTTCCCATTGCTCTGGTTTAGAGGATTATTGTTTGCTGTCAGTGGTGAGTCTGTGCAATTGCAGCCCGTGTCCATGTGGTTGGCCTCACCTGTCGGCTAATTGCATCTTGTCAGTTTGGAGTCATGCAACAGGGCAGCTGCACGAGATAATTAATTAGGCCTCTCTGTTATATGCTGGCTGACTGCAATTCACAGAGGCTGGTGATATTTCTAGGTTTCCAGTCTCCCAGAGTGCTTGTGTTCTGAGCTTGTTCCTGCCAGTTCCTGAGCTCCTGTTTAGCAGTGTCAGTCTAGCTGCTTCCAGAGTGTCGGTTCCTGTGTCGATTCCTGTGTCTGATCCCGTGTCCTGCCGTGAAGCGTTCCTGTCCTGTGGCTTTGCCTATGCCTGGTCGAGTTTCTGGCTTCTTGGTGTCCACCGGTCTGTCGTTTGGGATTCTGCCTGTCCTCCAGTTCTGAGAGTCCGTGTCGGCAGCATTGGGGGTTTCTGTTCGTTTGCCAGTATTTGTACCGGTTCCGTGAGTAGCGGCTCTGCCGCGTCCGTCGGCCTAGGCCGCTGTATTCAGTTATTATTTCTGTCACTGGTGTTTTGCAGAGGGTTCTGCTTATGCTGTCACCGCCGGTACACAAAAGTATTGTATCGACGTGTGGTCAGCATTTCCTTTGTTGTTCATTTTCCTTTGGCGGCAAGCCGCACATACTTTGGTTTTAGGTTTGTTAGTAGCCCCTGGCCTTGTTGTTTAGTTAGAGGGCCCCTTGTTATCACCCTGTCTCGGTTCACTCTTTGTCTCTCATTAAGACCTGAGGGGGCATCGAAGTTGGGCAGACGTAATCCGCCCTTCAAACGCGGCTGCCATGGGCTCAAGCAACCATAGTCTCGCAAGAGTGTACTGACAGCACGGGCGAGACAATGGAGATAGGGTGCCAGGGGTTATTCCCGTTCCATTTCCACACCACACCTAGTCTCAGCGTCACATTCTGGTGCTCAGGACTCACTACGCTACATGTCCCCTGTTCTGAGCACCAGGAACCTAACACTTATTTCCATCTTTCTCCAGGTTTATATGCAAATGCATTGTGTACACATGTCCTTACTGTACATTATCTTCACCAGAATGCTCCTATCCTTATATGCCCATTTGGTCTTGAGTAACTAGCGAGAAGTCGTAAGTCTGCATGGGTGCATATCTGTCTATATATTGGGCCCGATTCATTTTTGTAAGTAAAGCAAATAAACCAAGTAAGTTTGTGTCTGGAACAAACCACGTTAGCTGCCCGGCAACTTTATCATGTGTTAACCCTGTCCAATCAGATCCCTCTTGCATAGCACTCCATTATAGAACTATAGTACCCATAATGCCAAGGCACCTGCCTGGATGTTTCTTTTGTCAGTGTAACCTACTAGTTTTTTACACTGACACAGCAGTGCCTTTGCACCACAACAAAGGGATCCCCTGATCAGTTTTAATTTTAATAAAAAAAAATGTATGTAGAAAGATACATCAATGTATATACTAATCCTCCTGGGCACGTCAGCCCTCCGGCCCTGATTGGCTCAAAGAGCAATCAATCTATATGATATGTCCTATTGGCCGGCTTACCGTATCAGTCAGGTATGTATCCATGCAATTGGATGACATACTCTGCCATCCACAAAATGAGTTACTTACCAGCACTTCCTGCTTGGAGGTGGGATTGGACAATTTTCCTGTCCACTCCCCCCAATTAGTGTCAATATCTTAAGATATAAAAGAAGCCACTGGGCACACCTCAATCACACTTGGTAAACAAGCCAATCCGGCGAAACGCGCATCCACTCGCAGACAATTTTCCTGTCCACTCCCCCTAATTAGTGTCAATATCTTAAGGTATTAAACAAGCCACTGGCACACCTCAATCACACTTGGTAAACAAGCAAATCCAGTGAAACGCGCGTCCAGGTTTGGAGGTTCAAGGTCCTGTGTACAGGACCAGAACATCACACAACACAAGTCCTTTGATAAGTATTCAAAGTTATTATACCTCTATCATTCATTACATTTCTATCAATTGTCTGATCCATATCTTGTGTGCACTAATTTATGTCATTCCATTTTATTGTATCTTTGCATTCCTGCATATACTTTCTGGGGGACTCTCATTGGACCTGAACCAGGACAAACTCTCTGCACTGGTACTCCCACCAGGGGAGGTCACTGGCCAAGGCACAACAGTAGATCCCCTGTATCTTATCTCTTATTTCACTCACTCTAGACCTGGCTCTCTGTAATCTCACCCACTTGTTCACTACTTTTAGCAACACACGAGCGGGCAGTACAGGGACTAAGGGGGTCATTCCGAGTTGATCGCTCGCTAGCTATTTTTTGCAGCGCTGTGATCAGGTCAAAACTTAGCCAAACTGTGCAAGCGGATCGGTGGCGAGCGATGGATTTAACAAAGAATCCATTCGCACAGCCGATCGAGAAGAGATTGACAGGAAGAAGGCATTTGTGGGTGTTAACTGACCATTTTCAGGGAGTGGTTGGAAAAATGCAGGCATGTCCAAGCGTTTGCAGGGCGGGTGTCTGACGTCAATTCTGGCCCCGGACAGGCTGAAGTGATCGCAGCAGCTGAGTAAGTTCAGACCTACTCAGAAACTGCACAAAACTCTTTTGCACCACTTGGTTGCACAAGCATTCGCACACTTGCAAAGCGAATATACACTCCCCCATAGGCGGCTACTATCTGATCGCAGTGCTGCAAAAAATAGCTAGCGAGTGAACAACTCAGAGTGACCCCCTAAGTGAGCCTTTATTCTAAATCTACTTATTACAGTTGGGGCAATATACACATCAGGAGGTCCACGTCCTTGTAAAAACTAACCCAGTGCACAATGCATCAGTCATACCACAATTATCCACTATTGATGATACATAAGTATATCTTATGAAAATCTGAATAGAAATTAATAAAATTTTTATATATATTTATAAACACCCATTCAAGACTTGTACGGTTGTGCAAACTTTTTGGATATCACATATTAATGACCAACACCGGTACCATTATAGGGTTATATAATCTTGATATCCGACACCAAAGTTATTTAGCCAGATTTTACTATTACAGGTTGAGTATCCCATATCCAAATATTCCGAAATACAGAATATTCCGAAATACGGACTTTTTTGAGTGAGAGTGAGTTAGTGAAACCTTTGTTTTTTGATGACTCAATGTACACAAACTTTGTTTAATACACAAAGTTATTGAAAATATTGTATTAAATGACCTTCAGGCTGTGTGTATAAGGTGTATATGAAACATAAATGAATTGTGTGAATGTACACACACTTTGTTTAATGTACAAAGTTATAAAAAATATTGGCTAAAATGACCTTCAGGCTGTTTGTATAAGGTGTATATGAAACATAAATGCATTCTGTGCTTAGACTTGGGTCCCATCGCCATGATATCTCATTATGGTATGCAATTATTCCAAAATACGGAAAAATCCGATATCCAAAATACCTCTGGTCCCAAGCATTTTGGATAAGGGAGACTCAACCTGTATATGTAATTTTGTCCATTGTGTTTTTTCTTCACACATGTATAAGTACAGCTACAGTATGGCAAAAAGTGACTAACACTTACCATTGAAAGTCACCTACAATACTGGGTGTAACACACCACATATTTTTTTTAAATAACAATTGAAAAAACCTGTATGTCATCTATTCCAGTGTGAATTATAAGCCATATATGTTTTGCTGTTATATGTGATTTCCCTATGTGCCTCTGTTAAAGTACACTCTGTAACGTATACCAATAAACTTTAACTTTAACTTATTTTATACTATATATATATATAATACTATATTTGTCATCTTTTATCAAGCTGGCCCCAACAAAAAGAGTCTTACTTTCTCTTTTCTTTGTTACAAACCATGTAGCCATGCAAGGGGAGTGAATACATTTATATTTTTTTTTGTGACAGATAAATACTGGCTGCTTTTGCATGTAGCCCACAAATGTTAGCTTTAGACTGCAATTTAGATTTCATTTTAAACACACCCCACCCAAATTTAGATCTGTCCACATGTTATATCTGCTCCACATGCAACATGGTTTTGCCCAGTTGCTTGCTTTTTTTTGCTTTACATGAAGCAGGCCCATAGTCCTGACAATGGGGGTCATTCCGACCCGATCGCACGCTGCACTTCCTCGCAGCGGTGCAATCGGGTTGGAACTGCGCATGCGCGGTGTACGCATTGTGCACACGCATCATTGCGGTCGACGGGCTACGATGCTGGAAACAAAGAAAGCGGTCGTAGCGGCGACCGCAAGAAGATTGACAGAAGGAAGGCGTTCCAGGGCATCAGCTGTCCGTTGGTGGCCGTTTTCGGGGAGTGGTAAGTAAAACGCAGGCGTGTCCATGAGAACGGAGGGTGGATGTCTGACGTCAAAGCTGGCTCCATCATCGCTGAGATCGTCGCACGGGGTAAGTATGTCCAGGGGTGCTCTTATTTAACGTGAAACTTTTTTAGCATAGCAGGGCTGCACAAGCGATCACAGCCCTGCTTTGCTAAAATACACTCCCCCATAGGCGGGAATTCGTTGATCGTACCAGCAGCAAAAAGTTGCTTGGTGCGATCAACTCGGAATGACCCCCAATGTGCAGAGCAAATCTGTGCAATCTGCAGTACTTTCATGTTACTCACTCTGCATCAGCCTCAAAAATACCAAACAGTACCTTATCTTCCCCATTTTATAATATCATGCCTTCAGTGGCAAAACTTGTGAGTGGTGGGACCAGGTGCAAAACTATGCTTTGGGCCCCCTCCTTCATCCTACCAAAAGTTCACAATATGCCACATGGCAGTGGGTAAAAAGGAGAAGTACGGGGAGATGGGGATGAGTTATTAGGCGACGGGTATGAGGCAGAGGGTGATGGAGAGTTGGTGAAAGGGAGAATCAATGGGTCACAGGAAAAAGGTGATGGGGAGAGGTTGAGAAGGAGAAGCAATGGGTGACGGAGAGGTATTGGGGGACAGAGAGGGTGACAGGGAGAGGGTGATAGAGAGAGGGTGACTGGGAGAAGCTAAAAGAGAGAGGCAGAGGGTGTGTGAGGTCTCTGTAGGAAGGAGTAAATTGTGTTGAAAGGGTTTACTGGGGCATGAAGGGAAAGAATCAGTCAGGTAGACCAGGGCCATCTAAACAGCAGTGTAGGCCCCTGGGTACAGCAATGCACTGGGCCCCCTACCCATCCTCCAGTGGTAGGGGTGGGTGGTGCTATCAGCGGCAGCTTTGATGTCCCACGGACGGTAGGGGGTGTTCTCTCTTCCGCTCAGCATGTAGGACCTGGAGCAGTAATTTCTGCTAATTACTCCTTTACTGCACAGATGAAGCAGGAGGGAGAACACTTAACTGTAGAAGGGGGCAGGGGGTGTTTAATACGTAGGGGTGGGGTGGATACTGCAGTAGGCTTAATATTTATAATTTTCCGGTGGGAGGGAAGCTTGCTTGACTGCAGATATCTCAAATTCCTGAAAATATATTTCTTAGCATTCAAAGGGATTAAATCTAGAGAGTGCCACCTTTCAGGAGGTGCTGGGGACTTGGGGATCAGAGTTCAGGAGCCAGAACAATCCACCAATGAAAATATAAAACTGCATACCAGGTGTGTTGGAGCAAGGACCAGGTGCTTGAAGGCTGATATCTCTGGTTCTGGGCATAGTAGAGACAAGCGCCAGTGTCTACCAAAAGGGGAGAGTCACAGCTTTTGGATTATACTCTCAGAAAAACTCTAAATCAGACATAACCCAAGATATCTGGCTGGGAAGAGCAAATAACAGGCTTGGATGGGGACCACTGCTTTCAAGTAAGATATCTCCTGTTCCCCAGGGCCGATTTTCACAAATCTGGTACCACTGGAAAGAGGGGACCCTCAGCTATCAGCCTATACTCATGGGGCCCTTGGGCAAGAGCCCATTGAGCCCATACAAAAAGACGGCCCTGGGGTAGACAGTCATAAAACAACAAGCAGCTTTAACACTATAGCTGAGCAAACACAGTGCTAGTAAAAGAATTTCGTAAAGGGATAGAAGAGGAATTATGTCAAGGAAGGGGGGAGAGAGATGGAGGAAGAGAGTGAGAGATATGGAGAGGAATTTAGAGAGAAGAGGGGAACAGAGTCAAAGGGAAATAAGAAGAGAGGGAGGGAGAGAGCCAAAAGGAGCTAGAGAGAGAAAAGAAGGGAGAGAGGGAGAAAATGAGAGAGGGAGGGAAAGAGGTAGGGAGAGAGCGACAGAGGGGAACAGAGGAAAGGATAGAGAGGTGGGAGACGGAAGAAGAGAGGAGGAGGGGGGAAAGGGGTAGGGAGAGAAATAAAGAGAGTGTTATTAAACACCTTAACAATTATATAAGACCCTTAGTGTTACACCAATAAGGTCTGCTGCCAATAACAGCTACCCATTGTTCCCTTAGAGTACGATACACTCACCGGTATCTATGATGATGCCTGATCTTGCATTTGGAACAGTTGGGGCTTATACAGTCATTGCGCGATCACTAGGTAATAGGAATGTATGAAGATGGGACTAAGGTGCCTGGATGAGAAAGGGGTCACCCTGTTGGATAAGATACAACAGCCACTGGAGAGAACAAAGTTTGAAATGGACAATGTGGTTACTATGTTCAGGTAATGGGGACTGGAGGTAATACAAGAATAACCAAAGTTCCCAACATGGAGCTGAAGTACGGAGACAAGCACAGGCAGGGCAAACACAAGAAAGTTGTTATGGAGCTTCCACCCAAGCCTCAGACCAGAGCTTAAAGACACAGAGCAGGGCTAGGGAGCGTACATCATAGCAACAGACATATAGCACAAAACTATCACTGACATTGAGGTGCTGGGCTGTCTGACTAATAACAGGAGCAGGGACCCAATCAGCAGCTTCCATCCAGCCCAGCCTCCTCAAAATAATCCAGTACAGCTGTGCAGCTGCACGTATCAGACAGGAAGTGTCCCAGCTGTTTAGGAACAGCTAGGACCATACACTTTGTGGCACCCAGTGCTAGATGACTGCTGGAAGCCCCTATGACTGAAACAACGCAGGGTTCTGGCTGCTGGACAACAGCTGGTAACCACTGCCGAGACGCGCTGCGATGTAACAAAGAGGGGGGGGCGGAGGAAAGAGGGAGGGAGGGGTGGAGGGAGTGAATGAGAGGGGTGTGTGAAGAGAGAGAGGAGAGAGAGTGAGAGAAAGGGCAATGACAGACGGAGAGAGAGTGGGGAGACAGAAGGACCAAAATAGAGGGGAGGGTGGAAAGTGAGGGAAGGGGTGGAGGGAGGGAGAGAGAGGAAAGGAGGAGAGGAAGAAAGAGAGGGAAGAAAAGGAGGGAGATGTAGAAGGAGTAAGGATGGAGATAGAGAGGAGAGGGTAAATGGAGGGAGAGTCTGAGCAGCACTTGTCAAGTGTTTTTTTCCTACTTGGCCTGGTACCAGTTGCATGGACAATCAGGGGCTGCTGCTGCTACACAGGGAAATGGCTGCCAGTAAATCTGCTGCGCCTCCTTCCCTTCCATAGACATTTGGCACCGGGGATGGTCAGAATGGGGAGGAGGAATATAAGCAGGAAAGTCAAGGTGCTGAGACAGCGGCCCCTCCTTCATCTTGGTGCCCGTGTTAGCAATAGAGGAACATAGAATAAGAGGGTAAGCTAGCCACAGGCATTACTAAGTCTGGGGGGTGATAGCAGACCCTCCTCCCCCTACAGCCGGGACCCGACCATTGACTTGTGTGCGCAATATTTACCTTCTGCCAGTGGCTGCATTATTATACAGACACTAGGGCACTGGTGGTGAGCGGCACAGCTCACCACTGGCGGCAGAATATAATAAGTCAGTGTGAGTCATTGCAATGTCGGCTGCTGTGAGCCCCTTCACTGCGTCTGGTAGCGGTGCAATGGACCAGCTGCATCACATCTAGTTCCGTCTCTGCCGGCCATGCTGAAGGATGTTTTTTTTAATTTGCCATATTCAGGTCTTGTAAAAATATATTTAACTTATATTTTTAAACTTTTACAGATGATGTAATATGAGAATGAAATCACACTAGAAAATATTTAATGCAGATATTAGAAACTGAACAGTGATCATAGGGAAGAGATAAGCAAGCTCCAAAACAACATAACCTATCATGGGTTGGGTATGTGACACCGACTGCCAAAATCCCAACACATACATGCAACTAAACTAACCCTACCCCTAACCCTCCCGTCCTACAGCCTAACCCCAACCCCCCTTCCCCCCCACACACAGTCTAATCCTAACCACCTCCACACCCGCTGCCTCAATCTAATCCTCCCCAGCATACTTACGTTTGGGATTCTGGCTGTCAGTATTCCGGCATTAGCCTTCTGAATTACAGTAGGTCCCTCTATCACAGACTACAGCTGTATGCTATGGAAATATACAAAATCGCATGACATCATGCTTCTCTGCTTCTTCTTTTCCAGGTCCTCCTAGTTTTGCAAAACCTACATACTTGGAACCACTGCATCCTCTTTTCCCAGGTAATCTTTACAATAGACCACTTCCATTTGAACCTTCTCAACCTGATTTACTTCTGATACCCAATGAACCTACACATACTTCCCAACATACTGGTTATGTAACTCGGGACTCCTGTGCGCGGTGAAGCCACATGCCCCGAAAAGGGGCATGGCCTCTGCAAAAGAGGGCATGGCTTCGTGGAACACCACAATCATGAGCCACGCCTCCCATTTTCTGCAATGTGGGGGCATGCCCAGCACTCTGAGAGCTGCTGGCCATGCCCCCTCACCCGTGAATAGACGCGGTCTTCATTAGTACAGCGTCTGCTCACCACTGCTCTGCTAAACAGAGTAGCGAGTGACAGGAGCTTCCCAACTACCCCCTGTCCGGGTGGGACAGCAGGACAGTGGCCCAAAGCGTGAATGTTGAATGCATAACTGTAGCTTCAGGGCCGGTGCAAGGTTTCTTGCCACCCTAGGCAAAATGCCTACTGCAACCCCCCTGAAAAATAAATGTGGGGGGGGGAAGAGGGATCAGAGGCGGAGGATGGATGGGCGGATATACAGATTTATATATGTAGCTGGGGGTGATGTATGTATATATATATATATATATATATATATATATATATATATATATATATATATATATATATATGTGGAAAAAGAGGGGAAATTGGCGCCCAGGGATTAGTGTAACCCGTAGAATGTACAGAACCCTATGGGTTTCACAAATATTACTGATTTTAAAACAAAAGCATGAACTGTTCCTTCATAAAAGTTTATTAAAATTTACAAAAACAAAATTACATGTCCATCATGTTACATAGACATTATGATGTAATTTCTCTTATAATGATCCATCAATGAAGTTGTGGAGGAATGTAGACAGTTTTAAACAATATCTTAAATCCTTCCTCATAGGATATTCAGAGATCACATCAAGTAAAAAACCCAACGCGTTTCGTCTAGTGACTAGACTTCATCAGGGGTATGTCTAAAAATCATAAGACAACTAGTCAATATATTATACAGTATTACATAAAATAGAACAATAAAACAATATAATACATGGAACAGTCCAATAACAAAAATGTGCGAGACATGTTGGAACAGAGCTAGAGATGATCAATAGACCATCAACATGATTGAAAACATTCCAAAAATTATAGAAATAATGAAAGTCCATTTGTATCTTAGATGCTTGACATACCTTTTGATATTAACGTCAGTCTAAAAGTACTCAGTCAAGGTGGTCGATCAGAATTGTTCGAAGGGTGACTTCAAAACATCTCTAATAGGTACTGCTGAGGCTTCAAACCGGCCTAATTTTAGAACGTAATTGGTTCTTAATTGTAATTAATAAGTTACTAACTATTATAAAGTCCATATGTCTAAGGGAACACATACCTCGTGGATTCAGTATTCAGAAGTCATATAATTCCTATATTTAGCCTTCAGAGGAATAGCGGAATCAGCAAATTCATGCCAAAAAGGACCTGGCAAGTTTATCAGTACTAATTAGAATATGCCAGATCTACTTAGGACTAAGAGATAAGAAGAGAGGAGGAGGGAGCTAACCTTAACAGTTTTAACAATTTTCATTAATGTCCCCAATTGGAGGGACGCACATGTATCTAGTACATAAATCACAATGTATCCGCCTAATTGGTTAGTATATACCAGGCCTGGCCAACCTGTGGCTCTCCAGCTGTTGTGAAACTACATATCCCAGCATGCTACGGAACAGTTTTAGCATTTCCTAATAGCAAAAGTGTAGAAGGGCATGCAGGGACTTGTAGTTTCACAACAGCTGGAGAGCCACAGGTTGGCCAGGCCTGGTATATACTGACATATTTTAAGTGAGGCATCATGATGTTAGTTCAAAACGATACTATTGGGCATATCATCAAGGACCCCAATGGTAAAGGGCTACTACATACATCAGATTTCACAATCATATAAATATGAATATACTGGGGTTTTTTCAGAGAAGACTCATCAAGTACCATAACATACCTCATGGATCAACTATGGGCGTGAAAAGTGGATACGGATATGTTGTCCTTACAGTTTCACACAGGTAAAGACCTAAAGGGTCAAGTAAATAATGGTAATAGATGACTATAAGTAATATAATAATGTTATACCAATGTGCAAAAGGACTATTTAGATCCCATACCTATGTGTATATATAATATAATACATCAAAGACCTATGGGATTAGACATTGCTCACAGCATAACAGGTATGTAATGAGACATCCACCTGAATGGTGTTGTTTGTCATCATATAGAGAACACACTACAGTTTGTAGATCATAACAAGATATCAAACTAAAATATCTATCTATATATATATCTATCTATATATATATATATATATATATATATTTATATTTATTTTTAAACATAATGTTTACCAATATATAGGTTAATTCAAAAGTTAAGCATCTTTTGAGCCTATTGGTGAAAGTACACATACAAAATCATAAGTTAAATGGAGCCTTTTTCTAAAACACATGAAAGATCCTTACTTTCCCAAGAACAGCCAGTTGTGATCCACTATCCATGCAATGCAGCATGGGAGCTGGATTTTAACTTATATAGGGGAAGTGTTATGACATCACTTCCCTAATTGGACTAATAGATACTAAATTAACCTGTGCTTATCTAATATAAAGATATACTTTTATTGTTAGTGCAGTTGATTCTGTGTGTAAACATAAAACTTCTGATATGTTTACATCATTTCATATTATGTGAAAAGTGCTATATAAACCTTAATTAGTCCAATTGTCCCTAATATAACAATAAAGATCGTCTAGTATGCACCTGAGCTACACCGAGTGACAGTATACCTAACCAATGGGGATAGTGGGGGGCGGGACATACATCGAGCTGGATGTTAAATAAATGAACAGTGGAGGTGGTGTAGATTAAATAGTCTCACCTTCCACCTATACACGCCATATATGGTGCCCCTCCCAGACATACACTTTCAGCGCCACGATCCGAGCACCGCAAAGCGCTAGGGGAGCCATCTTCGTCAGTCCGTGTCACGTGGGCCAACCACGTGATGCGGAACTAGAGCTGCTTGCGTTCCAGCGCTAAGACGACCAGCGCTACGCAAAGCTGACTGTGTGTTCCCTTATTTGCTCCTGCCGCGAGGTGCTGGTGTCCCGGTGGGGAAGCAAAGATATCAATAGTTAGTGAACAGAAGTGTTAGTTTAACAATATAGGGTGAACAATACCTTATTTAAAGGTTTAACCCTATATATTGGTTTGAATACTACGTGTACTATAACAAGCTATCTTAAAAGTGTATGAAAAATAAAATAATTATAAAGATAAGGCCACGGATTTAGTTTGTGTTTACAGTTCTGTACAAATGGAGCCTTTCTCTTTATAATATGAATTAGATTGAGCCACAAGTTACTGTCAGCACTGATTTAAAATGTGATAGTTATTAGAATATTTGATTAAGGAAGCACTGTATAAAACAACATAACAGCCTGGATCAACACCAGAACTGTAAACACAAACTAAATCCATGGCCTTATCTTTATAATTATTTTATTTTTCATACACTTTTAAGATAGCTTGTTATAGTACACGTAGTATTCAAACCAATATATAGGGTTAAACCTTTAAATAAGGTATTGTTCACCCTATATTGTTAAACTAACACTTCTGTTCACTAACTATTGATATCTTTGCTTCCCCACCGGGACACCAGCACCTCGCGGCAGGAGCAAATAAGGGAACACACAGTCAGCTTTGCGTAGCGCTGGAACGCAAGCAGCTCTAGTTCCGCATCACGTTGTTGGCCCACGTGACACGGACTGACGGGGACGGCTCCCCTAGCGCTTTGCGGTGCTCGGATCGTGGCGCTGAAAGTGTATGTCTGGGAGGGGCGCCATATATGGCGTGTATAGGTGGAAGGTGAGACTATTTAATCTACACCACCTCCACTGTTCATTTATTTAACATCCAGCTCGATGTATGTCCCGCCCCCCACTATCCCCATTGGTTAGGTATACTGTCACTCGGTGTAGCTCAGGTGCACACTAGACGATCTTTATTGTTATATTAGGGACAATTGGACTAATTAAGGTTTATATAGCACTTTTCACATAATATGAAATGATGTAAACATATCAGAAGTTTTATGTTTACACACAGAATCAACTGCACTAACAATAAAAGTATATCTTTATATTAGATAAGCACAGGTTAATTTAGTATCTATTAGTCCAATTAGGGAAGTGATGTCATAACACTTCCCCTATATAAGTTAAAATCCAGCTCCCATGCTGCATTGCATGGATAGTGGATCACAACTGGCTGTTCTTGGGAAAGTAAGGATCTTTCATGTGTTTTAGAAAAAGGCTCCATTTAACTTATGATTTTGTATGTGTACTTTCACCAATAGGCTCAAAAGATGCTTAACTTTTGAATTAACCTATATATTGGTAAACATTATGCTTAAAAATACATATAAATATATATATATATATATATATATATATATAGATATTTTGGTTTGATATCTTGTTATGATCTACAAACTGTAGTGTGTTCTCTATATGATGACAAACAACACCATTCAGGTGGATGTTTCATTACATACCTGTTATGCTGTGAGCAATGTCTAATCCCATAGGTCTTTGATGTATTATATTATATATACACATAGGTATGGGATCTAAATAGTCCTTTTGCACATTGGTATAACATTATTATATTACTTATAGTCATCTATTACCATTATTTACTTGACCCTTTAGGTCTTTACCTGTGTGAAACTGTAAGGACAACATATCCGTATCCACTTTTCACGCCCATAGTTGATCCATGAGGTATGTTATGGTACTTGATGAGTCTTCTCTGAAAAAACCCCAGTATATTCATATTTATATGATTGTGAAATCTGATGTATGTAGTAGCCCTTTACCATTGGGGTCCTTGATGATATGCCCAATAGTATCGTTTTGAACTAACATCATGATGCCTCACTTAAAATATGTCAGTATATACTAACCAATTAGGCGGATACATTGTGATTTATGTACTAGATACATGTGCGTCCCTCCAATTGGGGACATCAATGAAAATTGTTAAAACTGTTAAGGTTAGCTCCCTCCTCCTCTCTTCTTATCTCTTAGTCCTAAGTAGATCTGGCATATTCTAATTAGTACTGATAAACTTGCCAGGTCCTTTTTGGCATGAATTTGCTGATTCCGCTATTCCTCTGAAGGCTAAATATAGGAATTATATGACTTCTGAATACTGAATCCACGAGGTATGTGTTCCTTTAGACATATGGACTTTATAATAATAACTTAATAATAATATTAATAATAGTAACTTATTAATTACAATTAAGAACCAATTACGTTCTAAAATTAGGCCGGTTTGAAGCCTCAGCAGTACCTATTAGAGATGTTTTGAAGTCACCCTTCGAACAATTCTGATCGACCACCTTGACTGAGTACTTTTAGACTGACGTTAATATCAAAAGGTATGTCAAGCATCTAAGATACAAATGGACTTTCATTATTTCTATAATTTTTGGAATGTTTTCAATCATGTTGATGGTCTATTGATCATCTCTAGCTCTGTTCCAACATGTCTCGCACATTTTTGTTATTGGACTGTTCCATGTATTATATTGTTTTATTGTTCTATTTTATGTAATACTGTATAATATATTGACTAGTTGTCTTATGATTTTTAGACATACCCCTGATGAAGTCTAGTCACTAGACGAAACGCGTTGGGTTTTTTTACTTGATGTGATCTCTGAATATCCTATGAGGAAGGATTTAAGATATTGTTTAAAACTGTCTACATTCCTCCACAACTTCATTGATGGATCATTATAAGAGAAATTACATCATAATGTCTATGTAACATGATGGACATGTAATTTTGTTTTTGTAAATTTTAATAAACTTTTATGAAGGAACAGTTCATGCTTTTGTTTTAAAATCAGTAATATTTGTGAAACCCATAGGGTTCTGTACATTCTACGGGTTACACTAATCCCTGGGCGCCAATTTCCCCTCTTTTTCCATATTTCTATATCTAGTTCAGTCTAACAAGGAACTCAGGGAAACAGGCTGCCTTTCTTAAGAAACTTCTTATCTCACTCTATCTAATACCTATAAAATAGCGCAGGAGGAGAGTATTTGTTTGGTATATATATATATATACATACAGTATACAATATATTATATACATACATATGTGTGTGTTTATGTATGTATAGATATATATAGAGAGAGAGAGAGAGAGAGACTCCAGGGTCCGGCACTCCAATGATCCGTAAATAGACTTCAGCCTGTGCCCTCACAGAGATAAAGACATGCTCAGAAAAGGTGCGGCACTTGACTTAAATAAATGGACAACCAAACCACGCTTCAGCAACGTTTCAGTGTAACGAACACTATCATCAGGCTAGCCTGATGATAGTGTTCATTACACTGAAACGTCGCTGAAGCGTGGTTTGGTTGTCCATTTATTTAAGTCGAGTGCCACATCTTTTCTGAGTGTGTGTGTATATATATTCTTGGATTATAAACTCACCTTTATAGCTGCAGAGGATGGAGTCCCAGTGAAGCAGGAGGGCCGCCCGCAGTCTGCACTGTAGCCGCCCGCAGTCCCTTAAACTTAACAGACCAGGATAGGCCAGGAGATCAGCATGATCCCCCCCGCAGTACTCTGATGTCAGCAGCAGGATAAACAGCTGGGAGACAGCAGGCGGGCAGGGACTCCAAGATGGTGTCGGCATCCAGGAAAAAGGTGAGTGGAGCTCCGTTACCGGGGAAGATGTCGCTGACAGGGGCTCAACAGGAGGCTTTACCCCACAGGACAGAAGTGGCGGCGGGCGGGCGGGCAGAGGTGGCGACGGAGGGTGGGCGGGTGGACCGCAGCTGGAGGGACAACCGTTCGGCGCCCCAGATCAGGACAGAAGCCGGCGGAGATGGTGAGACTTGCGTCCGCTATTTTTACAGGCCATTCCCCCATCCTTCATTCCTCACAGGCAGCCACAGCGGGCCGCCGCCCCCCTCAGGTCCTACCACCCACAGGCAGCTGCCTAAAGCTGCCTAGTGGAAGCGCCGGCTCTGTTTAGTTTATCTACCTAATAAAACACTATTTTCTGTCCTCATTGGTAGATAAAATAATCTCCCTTAAATCCACAATATATTCTGGATGCCAAATTAAAGAATTTATGTGATTGTAGAATCAAAAGAACAATATAATATTGTCTGTACAGTACTGTTAAAATGGATTTTCAGAAATTCACAATGTTATGATTACGTTCTTTGCCTTTTACTGTGTGTGCACGTAACCCCTTCGCTGCTGTGTCTTCTCCCCCTGTGCTGAGCACATTTTACAACGTTTACACTTGTCACATTCTAACAATATCACTAATGCTTTTGTGCAGCATCCACAGAAATTATAACTTGTTTTATTCAGAAGGCACAAACAAAATGGAAAACTTGATATTAATGCCATTTTGTGTGCTAATCTTACTGCCTTTATTGAAATACTTACAATGAGTACTAATAATATGGTAGCCAACAAAGCTTAATAGTCAATAAAGTAATATATAAACTGCATTAAGGGACCTCATTTTTTTCCAATTGACACAAAGTGTGGGAGATCTGGGCTTCTCAGTCTTATACAATTTGATTTTGCTTGCCATATAAAAAAAAGATACTATAATAATAATAATAATAATAATAATAATAATAATAAAAAAGCCATTTTGCCCATGGAAACAACTCTACTCCTACTGGGGAAACCTTGCAGTCTCCTGCTAGATTGAAAGAGGGATGTCCTTTTGGCTGGGAAGAGCAAGATCAGAATTGGGAAATTGCAAGTGCAATGCAGTGCCTATGTGGATTATAAACCCCTCCATGGTACCCAAGTAATTAATCGCTACTGTATATTAGGACAACACCTATTGACGGCTATGGGTCGACCTGGACTAGGTCGACAGTCAATAGGTCGAATACCTTTGGTCGACATGAACATGGTCAACATCGGGAAAAGGTTGGCACAGTGAAATAGACGACACATGAAAAGGTCGACATGAGATTTTTAAATGTTTTTGGTGTAGTTTTTTGCATAACACGACCAGGAACCCCAATTAGTGCATGGCTGTGGGCAAGGTGCCTCACTCCGCTACTGCTGCACTCAGCACAGGTTTTTATTCCCAATCGTAGTCCACGTGAACGGTGATGTATGAAAAAGTAAAAAAAAACTTGTCAAAAAGTAATGCCGATCTTTTCATGTGTCACTGCAATATCACAAATTTCAGGGATCCAGAGATGATTTTAGGGGATTGGAAGAAAGCCGGAACGACAGACTGGCTCCCTGCAGCATCCAGTGGCACTGTGGAGCTCTCTGTTCGAGTCCCTGTGCATGACACAGATGCAGGGAGATCTTGACCTGCACTTGGGGTACCTCCTGACCTGCACTTGGATAATGGCGATGGGAGCAGCATGGCTGAAACGGTCCGGACTCCTGAACGCCGGACCAGACCAGGCTCACTGTGCCTGTCCCCGTGTATGTAACAGCTTTCACACAGCAAGCAGTGCAGGGACACGTGCACAGAGAGCTACAAGGCACCGGAGGTCACTGCAGGTCTGTTCCAATCTGGACCACTTTTTCCAGAATCCTGACCATTACGGCTTTCACCTAATCCCTGATTTTAGCAGCAGAAGGCAGCAATACAGGAATGGTTCAAAGGTAATTAGCATGGACAAGAGGGGTCCAGCAGCTTTGAAGGAAGATACAGTCAGAAGTGGCTATGACTGTAACCCCCTTTCAGCCCACACTTCCCCCACCCTCACTCTGATTCCCCTCTCCACTCACACTGGCCTCATAACACTGCCCCCACTCAAAGCCCCTCTTCAGAGCTTACTGCTCTCTTCACACTGCCTGCTCACTATCAGTTTCCCCTCCTCACAGCTACACTGCTCACTCTCACCTGCCCTTCTCCAACTCACACTGCTTAAACTCCTTTCACATCCAGCCCTTGCGCACCTCACAATCTAGCACACTAATGCTGGCCATACATCAGAACACAAGCCACACCTGGATGGGCGGAACACGGTGCCATCTGGGAGCTTAATATCCTGTGGCAGTGTACTTGCTGTTAATGGCCCGTTAACGGGTACTTTCTGGGTGGCTGATAGCCTTGATGCCACTGTTGGTATTCTGACCTCCATCATCGCGTCATTCCGAATATCATACTGAATCCGGCCATTCACATCAGTCCCTGCTCCAGTGGAGCTTACACTCTAATGGGCCCTACACACATGCCGATATTACTGCACGATATGAACGATCTCGTTCATTAATGAATGAGATAACGTTCATATCGTGCAGTGTGGAGTCACCAGCGATGAACGATGCGCGGCCCCGCGCTCGTTCATCGCTGGTGACATGTCGGCTGTGCATGCAGGCCAATATGGATGAGATCGTCCATATTTGCCTGCACGAATATGGAGCCGGGTGACAGGGGGAGTGAAGAAACTTCACTCCCCCCGTCACTGCCCCCCCCCCCCCCCCCCCCCCGCCGCCGGGTCGCCTGTCGGCCGTATTGGTCGCCGGGCACCTCGGCGGCACATCGCCTAATGTGTAGGGCGCATAAGTTCCCTACCACATAAACACATGCACACATGTTGGTAGCCAATTAACCTACCAGTATATTTTTGGATTGTGGGAGGAACCCAGAGTACCCGGAGGAAAGCCACACAAGTACAGGAAGAATATGCAAACTCTACACAGGCAGTGGTGGAAATTGAACTCACAACCTCAGTGCTGTGAAGCAGTAATGCTAACCATTACACCCTCCGTGCTGCCCTTTTATGTTTTTGATTGTGCTTCTATAGGTGCATACAGTCAGGAATCTGCATTTTGCATCACGTCACTTACCAGTGCTCTGATGTACTGGCCTCCTGAGGTCACATCCTCAGCCTGGCAGCATATTCTATGATCCCCTGCAATGCGCAGAGACTCTCTCCAGTGTGTATTCCGCTTGCCATACAGCATGTACCCCGATGTATTCCCACCATCTCCAGAGTATGGGCGCCGCCATGACATCTGCAGTCAGCTGACTTGGTGCTATCCCCTCCTGAGCATTGGGCGCTCACATGACTTGATTCTCCAATCCCTGCTGACCAGGGGGTGTATACTCAGAGTCCCTGCTTAGTATCATTGCCTTGAACAACGCGTCACATTCTGTGAACAAGTGTCTCCTGGCTTCAGTCTTCAGAGATTCCCTTGTGTATCAGTCCTGTGGAACTACAGGTCCCAGCAGTTTCCAATCTCCAGTTCCAATCTCCAGTCTTCATTCTCCTGTTTTCAGCGATCTCCTATTTCTGGCATCACCAAGGGATTTGCTGGTTCCAGTATTCCTGTGGAACTACAGGTCCCAGCAGTTTCCAGTCTTCAGTCTTTCAGCTTGCTACGAACTCCAGCCACAGTCAGCCACTAAACAACTTGCAGTAAGAGACTTTCTCCAGGTGTTTCTGCATTACTCAGCCTGTGCACCTAATTACCAGCAATCAGCAATTTGCATTGCATTTAGCACTTAATATTACAACTTGCTGTGTTAGAGTTGTCTCCTGCTTGGGCCTTGCTTGGCTTTATGAACGTGTGCTTCTACAGAGACTGTGTGCTTTTTATTTGCTCTTCATTATATACCAGACTTTAATTTGCTTCATCTGATTTCAACATTTATTATTACCGTTTATATCAATCCTCAAGTTCATCGTTATTTCTCATTTATTACCAGTGACTTTTGAATATTAATTTAATTGGATTAAGTTATTACTCAATATTCATGTCATCAGTTGTACCAGTTTACTATTCATAGATCATTTCTGTTGTTGCTGACTTCCAAGTCTATCATCATTTGTTTTTCAATCATCAGTTACCAGTTTATTCAGTTGCTGTGTTATCCCTGTATGATAATAAATATCAAGCGCACATGCGCAGGACTTTTCTTCAGTCTCCCCGTTTCCTGTATCACGCCTACACTGACCCACTAGTGCCCCCTCCGGGGACAGACAAAACTACAGACCTGACAGTTTGTTCAAGGCCCATGGACTCGGACGGTGGTCAGAGTGTGGGGTCAGGGGCCCTCCAAGGTTTTGCATCGCGACTCGCTGGTCAAGAGGCTGCGCAACAGCAAGTGATCCTGTTTCTACAGGGAATGTCTACCTGCTTGGACATACCTCCCAACATGACCCTCTCCAGGAGGGACAAAATGCTCTGCTTCTGGACTTTTCTCTTAATTTATGATTGCCATCACATGTGCTGAACAGGTTAATGAATAAGAAAGGTGTTTCACCACAGGTGATGGCAAGCATACATTAAGAGGGAAGTCCAGGAATAGAGCATTCTGTCCCTCCTGGAGAGGGTCATGTTGGGAGGTATAGCTTGGATACTTTGCAGCAATCCCTTCCAAGTTCCATTTCTCCCTTTGTTCCTGTTCTAGTCACTCCTGCTCCAGTTCCAGGAATTCCAGCTTCTCCTGCACAATCAGTTCCTATGGTTGGACATCGTTCAAGTTAACCCTATGGCACTCCCTTTAAAGCTAATTCTTCTGCTGTGAAACTTGAACCAATGAGGACTCTGTCATCTGTTGGAACAACTTAAAAGTCTTCTATCAAGAATTATTCCAATAATACCTGAAATCCTAGGAGGTGCTTTAAACACAGTAAGAAGTCCTGCTCATCCTATTGAGACTAATGCAACCACGGTGTCAGACTTCCTTAAAACTAAAGTGTCTCCTGTGTAAAGAGAGGGAAGATTCCAGAGCCACCCTCGCTCCAAACTCACAGAAGCTGAACGCCGGTATAGCAAGCAGCTTCACCTCTGTTTCTACTGTGGGAGTTCTTGTCACCTCATTAGAGACTGTTCTCTCCACAAGTCAAAAGTTGGTGACAGGTCCCAACATCGCAGAGTTCTCACCTGCAAACCTTCCTGTGTATCGTCTACAGTTCCAGGTTCCTCTATTCCGGACAGGAGTGTCCAAAAAGTCTACGATTGGGGTCCTGTGACAAAAAGGCCCAATTACAAGTTCAGAAATCAAAAGAGACTGGTTATATTACTCATAACTAAAGAAGTTTCTGTTTCTACAGCCCCAGGTGGGGCATCTGATGTTGTGACCCCAGAAGGGGTATCTGATGTTCAGATTCCAGAAGTGGCATCCGGGCATGCAGCTAAAAGAAGTGTGTCTGATCTATTAACCCCAGGAGGGGTCTTTGGAGTTTCAGCCTCAAGAGAAGTATCCAGGGCCAAGATACCAGGAGGAATTCTTAAAGCCACAGATACAGACATGACTTTTGTTTGTCAACTTCTGAGAGAGCTACCAGCTCTGTACAGCTCCAAGATGGATCATCTGAACATCCAGATTCTGTTTATAAAGAGTCAAGTATCAATGGACCTAACCCGGTTCCAGCCGTCAGTCCAGAGACTCCATTGGTTGCAGCCAGCCCGAGTAGCTCTGTTTCCAATGATGAGCTACCTCCTTCGGTTCCAGCCGATTCCAGCCTCTTCGGATCTAATCCGGTCCTAGCCGTCAATCCAAAGACTCCTCTGGTTCCAGCTGGTTCAAGCTTTTCCGGACCAAATCCGGTCCCATCCGTCTGTCCGGATCAGCCTCCTTCGGTTCCAGCTGATTCCAGCATCTTCGGATCTAATCCGGTCCTATCTGTCAATCCAAAGACTCCTCCGGTTCCAGCCGGTTCAAGCTCTTCCGGACCCAATCCGGTCCCATCCATCTGTCCGGATCAGCCTCCTTCGGTTCAAGTCCATTCAAGTAGTCCTGGACAAATCCCGGTTCCATCCGTCTGTCCAAAGTCGCCTTCAGTTCCTACCGATACCAGTTCCTCCGAACCCGATCCGGTTCTCACTAGTGTTTCAAGTAATGAATTCCTGTTAATATGTCCAGAGTTCACAGTTCTTGCAGATATTGCAGTTGCCTCAACTCAGATGGAGGCTCTAAACATCTCACCCCAAGATGAAGCTTCTAGTGTTCAGTCAACTTCAGCTGGGAACTTCTGTCAGTCAGTTCTGGAGATGACGTCCTCTCTCTACCCTAGAGCATCTCAAGTTGATTCTACTTCTACTTCTGTATGTTTATTCCAGTCTTCTACTCTCAAGTGTCCTACATTGTCTTCTGAGACTTCAATTGACATTCAGCTTTCCAAGTGTCCACTTGATACTCAAGCTCCAATTTACTTTGATGGTGATTATGCTCAGTTCGTGCATTAGCAAGCCAATACCAAGCTTTTACTGAGTCGGGATCTTCAATGAGTATTACTCCAGTCAATGCAATCAGATATGTTCTACTGTTCTTCAAAGGTAAAGCACTGGATTGGGCAAATCCTCTCATTGAATCTAAAGATCCGCTACTGAATGATCTTCCCGCTTTCCTCAAAGCAGTAAAACCAGGAGTTTGCTCCAAAGTTAGTCCATTTGAAGCCATCTGGGCATTCTGCCCAATTTGTCAACAGTCTGCCTACTGCTAAGTCCTCTCCAGCATCTCTGTCTGTGCAAGATCAGGCTTCATTAGACCAAGCTATCAAAGATTTCCAAGCCGCGAAGAAAGGTAACATTGCAAAGTTAAAACAGGCATCTCGGACTTTGGATTTTAAAGTTGCATATACTTCCGTGTCTCCATCTTACAGCAACACGTATGAGAGTATTGACTCCTCGGGTTCAGCATCTACTCAGTCTTCTGATCAGTCTTCCAGTTCTCAGTTCTTCAGTCCACCTCTTTCCAAGCATAATCAGGCTTTGTTGAATCAATGCACCACAGATTTTAAGAATTACAGGAATTGGAGAACTTCAAAACCAGTTCAAAGTTTACCATCTGATGATGTAAGAGTTGGCTACGCTTCCGTTAACTCCATTCCTGGTGTCTCACATAGTTTCAAACTTACTGGACCACAGGTTGACTCAGATATTGTTGTTCCTAAACAAAAGTCTCCCATGACCACACTAGATCTGACTCTGAAAGTGAGTTTGTTGATGATGACTCAAGTTACGTTATGGGAGGTTCTATCCTTCCCAGCTATGTCTTCTCCCAGGAAGTAAATTCGGTCTCAAATGACCATGAATGGTCTATTTGTTCTGATGACAAAAGTCTTTCTTCTGAAGATGAAAGTTGGGAAGACTTTTGAGGACCTCTGCTTTTGTGTATTCCTAAATTCTTCTTCAAGGATCCTCCAAGTTCCAGCGTGGGTGTTCGGTGCCCACCCATAAAAGGGGGGGTACTGTCAGGAATCTGCATTTTGCATCACGTCACTTACCAGTGCTCTGATGTACTGGCCTCCGGAGGTCACATCCTCAGCCTGGCAGCGTATTCTATGATTGGCTGCAATACCCAGAGACTCTCTCCAGTGTGTACCCCGCTAGCCATACAGCATGTACCCCGATGTATTCCCACCATCTCCAGAGTATGGGCGCCGCCATTACATCTGCAGTCAGCTGACTTGGTGCTATCCCCTCCTGAGCATTGGGCGCTCACATGACTTGATTCTCCAATCCCTGCTGACTAGGGGGTGTATACTCAGAGTTCCTGCTCAGTATCATTGCCTTGAACAACGCATCACATTCTGTGAACAAGTGTCTCCTGGCTTCAGTCTTCAGAGATTCCCTTGTGTATCAGTCCTGTGGAACTACAGGTCCCAGCAGTTTCCAATCTCCAGTTCCAATCTCCAGTCTTCATTCTCCTGTTTTCAGCGATCTCCTATTTCTGGCATCACCAAGGGATTTGCTGGTTCCAGTATTCCTGTGGAACTACAGGTCCCAGCAGTTTCCAGTCTTCAGTCTTTCAGCTTGCTACGAACTCCAGCCACAGTCAGCCACTAAACAACTTGCAGTAAGAGACTTTCTCCAGGTGTTTCTGCATTACTCAGCCTGTGCACCTAATTACTAGCAATCAGAAATTTGCATTGCATTTAGCACTTAATATTACAACTTGCTGTGTTAGAGTCGTCTCCTGCTTGGGCCTTGCTGGCTTTATGAACGTGCGCTTCTACAGAGACTGTGTGCTTTTTTTTTTTTTTTTTAATTCTTTATTTTGTATGGTCAGGTAAGGTAGAACAGTACAAATAGTAGTAGTAAACGGGCAAACAGAGCCCAAAAGCATTACAATGATGACCATAGTAATTTTAAAGAGTAATATAGAGCAAAAACCAGAATGAAATCAGTATCGAATGAATATAGTGGAGGGAAGGGGGGCGGGGGGCGGGGGGCGGGGGGGGGAGAAGAAGAATGGTGGTAGGGGGGGGAGGAGGGAAACCACGATACAATCTTACAACAACAAGTATATATCGCATTATGGTATGTAGGGTACGGGGGGGGGGGGGGGGGGGAGAAGCATAGGAGCGTAAAGAGGTCAGGCAAAGGATGGAGAGTGAGAGCTAGTAGAAGGGGTGGACATCAGTCGTCGCCCACGGGCCCGCGGGAAAACTTAACAATGCAAAGAGGGAAGAGACGACCTACCTTCTGCAAGGAGCCCAAACCTGGTCAAAAGTATATCCTAGGTCATGGAGGTAGTAGGTGATCTTCTCCATTGCTGCAATGTGCCAGATTTTGGCTTTGAGGGCAGCGAGAGGAGGGGGAGAGGGTTTTTTCCAATTAAGAGCTATCAGCGATTTTGCCGCTATTAAGATGTGTGTCGCTAGTTTTTTTTTTAATTTATCAAGGGCTGGGGGGGGATAACAAAGTAAAAAGACCCAAGGGTCTTTCAGCAGAGGGGTCTCGAGGAGGGAGTTGAAGAGAGCATGAACTAAGTCCCAAAAGGGGGTTATTATCGGACAGGTCCACCATATGTGGAGCATAGTACCTTTACAGCCACAACCTCTCCAGCAATTAGGAGAAGTAGATGGGTAGATCTTATTGAGTCTGTCAGGAGTGTAATACCAGCGATAATAAACCTTGTATGAGGTTTCTGTAATATTGGTTGCAATTGAGCTCCTCGCAATCCCCAGTCTCATGTCGTCCCACTCCTCGGCTGTTGGGGGAGGTCCAAGATCTCGTTCCCAGGCAGTTTCATGGGGTCTGGAAGGGGGAAGGGTGGTGTCTAATAGGAGGGCATAGAGCTGGGAGATTAATCCTTTGGAAAGGGGGGAGTTTTTACATAACGTTTCAAAGGGGGTAAGGGGACGAAGTATCGTGAGCGGGGGCAGAGATCATAAAAAGTGGCGAATTTGTAGGAATTCAAAAGGGTTAAAAGTTTGTGAGGGGTTCTTCTGCTGGAGATCAGACAGGGATAGCCATTGGCCCCGATTGGCAAAATCAGCTGGGAATTGAATCCCCAGTTGAGTCCATGTACGGAATCTCGGAATCGAGGATCCCGGAGGAAATAGAGGGTTCTGCCAAATAGGGGTCAGGGGGGAGAGGAGGGTAGTAAAATTCAGCTTTACAGGACAACCGTCCCAGATTTTAAGATTAAATTTGATGGTAGGAAGTAATTTGGATGTAAGGGGTCGGGATGTGGAAGTTAGGTCCCATATGGGGGTCAGATCCGGGAGGGAGATGTAAGCCGATTCAATATCAAGCCAGGAAACTGATCCAGGGGGAGCATAGGAGGCTATAATATGGGAGAGATGAGAGGCGAGATAGTAGAGTTTAATTTCAGGAAGACCCCTGCCACCGGCAGAGACTGGTCTTTTCAAGGTGTTTGCAGCAATACGCGGGGGCCTGTGGTTCCAAATAAAATGGATAAGGGCTTTCTGAATATTGCGAAGGAAGGAGGCAGGGACGGCCACAGGAAGAGTCTGAAAGAGATAAAGCCATTTGGGGACTATATTCATTTTGACGGCGATAATCCTGCCCAGCCATGAGATAATAAGACTATTCCAAGATGAGAGGTCAGACTGCATCTTGGAAAACAGAGGTAGGAAATTTTCACGGAAGAGAGAGTCATAATGGGAAGTGAGATATATCCCCAGATATTTGATCCTTTTGGTTTGCCATTTGAAGGTAAAATTTGTCGAGGGAGTCGGCTTCTCGGGGGGGAACATGGAGCAGCATGGCCTCCGACTTGGAGTAATTAATCTTATAGCCCGACACCACACCATAAGATCGGAGGACCGAGAATAAGTTCGGGAGGGATATTGCAGGTTGCGTCAGGGAGAGGAGAATGTCATCCGCGAAAAGAGAGATTTTGGAGTCGGTATGGCCCACTTGAACGCCATGTATATCAGGATGGGATCTAATTTGGGAGGCAAGCGGTTCAATTAAAAGGGCAAAAATCAACGAGATAGGGGACATCCTTGTCGTGTGCCGTTAGAGATATGGACCGGGGCAGATGGGACGCCATTAATCAATACTGTCGCGGAGGGGGTCGAGTATAGTGCCAGGAGGCCAGTGAGGAAGTCACCAGACAGGCCATAGGCTGCGAGAGCAGATTTGAGGAAACTCCAGGAGATCCTGTCAAAAGCTTTTTCAGCATCTAAAGAGAGGACAATAGTAGGGGATCCCCTGGAGTTTGAGATATGAATAAGATCGACAGCACGTCTGGTATTGTCCCTCGCTTGGCGACCTGGAATAAACCCCACTTGATCATAGTGGATCAGGGATGTGAGATACGGGTTCAAACGGTTTGCCAGAATCTTAGCAAATATCTTCAGATCTAGGTTCAGGAGGGAAATAGGACGGTAGCTAGCACAGTGAAGTGGATCTTTACCTTCCTTAGGGATCACCACAATTCTGGCTTCTAGCATCTCAGAGGGAAAAGGGTCTCCATGGAGTACCTGATTAAAAAGGGACTGGAGGTGGGGGACGAGGAGGGTAGAGAACTTTTTGTAGTACAAGGCTGTAAAGCCATCTGGACCAGGAGATTTGCCCGTTTTTTGAATCGTTATAGTCTGAGCAATTTCCTCCGCAGAGATCTCAGCGTTCAAATGTTCCAAAGCGTCGTGGGATATTTTGGGGAGCTTAGCTTCGGAAAGGAAGCCAGAGATCAAGTCGGCGTGGGTCGGAGAGGAGGGAAGGAGAGGGGAGGTTATAAAGGTCAGTATAGTAGGCTTGAAAAGCCGCTCTAATGGCAACAGGGTCATGAGTCAGATGGTTGTGGGGGTCTCTAATCGATATGATATTGTTTCGTGCCCTAGTAGATCGCAGTCGTGAAGCCAGGATCCTGTCTGCCTTGTCCCCCTTCTCATAGAACGTTTGGCGAAGCCATTTAAGATGTGTAGCCACTTGCCTAGAAAGAAGGAGGTCAAGTTCCGCCTTGACTGTACGAAGTTCAGATAAAATAGTCGGGTCAGGAGACGCTTTATGCTGGGATTCTAGGTCATGGAGTTTAAGGGAAAGTGCGTTAATCTGGGTGAGGGATTGTTTTTTATTCTTGGAAGCCATGCTGATCAGATGCCCCCGCAAAACCGCCTTATGGGCCAACCAAAGAGTAGATCTAGAAACATCTGGGGAGTCGTTGAGGGCAAAATAATCGGAGAGCTGGTCGCGAAGATGGGACAGGGCCTCAGGGTTGTGGAGTAGAGAATCGTTAAGGCGCCAAGTCATTGGACGAGGGCGAGAGAGTAAGCCTGAAATATCACAGGAGATAGGAGCATGATCAGACCAAATAAGTGGGTGGATATGGGCAGATTGAAGATTCAGAGCAAATTCATGACTGAGCAGGATCATATCGATGCGGGAGTATGAATTGTGGGGTGAAGAATAAAACGTATAGTCTCGAGCAGACGGCTCCTTCATCCTCCAGGAATCGTAGAGGAGTTGGGACTTCATGAGACGGAGGAGAGACCTAGAGTTGAAGGAGTCCGAGGAGGGGGTTGAGGGTACAGAGGCCGAGCGGTCCAGTGTGGAATTTAGAACAGAGTTAAAATCCCCCGCGAGAATGAGTTCTCCTTGTCGAAATCGGGATATGAGAGTGTCTAGTTTGGAGAAAAATTGGTCTTGACATTGATTTGGGGCATATATGTTAACCAACGTACATAGCTTATTATTTAGTTTCCCCACCAATATAAGAAAGCGGCCCTCTTTATCAGTATGAGACTCAGACGGTGTGCTTTTTATTTGCTCTTCATTATATACCGGAGTTTTGTTTGCTTCATCTGATTTCAACATTATTATTACTGTTTATAGCAATCCTCAACTTCATTGTTATTTCTCATTTGTTACCAGTGACTTTTGAATATTAATTTCATTGGATTAAGTTATTACTCAATATTCCTGTCATCAGTTGTACCAGTTTACTATTCATACATCATTTCTGTTGTTGCTGACTTCCAAGTCTATCATCATTTGTTTTTCAATCATCAGTTACCAGTTTATTCAGTTGCTGTGTTATCCCTGTGTGATAATAAATATCAAGCGCACATGCGCAGACTTTTCTTCAGTCTCCCCATTTCCTGTATCACACCTACACTGACCCACTAGTGCCCCCTCCGGGTACAGACAAAACTACAGACCTAAAAATGGTAAAGTGACTACTCCCACTTTGGCGCTAATCCAATGCTACACTTTTTGCAGGAACTTCTATTTTCTCAATAAAATGTAATGTACCGGCTTGATGTGAATAAAATATAAATTTAATACTACACAATGATTAAAAGTGAGACAAAAACAGAACCCAACATGGGAAACAGAGTCCTACCAATACAAGAATAAGGAGAAATACCTGGGCGCTGACAAACAAAATATTCTGGGATATTAATTAAAACTGATCAAGGGCTGCTGCTTCACTTAAGAGGTCACTGCCAACCCCAAAAAAGCAAGAAATCCACAACTCCAAGAAATGAAGCGCTGTCCAGATCAGTACATTTTTAAAACATACAACATTTATTACACATTATATACAAACATTAATCACACGGCCGGTGTGATTAATGTTTGTATGTAATGTGTAATAAATGTTGTATGTTTTAAAAATGTACTGATCTGGACAGCGCTTCATTTCTTGGAGTTGTAGAGTCCTACCAAGATGATAATCGGAGCCGCAGGTGTTATGAATGCAAGGTATTTCCCGGGAACAATACCCTGCATGTGGCTCCATCAGGCGTGTTCCCCAGTGGTCCCTTTCACAGTCAAGGATGTCCAGAAGCACAGGAAAGTACTGGAAAGCAGGTTCCGACGCGTTTCGGGACATCAAAGTCCCTTTTTCAAGGCTGTACCATTTTTAGTGCATTTTTACTGTTTGGAGTTTGCAGGGAACTTCCAGACTACCCCCAGGCTTGCACAAATCCTTACAGCGCAACCATCCACCTCTATTATTTCTTTTTTGTTTTAAAACTACAGACCTGACACATACACATGGATAGATTTGACAAACGATGTGGGCATTTCCGATCGATGGGAACGACCAATCATTCAAATCGGTCCACGTGTATGAGCAATGACAATGCCGAAACTCGCACCCGTGGGTCGCTAGTGACAGTCTCCGATTTTTTTGTACATTCAAAAAGATCTGAGGAGGCTGTCGCTAGCGATGCCGTGCTGCGGAATGGTCCCCGCTGCTGTTCGTCGCTGTCTGTATTGGCAAGTGTGTATGCACTTGCCGATGCCACCCCCCCCCCCCCCCCCCGCCGGGCATGATGGTGTCGTATAGTGACACATCGTGCCGTGTGTACCGACCTTAAGACCTCCTATAAATATTTGATCAATAAAAAAGCACCACATACTGACTTGCCTGCAGAAGTTATTACTACTATGCATTAAGAGACTCATATACTGGAGCTCTGGTTTCAGTTGCAGCTCTGAGCCTTAGGATGGCATGTATTCCTTACATAGCAATTGCTTTATGACTTCTTGCTTATTTACTTCACCACATTATTCCTCTACTTCTGAGTTACAATAAATGCATTAAAGGGGCTGATACTGTATGCTCAACGGGTGTAAGTTACACCTAAAAGCACATGCATAATGAGTGCATTTTCGCACATATACTGAGTTCCAGTTGTGACTAACGTGCAGTCCTTTCTGCATGGGTAGAAAACATGCCAACTTTATGGCAGGAAAATGCCCACCATGTCTCATACTGCTTCTCTTGCGTATAACAAATTAATTTCTACTATGGTATCATACAGTATCATTTTACACGCTAAGCTCCCCTGACATACAAGAGAAGTAGCCCCCTGTTTTACGTACATGAGGAAAACAGAAAAATTAAATGTTCCTGTGAAATGAAGGGAGCTCCAATCAGTGTGAGTTGGGCATTCACCAGCGGCCAGTCACAAGTCATTCACTAGATGATCACTGTCATCTGGTATTTGAACCAACCCCTGAGCACCCGCAAATGATCCATCTGTTCCAGGCGTGTTATCGTATTTTTTTTTAGCTCTGCAGGTGAGTGTATTACATGACCTTAACGTACAAAACCTATGCCAGAATGCTTCCACCATGATCTGACATTTGCTTGTGAGCATCTGTAAAAGCTGAGCATTTGTTGCATGTCTACATATACATCAGCACACAGTTTTGAGCATACACAAACTGAATTTGCGCAATCTGCACTACAACTGTCATAGTACGGACTCTACATGAGCACCAAAGAACAAACAATACCTCATCTTCAGTGTGTTCAAAAATATACTAAAGATAAGGATGTTTTTTTTTATTTGCCACATTAAAGGTCTTGTACAAATATATTTAGCATATCTTGGTATTTTTAAACTTTTACATGTTATGTTATGGAGCCTAGTACACATTTAATGCAGAATAGAAATTGAATATGTCTCCCCTAACTTTGGAGTAATAATCATTTTGCAGAACTCTTCCATAATCTATACTGACCACAGCTGTATTCCATAAAATATACAATAAATACTGACCTTGTCTGATTTTTTCTTTTCCAGATCGTCCTATTGTCAAAGAATCTCCGCACTTTGGACCAATTCTTCCCCCAGCTAAACCTTTCCCAGATTATCCTGATTTTAGACCTCCATATTACCCTCCTCAACCTGATTTACCTCCAATACCAGTTGTGCCTTTAGATCCTTTAAATTATATGGCTGATGTAAACCCCTTTGCTTATGGTAGAGAAGATTATTTCAACTAAACCCACAATATATTCTGGATTTCTTCTTAAAGATTTTGTTATATTGTTGACCAAACCAAAGAACAATATAAAAAGATATGTACTGTCAAAATAGGTCTTTGTAAATTGACAATAAATGTAATGACAGTGTCCTTTGACATTTTCTGTTTGTGTTCCTTGTTTACTTAAAAACAGAATTTTGCTGCTCTGCATGTGTACATTACACACTATCTACTATGAAACATCTGTTGCAAATTGAATTAAACCAGGGCTTATTGAAAGAACAGCATAAGTTTCTCATGAAGTAAAATACTATTCATCCTGCTATGAACTGTACAATCCAGCAAAGTTAGTTAAAATCAGGGGCCTACTCTGCAGATTAGACAAACTGAATTTGCGCAATCTGCACTACAACTGTCATAGTACGGACTAACTAGACATTTTAGTGCTGTGTGCAATAAACAGCATCAGCTCTCCCCCGCCCACCATATATAAAACAAAGCCAGTGCGCGCCGTAGGCGCACACCAAAATATAGGAGTGTGGCTTCATGGGGAAGGGGCGTGACCACAAAATAATAAGAATTTACTTACCGATAATTCTATTTCTCGGAGTCCGTAGTGGATGCTGGGGTTCCTGAAAGGACCATGGGGAATAGCGGCTCCGCAGGAGACAGGGCACAAAAGTAAAGCTTTCCGATCAGGTGGTGTGCACTGGCTCCTCCCCCTATGACCCTCCTCCAAGCCAGTTAGGTACTGTGCCCGGACGAGCGTACACAATAAGGGAGGAATTTTGAATCCCGGGTAAGACTCATACCAGCCACACCAATCACACCGTACAACTTGTGATCTAAACCCAGTTAACAGTATGATAACAGCGGAGCCTCTGAAAAGATGGCTCACAACAATAATAACCCGATTTTTGTAACTATGTACAAGTATTGCAGATAATCCGCACTTGGGATGGGCGCCCAGCATCCACTACGGACTCCGAGAAATAGAATTATCGGTAAGTAAATTCTTATTTTCTCTATCGTCCTAGTGGATGCTGGGGTTCCTGAAAGGACCATGGGGATTATACCAAAGCTCCCAAACGGGCGGGAGAGTGCGGATGACTCTGCAGCACCGAATGAGAGAACTCCAGGTCCTCCTTAGCCAGAGTATCAAATTTGTAGAATTTAGCAAACGTGTTTGCCCCTGACCAAGTAGCTGCTCGGCAAAGTTGTAAAGCCGAGACCCCTCGGGCAGCCGCCCAAGATGAGCCCACCTTCCTTGTGGAATGGGCATTTACATATTTTGGCTGTGGCAGGCCTGCCACAGAATGTGCAAGCTGAATTGTATTACACATCCAACTAGCAATAGTCTGCTTAGAAGCAAGAGCACCCAGTTTGTTGGGTGCATACAGGATAACAGCAAGTCAGTTTTCCTGACTCCAGCCGTCCTGGAACATATTTTCAGGGCCCTGACAACATCTAGCAACTTGGAGTCCTCCAAGTCCCTAGTAGGTGCAAGGCACCACAATAAGCTGGTTCAGGTGAAACACTGACACCACCTTAGGGAGAGAACTGGGGACGAGTCCGCAGCTCTGCCCTGTCCGAATGGACAAACAGATATGGGCTTTTTTGAGAAAAAACCACCAATTTGACACTCGCCTGGTCCAGGCCAGGGCCAAGAGCATGGTCACTTTTCATGTGAGATGCTTCAAATCCACAGATTTGACTGGTTTTAAACCAATGTGATTTGAGGAATCCCAGAACTACGTTGAGATCCCACAGTGCCACTGGAGGCACAAAAGGGGGTTGTATATGCAATACTCCCTTGACAAACTTCTGGACTTCAGGAACTGAAGCCAATTCTTTCTGGAAGAAAATCGACAGGGCCGAAATTTGAACCTTAATGGACCCCAATTTGAGGCCCATAGACACTCCTGTTTGCAGGAAATGCAGGAAACGACCGAGTTGAAATTTCTTTGTGGGGCCTTCCTGGCCTCACACCACGCAACATATTTTCGCCACATGTGGTGATAATGTTGTGCGGTCACCTCCTTTCTGGCTTTGACCAGGGTAGGAATGACCTCTTCCGGAATGCCTTTTTCCTTTAGGATCCGGCTTTCCACCGCCATGCCGACAAACGCAGCTGCGGTAAGTCTTGGAACAGACATGGTACTTGCTGAAGCAAGTCCCTTCTTAGCGGCAGAGGCCATAAGACCTCTGTAAGCATCTCTTGAAGTTCCGGGTACCAAGTCCTTCTTGGCCAATCCGGAGCCATGAGTATAGTTCTTACTCCTCTACGTCTTATAATTCTCAGCACCTTAGGTATGAGAAGCAGAGGAGGGAACACATACACCGACTGGTACACCCACGGTGTTACCAGAACGTCCACAGCTATTGCCTGAGGGTCTCTTGACCTGGCGCAATACCTGTCCCGTTTTTTGTTCAGACGGGACGCCATCATGTCCACCTTTGGTATTTCCCAACGGTTTACAATCATGTGGAAAAAACTTCCCGATGAAGTTTCCACTCTCCCGGGTGGAGGTCGTGCCTGCTGAGGAAGTCTGCTTCCCAGTTTCCATTTCCGGGATGAAACACTGCTGACAGTGCTATCACATGATTTTCCGCCCAGCGAAAAGTCCTTGCAGTTTTTGCCATTGCCCTCCTGCTTCTTGTGTCGCCCTGTCTGTTTACGTGGGCGACTGCCGTGATGTTTTTCCCACTGGATCAATACCGGCTGACCTTGAAGCAGAGGTCTTGCTAAGCTTAGAGCATTATAAATTTACCCTTAGCTCCAGTATATTTATGTGGAGAAAAGTCTCCAGACTTGATCACACTCCCTGGAAATTTTTTCCTTGTGTGACTGCTCCCCAGCCTCTCGGGCTGGGCTCCGTGGTCACCAGCATCCAATCCTGAATGCCGAATCTGCGGCCCTCTAGAAGATGAGCACTCTATAACCACCACAGGAGAGACACCCTTGTCCTTGGATATAGGGTTATCCGCTGATGCATCTGAAGATGCGATCCGGACCATTTGTCCAGCAGATCCCACTGAAAAGTTCTTGCGTGAAATCTGCCGAATGGAATTGCTTCGTAGGAAGCCACCATTTTTACCAGGACCCTTGTGCAATGATGCACTGTTTTTAGGAGGTTCCTGACTAGCTCGGATAACTCCCTGGCTTTCTCTTCCGGGAGAAACACCTTTTTCTGGACTGTGTCCAGAATCATCCCTAGGCACAGCAGACGTGTCGTCGGGATCAGCTGCGATTTTGGAATATTTAGAATCCACCCGTGCTGTTGTAGCAGTATCCGAGATAGTGCTACTCCGACCTCCAACTGTTCTCTGGACTATGCCCTTATCAGGAGATCGTCCAAGTAAGGGATAATGAAGACGCCTTTTCTTCGAAGAAGAATCATCATTTCGGCCATTACCTTGGTAAAGACCCGGGGTGCCGTGGACAATCCAAACGGCAGCGTCTGAAACTGATAGTGACAGTTCTGCACCACGAACCTGAGGTACCCTTAGTGAGAAGGGCAAATTTGGGACATAGAGGTAAGCATCCCTGATGTCCCGGGACACTATATAGTCCCCTTCTTCCTGGTTCGTTATCACTGCTCTGAGTGACTCCATCTTGATTTGAACCTTTGTAAGTGTTCAAAAAAATTTTTTTAGAATAAGTCTCACCTAGCCTTCTGGCTTCAGTACCACAATATAGTGTGGAATAATACCCCTTTTCTTGTAGTAGGAGGGGTAATTTAATTATCACCTGCTGGGAATACAGCTTGTGAATTTTTTCCCATACTGCCTCCTTGTCGGAGGGAGACCTTGGTAAAGCAGACTTCAGGAGCCTGCGAAGGGGAAACGTCTCGACATTCCAATCTGTACCCCTGGGATACTACTTGTAGGATCCAGGGGTCCTGTACGGTCTCAGCGCCATGCTGAGAACTTGTCAGAAGCGGTGGAACGCTTCTGTTCCTGGGAATGGGCTGCCTGCTGCAGTCTTCTTCCCTTTCCTCTATCCCTGGGCAGATATGATCTTATAGGGACGAAAAGACTGAGGCTGAAAAGACGGTGTCTTTTTCTGCAGAGATGTGACTTAGGGTAAAAAACGGTGGATTTTCCAGCAGTTGCCGTGGCCACCAGGTCCGATGGACCGACCCCAAATAACTCCTCTTCCTTTATACGGCAATACACCTTTGTGCCGTTTGGAATCTGCATCACCTGACCACTGTCGTGTCCATAACATCTTCTGGCAGTTATGGACATCGCATTTACTCATGATGCCAGAGTGCAAATATCCCTCTGTGCATCTCGCATATATAGAAATGCATCCTTTAAATGCTCTATAGTCAATAAAATACTGTCCCTGTCAAGGGTATCAATATTTTTAGTCAGGGAATCCGACCAAGCCACCCCAGCTCTGCACATCCAGGCTGAGGCGATCGCTGGTCGCAGTATAACACCAGTATGTGTGTATATACATTTTATGATATTTTCCAGCCTCCTGTCAGCTGGTCCTTGAGGACGGCCCTATCTATAGACGGTACCGCCACTTGTTTTGATAAGCGTGTGAGCGCCTTATCCACCCTAAGGGGTGTTTCCCAACGCGCCCTAACTTCTGGCGGGAAAGGGTATACCGCCCATAATTTTCTATCGGGGGGAACCCACGCATCATCACACACTTTATTTAATTTATCTGATTCAGGAAAAACTATGGTAGTTTTTTCACATCCCACATAATACCCTCTTTTGTGGTACTTGTAGTATCAGAAATATGTAACACCTCCTTCATTGCCTTTAACGTGTGGCCCTAATAAGGAATACGTTTGTTTATTCACCGTCGACACTGGATTCAGTGTCCCTGTCTGTGTCTGTGTCGACCGACTAAAGTAAACGGGCGTTTTAAAACCCCTGACGGTGTTTTTGAGACGTCTGGACCGGTACTAATTGTTTGTCGGCCGTCTCATGTCGTCAACCGACCTTGCAGCGTGTTGACATTATCACGTAATTCCCTAAATAAGCCATCCATTCCGGTGTCGACTCCCTAGAGAGTGACATCACCATTACAGGCAATTGCTCAGCCTCCTCACCAACATCGTCCTCCTACATGTCGACACACACGTACCGACACACAGCACACACACAGGGAATGCTCTGATAGAGGACAGGACCCACTAGCCCTTTGGAGAGACAGAGGGAGAGTTTGCCAGCACACACCAAAAACGCTATAATTATATAGGGACAACCTTATATAAGTGTTTTCCCTTATAGCATCTTTTTTATATATTTCTAGCGCCAAATTAGTGCCCCCCCTCTCTGTTTTAACCCTGTTTCTGTAGTGCAGTGCAGGGGAGAGCCTGGGAGCCTTCCCTCCAGCCTTTCTGTGAGGGAAAATGGCGCTGTGTGCGGAGGAGATAGGCCCCGCCCCTTTTTCGGCGGCCTCGTCTCCCGCTCTTAACGGATTCTGGCAGGGGTTAAATATCTCCATATAGCCTCCGGAGGCTATATGTGAGGTATTTTTAGCCAAAATAGGTATTCATTTGCCTCCCAGGGCGCCCCCCTCCCAGCGCCCTGCACCCTCAGTGACTGCCGTGCGAAGTGTGCTGAGAGGAAAATGGCGCACAGCTGCAGTGCTGTGCGCTACCTTTAGAAGACTGAGGAGTCTTCTGCCGCCGATTCTGGACCTCTTCTTACTTCAGCATCTGCAAGGGGGCCGGCGGCAAGGCTCCGGTGACCATCCAGGCTGTACCTGTGATCGTCCCTCTGGAGCTGATGTCCAGTAGCCAAGAAGCCAATCCATCCTGCACGCAGGTGAGTTCACTTCTTCTCCCCTAAGTCCCTCGTTGCAGTGATCCTGTTGCCAGCAGGACTCACTGTAAAATAAAAAACCTAAGCTAAACTTTTCTAAGCAGCTCTTTAGGAGAGCCACCTAGATTGCACCCTTCTCGGCCGGGCACAAAAATCTAACTGGCTTGGAGGAGGGTCATAGGGGGAGGAGCCAGTGCACACCACCTGATCGGAAAGCTTTACTTTTGTGCCCTGTCTCCTGCGGAGCCGCTATTCCCCATGGTCCTTTCAGGAACCCCAGCATCCACTAGGACGATAGAGAAAATACCAATTCACAATACACCACAAAGTAGTGCCACTTGTACGCATTGCACCAGGTAGAGCCCCTTAGGCACTTTACATTAGGTAGAGCCCCTTAGATACACTGCGTCAGGTAGAGCCCCTTAGAACTGCTAATGCCCCATACTGCATCAGCCTCCCTTTCATATAGTAACATGGGCCCTCATTCCGAGTTGTTCGCTCGGTAAAAATCTTCGCATCGCAGCGATTTTCCGCTTAATGCGCATGCGCAATGTTCGCACTGCGACTGCGCCAAGTAAATTTGCTATGCACTTAGTAATTTTACTCACGGCTTTTTCATCGTTCTGGCGATCGTAATGTGATTGACAGGAAATGGGTGTTACTGGGCGGAAACAGGCCGTTTTATGGGCGTGTGGGAAAAAACGCTACAGTTTCCGGAAAAAACGCAGGAGTGGCCGGAGAAACGGAGGAGTGTCTGGGCGAACGCTGGGTGTGTTTGTGACGTCAAACCAGGAACGACAAGCACTGAACTGATCGCAGATGCCGAGTAAGTCTGGAGCTACTCAGAAACTGCTACGAGGTGTGTAATCGCAATATTGCGAATACATCGTTCGCAATTTTAAGATGCTTAGATTCACTCCCAGTAGGCGGCGGCTTAGCATGAGCAAATCTGCTAAAATCCGCTTGCGAGCGAACAACTCGGAATGACCTCCATAGTAACTAAGGTTGAAAAAAGACAATTGTCCATCGAGTTCGACCTATTTGTGGTCTCCTATGCAGTCTTATTATAGGACTAGTTATTTTTATGTTAGGACTAGTTATATAAACTATAATGAGTGTCTATGCACCATAACCCTGAATATCTTTATCCAGTAGGAATTTATCTAACCCATTCTTAAAGGTGTTGACTGAGTCCGCAGTTACTACTATCTCAGGCAGGGAATTCCAAACACGTATTGTCCTTACTGTGAAAAAACCTTTTCGCCTCAATGTGCGGAAACTCCTCTCCTCTAACCTAAGCGAGTGACCACGTGTTCTCTGTGCTGATCTTATAGAAAACAGGACCCTCCCAAGCTCTGTGTATTGACCCCTTATATATTTATAGATGTTGATCATGTCCCCTCTTAGTCTCCTCTTTTCCAATGTAAACATACCTAGCCTTACAAGCTTTTCCTCATATTCCAGCGTCTCATGCCCTTGATTAGTTTGGTCGCCCGCCTCTGAACCTTTTTTAGCTCCAGGATATCCTTTTTGTAATATGGTGCCCAAAATTGCACACAGTATTCAAGATGAGGCCTCACTAGTGATTTATATAATGGGAGTATAATACTCTCGTCCCTTGCATCAATTCCCTGTTTTATGCATGCTAATATCTTATTAGCCTTCTTTGCCACACTCCTACTTTGGGTACCGCTGCTTAATTTGTTATCTATGTGAACCCCTAAGTCTTTTTCCAGTATAGAATCCCATAATATTACCCCATTTAGTATGTAGGTGTTATTTTTGGTTTTGCCCCCACAGTGCATTACCTTACACTTGTCTGTGTTGAATCTCATTCTCCATTTTGTTGCCCATGCTTCCAGGCATGTTATGGGCCTACCTTGAATGGTTGTTGTTTGTCATCTCAATGGGTTTCCAGGTCATGCAGTGTGGTGGACGGGCACACTGCAGAGGTATGCAGGTGCTTCCCACTCCGTCCCCTGGTATGATGCTGTGGCTGGTGCTTCCATCTTTTGGTGTCTGTAGGGAGGTGGGTATACCAGCACTCCCCACCAGTCTCCATTGGTGAGATACAGAGTGGAAGTGCAGGTTTTGCATGTTCGCGCTTTTCACTCCTCTATAAACTGCCGACAGAGCTCTTTTAGATGCGATGGGTTGTAGATGTCCCTGCAACCTGTGTACGATGGGTTCATAAATCAACATACCATGGATCTTGTATACTGTCGGGACTAGAGAGTGGGACAGCAGCGGGCAGTGCACCTCAGCATCTATTTGACTCCTTTTGCTGTGTGCCGGGCATCTTATGTGAGAAGTCAGACGCAGCCATGAATTCACAACATGGTGGAGCAGGCACCTGGCAGCTGTCACACTTAAATCAATGTGCTGACAGTCTGCCACCTGGATGTAAAAATACATGTCATTAAACAGCTCTGTTGACAGCCCCGGCTCCTGGGAGCGACTGGGTCCTAAGCGACCACTTTGGTCACATATCGGTAAATCCGCTATTGGGGCATAGTATATATTTATTATGAGGGCAATGGGCAGTATAGGGAGCGTGCAGACACCGGCTCCCACCATCACACTCTCTCAGTGATCAGTATTCTTATCCTACCTCCCCTTCCCCTACAGTAGACAGCAGCAAGCCGGTACAAACCCTCCATCCACAGAGCAGCCAGTTCCCCCGTCCCCTCCCCCATCAGGACTGCAATGGCTGGCTTCTCCCGCCTACCCCACTTCCCCATCAGAGGAATATCCTGGCCGGCTTCTACCCACTGTCAGAGGACTATAGTGGCCGGCTTCTACACACTGTCAGACGACATCGAGAACCAGCACCAGCTTCTTACCCCTACTTGCTACCTTAATCAGAGTACTATGCGGCCGGCTTCTCCCCCCTCCTTGTTTCCTGTCACTGACTTCTGTGGCTGGCTGCGGATCCCGGTCACTTGGCTACAGGGGAGGAGGAGCCTCGAGGTACACAAGCTGTTTAGGAACTTGATTCAAAGCTGCAGTCAGACAGGCAGTGTTGTCCCCTTATGACTGATCAGAGTCCTCCCTGGACAGCTTGTGCATCCCTCCCCTGCCGGGTGACTGGGATCCACAGCCAGCCACCGTAGTCCACTGACAGAGGAAGCAAGGAGAGGAGCGAAGCCGGCTTTGGTAGTACTCTGATGGCAGGAGCAAGGAGGCGGGGGGAGGTCATTCTCCATTGTCCTCTGACAGGGGGGGGGGGGGGTGAGAAGCCGGTCGCGGTAGTACCCTGATGGCAGGAGCAAGGTGGGGGAGAAGTCAGTCTGCATTGTCCTCTGACGGGGAGAGAAGCCGGCTGCAGTAGTACTCTGATGGCAGGAGCAAGGAGGGGGAGTAGTCCGTCTCCATTGTCCTCTAACTGGGGGGGGGGGGGGGGGGGGAGAAGCCGACCGCGATAGTACTTTGATGGAGGGACTAGCAGTGCATGCCAATGTATGTCACGTGTGTGCCAGCGGATGCGCCCAGAGTGCAGATGCACTGTGCGCAACGCACCGCTGGCACACACATAGGCCCTCATTCCGAGTTGTTAGCTCGTTATTTTTCATCGCATCGCAGTGATTTTCCGCAAACTGCGCATGCGCAATGTTCGCACTGCGGCTGCGTCAAGTAAATTTGCTAAGACGTTTGGTATTTTACTCACGGCATTACGAGGTTTATTCTTCGTTCTGGTGATCGAAGTGTGATTGACAGGAAGTGGGTGTTTTTGGGCGGAAACTGGCCGTTTTATGGGTGTGTGTGAAAAAACTCTGCCGTTTCCGGGAAAAACGCGGGAGTGGCTGGAGAAATGGGGGAGTGTCTGGGCGAACGCTGGGTGTGTTTGGGACGTCAAACCAGGAACGAAACTGACTGAACTGATCGCAGTGGCAGAGTAAGTGTCGAGCTACTCAGAAACTGCTTAGAAATTTCTATTCGCAATTCTGCTAATCTTTCGTTTGCAATTCTGCAAAGCTAAGATTCACTCCCAGTAGGCGGCGGCTTCGCGTGTGCAATGCTGCTAAAAGCAGCTTGCGAGCGAACAACTCGGAATGAGGGCCATAGTTACAGCCCTGGACACAAGTAATGGATGCATTATGCTGCCAGTACGGAGAGTGATATAGAAATACACTATATAGACAAAAGTGATTGGACACCTCCCCCACACAAGAAAAATGGTGTGCTCCTGCAGCAGACACATGTTCATGAAGGTATAAAATGGGTAAAGGGGCACTGATTAGATCATTTGCTTACCCGAAGGATCTAACTATTTGAAAATGGGATCATTGTAGGCTGCGCAATGTCATGTTTCCAAGGCAACGCTGGACTGTCTTGTATACAGAAAATTTGGTAACTCGGATGGACTGGCCAGCTCAAAGTCTAGATCTTAACCCCATTGAGAACCTCTGGGATGAATTGGAGCGATGGATGCATTCTAGACCAGCTCAACCTACTTCGGTGTTGCAGTTGGTTATGTACTTAAGAAAGTTACCGAAACATACCGACTGCTGTTGTCTAGTAACTTGTGGACAGCTTGCCAAGAAGAGCGTCTGCAGTAATCATCTACAAAGCACTGATGTCAGTAAATCCTCATTGATCTATTTGCTGTGAGTGTCGATATGTATTAGTCTCCTAAGAAAGCTCTCCGAAATATTTAATATTTATTAACAGTTTCTTATATAGAGCAGCATATTCTGTTGCGTTTTACAACTGGAACAACAGTAATAGAATAAAAACAGTAAAAACAGACTGACATAAGGGGTATCCTATTAGCTGTGATAACCCGTTTTTACTTGAAAAACTGGACTTTTACCACGAATTTGCGAAAACCCCTATACAATTAGCAGAGACAACTTTTCCCAAAATAATTTTACAGAGACTCCACTTCACCTACACCTAGGTAAAAACTTGGGTAAAATCCTTAATTTAAGGTAAAAAAAATAGCAGAATTTGGTTTAGAACCCCTGGGTCCCCCCACTCCCCACCCCCCTAATGACTAATTAGGCACTTTGAAGTTTTTAATTATTTTTAATTGACCAATAAATACATGTCAGTTTTGGGGTGAAAACGTGCAAAGTGATGGAATTTGGGGTTTAAGGTATAGGATAGGTTTATTGGGGTGCTTTATGAGTGGTACAAGTGTTTTTAAGCTTGCAGGTGGGAGTAGTCAGTCTGTTTACACTTTTTTTTTTTTAAATCCCATAAAACGACCCAAGTATATATTTATACTAGGGGTGTGCACTGGGCCATTTATCGGGTTTTGGATCTGGATTGGTTTTACCAAAACAACCCTTGCGGTTGTTTTGTATATCTGTATTTATACAAAAAAATCACCAAAACAGCAGAATTTGGGGGTGTTTTTGTTCCTACAGTATTATTAACCTCAACAACATTCATTTCCAGTCTATTTTTGAACACCTCACAATATTGTTTTTAGGTCAAAAGGTTGCAACGAGGTAGCTGGATGAGTAAGCTAAATGACAGAAGTGGGCGGCACAAACACGTGGCACTGCAGTGGCAGACAGGATAGCACTTTTACAGACTATGCCCAAAAAAGGCTCCAAAGAGCACATAATGCAAAGAAAAGAGGTGCAAGATGGAATTGTCCTTGGGCCCTCCCACCCACCCTTATGTTGTATAAACAAGACATGCACACTTTAACAAACCAATCATTTCAGCGACAGGCACTGCCACACATATCATTGGTTTATTTGGGCCCCCACAAAAAAAGAAGCAATTGATCTCTACCTGCACAAACTGGCCCTACAGAAGCAAGATGTCGTCGTCATCATCCTCTGATTCCTCACCCCCATCAGTGTGCACATCCTCATCTTCACAGACTATTAATTTGTCTCCGCTGGAATACACCATCACAGGTCCCTCTGTATTTTTTGGAGGTAATTGCTGGTAAAGGTCTTCCTCGTCTAATTTGTAATTCATTTTGATGAACATCATCTTTTCCACACTTTGGGGAAGTAGCTGACAGGATTCCCAACTGCGCTAAAAACTCTTTCTGAGTACACACTGGAGGGTGGGCAACTTAAATAAAACAAAGCCAGTTTGTGCAAGGGCCTCCAAACTGCCTCTTTTTCCATCCAGTATTGAAATGGACTGTCTGACATGCATATTTGGATGTTATCACTGAAATAATCAGCAACCATTCTTTGAATGGTGACAGCATACATATGCTTCATATGGTATAGCAACAGTGTTGCACAAATGAGTCAGAAATATATTTTTGCTCTGGATCACACACAGAGGATATATCATGTATAGCAGTAGTGTACAGCAGCCGCAGTAGTAGTAGTCACTGAGTGCTACGCCAATAGAAATATATTTTATTATTATTTGCTTTGGTGTATGGCAGCCACAGTACTAGTAGTCAGAGTGATGCATGTTATGGCTGCAATTGATATTATCGCCCCTGTGCGTTTAAGACCTCGTAAACCACAACGTCAAGCTCCATGGTTCGACAACAGTGTTAGTGAGCTCAAGAAAAGGGGGCGTAGACTGGAAAGATGATGGAGGAAGACTAACGAAGAATATCAATCGACAATCACTCGTAAGAAAGCACAGTTCCTGTCAAATGAGATCACAGCAGCAAACAATAGGCCAGCTCAACTATTCCACACAGTGGAGATGCTTTGCAAGCCAGCATGCCTGCAGACTGATAAGACCCTCTCCCAGGAAAGATGCAACGAGTTTGCAAATTTCTTTGCAGATAAAATATCCACCATCCGGGCTGGAATCTCCACACGGCCATCAAAGGCGTGCCAAACTACAAAGCCTGCCAATATAAGCTACATGCCTTCATGGACCAGCTTTGATCCAGTGGATGTAAAGGACACTGCTGAAATTGCTCGGATTTTGCGTCCCACCACTTGTGATCTGGACCCAGCCCCAACCAAGCTTCTAATAGGTTGTATGGATATAATTGGTCCTGACTTTACAAAAATTGTTCAATGCTCTTTGCAGACAGGCATTTTTCCTGAACCCCTAAAGGAAGCAATTGTTAGACCGCTTCTTAAAAAACCTAATTTAGATCCCGACTGCATGACCAACTACAGACCGGTATCAAACCTTCCTTTCCTAGGAAAGGTTATTGAGAAAGTCATTGCAAATCAACTGGAAACCCGCCTGACAACCCATGATATTTATGATCCATTTCAATCAGGATTTAGGAGAAGACATAGCACTGAAACAGCCCTGGTGTGTGTGTTAAATGATCTTCTGATGGCAAAAGACAGAGGTGACTGTTCAATATTAATCCTTCTGGATCTCTCGGCAGCATTTGATACCGTGGACCATGGGCTTTTGATTGAGCGACTGATACATTTCTGTGGTCTGGATGGCACAGTCCTAAACTGGTTCAAATAATTTCTCACAGGCAGGTCACAGAGAGTATCATCTGGATTATACTCATCACCACTAGTGCCATTGCCATGTGGTGTCCCACAAGGTTCTATACTATCCCCCATGCTTTTTGCAGTATACATGCTTCCATTGGGCGAAATAATCAGGCGCCATGGCCTGGTCTACCACTGCAATGCAGATGATACACAACTGTACTTGTCCTTTGCTCCGGGCACTGATAACCCAATAGCAACCCTAAATGGCTGTCTAGCTGAACTACAGGAGTGGATGAGCGCCAGTTGGCTGCGACTAAACCCGGATAAAACAGAGGTCCTTATGATACGACCGCAACATCAAAGGACAAGACTGCAGCATAGCCAACCAACTGGACTTACACTCAGGGATTCAGAATTACAGACCAGTGATCATGTGCGGAATCTTGGCATTGTCCTGGATGGTGGCTTGACACTTAAACATCAGATATCAGCCACAATCAAATCCTCATTCTTTCACCTGAGGAACATAGCCATAATCAAGCACTTAATTCCCTCAGATGATATGCCAAACGTCATACATGCATTTGTATCATCTCGTTTAGACTACTGTAATGCCCTCTACCTTGGTCTACCAGCAAAAGAATTGCAGCGCTTACAGCTGGTGCAAAACATAGCTGCCAGGCTATTAACCAACCAGCCCCGTTCTAGCCACATAACACCCATCCTCTACTCCCTTCACTGGCTGCCTGTACGATGGCGAATCATCTTCAAGATTGGCTTACTGAGTTCCAAAGCATTACATGACCAAGGCCCAATGTACCAGAAAAAAATGCTGACCCCATACTGCCCCACTTGATTACTGCGATCTGTAGATGAAGGACTTTTAGCAGTACCTAGAATCTACCGTAATTCATCTGGGGGTCGAGCTTTTAGTCATGCGGCTCCGACTCTATGGAACTCACTTCCCCGCACAGTGCGAGAGGCCCCAACTATAGAATCCTTCAAAAGTAGACTCAAGACTTTTCTGTTTACTCAAGCATTTCCATAATGTCCCTTTTAGTATCTTCATGCTTCTGTATTTTATGAAAATGTACTTCATTATTTTCTGTACTATATTATGCTATGTATCTGTTAAGCGCCTTGAGTCCTATTGGAGAAAGAGCGCTATATAAATAAAATGATTATTATTATTATTTGTTGCTTTGGATCACACACAGCTATATAGCAGTAGTGTACGGCAGTACTGGTAGACGTCACTGAGTGATGCACCAATAGAAATATATGTTTTGCTCTGGATCACACACAGAGGATATATAGCAGTAGTGTACAGAAGCCACAGTACTAGTAGTCAGAGTGATGCACAAATAGAAATATATTTTTTGCTCTGGATCACACATAGATATATAGCAGTAGTATATGGCAGAACTAGTAGTCGTCACTGAGGGACGCATCAATAGAAATATATTTCTTGCTTTAGATCACACACAGATATATAGCAGTAGTGCATGGCAACCGCAGCACTAGTAGTCAGAGTGACACACCAGTATATTTTTTGCTTCGGATTACACAGAGAGGATATAGCAGTAGTGTTTGGAAGTACACAGCCCCTTATAGACAGAGAACAACACCTGGTCTTATACACAGCCACAGTATACAATATGCAGTGGACTGTCCACTATGCAGAGCCCTAACACAGTGACAGTTACAGCACACCTACACAAGCAGCACCCCTGGTTAACTCAACTCTCCCTCTGTTCGCTCCTGCCCCCCTTCCCTAACCTGCCTATCCGATTACAGCACAGAAGGACCACACCCTTACTGTGCACTCTCCAAGTCCGGAGTGAAAATGGCATCGATCCAAAATCAGCAAGATCAGACAGTGGGATGATGACGTTTTGCCTCATTTTCAGTTAGGCGCACAACACCGAGCTCGGATCTCAAAGTTCAGTTGGGTTCGGTTCTTAGAGAACCGAACCCGCTCATCCCTAGGACTGCTCTGCATCCCCACTAGGTCTTTTGGGAAAACATAGTTTTTTCCTGGCTGTTTCAGAAGAAATTGGAGAAATCACTTCAGCTGCCAACTTGCTCACCCGGAGCTCTTTACATCTCTTAAGATCTGTGTCATTTGGAAAGAAAGACAACGCATACGACTTGAACCTAGGATCAAGGGGGTCATTCCGAGTTGATCGCTAGCTGCTTTCTTTCGCTGCGCAACGATCAGGCAAAAAAAACAGCGCTTCTGTGCATGCGTATACGGCGCACTGCACAAACGCGTCGTACTATTACAACGAACGAAGTAGTTTCACACAAGGTCTAGCGAAGCTTTTCAGTCGCACTGCTGGCCGCAGAGTAATTGACAGGAAGAGGGCGTTTTCTGGGTGTCAACTGACCGTTTTCAGGGAGTGTTCGATAAAACGCAGGCATGGCTGGGCGAACGCAGGGCGTGTTTGTGATGTCAAAACAGGAACTGAATAGTCTGAAGTGATCGCAAGTACTGAGTAGGTCTGAAGCAACTCAGAAACTGCACAAAAAAAACGTTGTAGCCGCTCTGCGATCCTTTCATTTGCACTTCTGCTAAGCTAAAATACACTCCCAGTGGGAGGCGGCATAGCGTTTGCACGGCTGCTAAAAACTGCTAGTGAGCGAACTCGGAATGACCACCCAAGCACGGTTGCCAAAATGTAGTGATCCGATTTCAAGATATTGTCAACCCTTGTATCCTTGCTTAGCAAAAAAAGGGCTTGATCTACAAGTCCGGCATATTTTGCAGATTTGCCTTGTTTTATCTCCTCCAATTTCTCCAGTTTTTCCAAAAGCCTAATTAGGGGAACCACCTGGCTTAAACTAGCAGTGTCAGAACGGACTTCACCGGTGGCTACTTCGAAGGGTTTGAGCACTTTGCACAAGACAGAAAGTAATTTCCAGTATGCTGGGCTAAGGTACATACCACCCCCTCCTCTCCGAGTCATGGCTTGTTGTATAGCTATGAATGGCTTTCTGTTGCTCCTCCATCCGCTGAAGCACATGAAGGGTGGAGTTCCACCTTGTCACCACCTCTTGCTTCAGTTGATGGAAGGGCAGATTCAACTGTTCTTGCAGCTGATGCAATCTCCTGCAAGCTGTTGCGGAATGCCGAAAATGCATTGAAATCTTTCGGGCCAAGCATCTCTTGCACGCCCTGTCATTTAAAAAAAAAAAACGCTGAACCACCAGGTTTATCGTGTGAGCAAAAATAGGATTTTAAATTACCCAACGGTAAATCCTTTTCTCGTAGTCCGTAGAGGATGCTGGGGTCTACATCAGTACCATAGGGTCCCTTGGGAGCCATGGGCACTTTAAGAGTTTAATAGTGTGGGCTGGCTCCTTTCTCTATGCCCCTCCTACCAGACTCAGTCTAGAAACTGTGCCCAAGGAGACGGACATACTTCGAGAGAAGGAAATACACAGGTATGGGTGAGATTCACACCAGCTCACACATAACAGAAATCCAAGCTAACCAGTTTGAAACAATTCAGCAACGGCTGAACAACAGTACTTCACCAAGTAACAATGCAGTACTTAACCAAGTAACACCGCAGTACTTAACGAAGTAACAAATGGAGTAAAACAAAGCACTGGGCAGGCGCCCAGCATCCTCTACGGACTACGAGAAAAGGATTTACCAGTAGGTAATTAAAAACCTATTTTCTCTTTTACGTCATAGAGGATTCTGGGGTCAACATTAGTACCATGGGGATGTACCAAAGCTCCCAGTACAGGAGGGAGAGTGCGGAGGCTCTTGCAGAACCGATTGACCAAACTTTAGGTCCTCGGAGGCAAAAGTATTGAACTTGTAGAACTTAGCAAACGTGTTCGACCCTGACCAAGTTGCTGCTCAACAAAGTTGTAAAGCCGAGACACCCGGGACAGTCGCCCAGGAAGAACCCATTTTACGAGTAGAGTAGGCCTTAACAGATTTTGGACACGGCAAACCTGCTGTAGAATAAGCATGCTTGATAGTACACCTGATTCAGCGAGAAATCGTCTGCTTAGAAGCAGGCCACCCAACTTTGTGGGGATCATAAAGGACAAACAGCGTTCAACTTTCTGTGATGAGAAGTTCTCTTCACATAAATCTTCAAAGCCCTCACAACATCCAAGGGCTTTGAGGTAATTGAGGAGTCAGTAGCCACTGGCACAATAGGTTGGTTGATATGAAAAGCAGACACAACCTTCGGAAGAAATTGCTGACGCGTCCTGAGCTCAGCTCTATCTTCATGGAAAATCAAGTATGGGCTCTTGCAGGACAAAGCCCCCAATTCTGACACATGTCGTGCATATGCTAATGCCAACAGTGTGACCGCTCAAACCAATCCGACTGCAGGAACTGCAGCACCAAATTAAGATCCCAAAGAGCCGTAGAAGGCACAAAGGGAGGCTGGATGTGCAAAACCCCTTTCAAGAAAGTCTGAACCTCAGGGAGGGCAGCCAATTGTTTCTGGAAGAAAATGGACAAGGCCGAAATCTGAACTTTTATGGAGTCCAAACGCAGGCCCACATCCACACCTGCTTGCAGAAAGAGGAGAAACCATCCTAGTTGAAACTCCACCATAGGAAACTTCTTGGATTCACACCAAGACACATACTTTTTCCAAATACAATAGTAATGTTTAGACATTACTCCCTTCCTAGCCTGTATCAGGGTAGGAATAACGTTGCCCGAAATGCCCTATTGGGCTAAGATCTGGCATTCAACCTCCATGCCGTCAAACGTAGCCGTTGTAAGTCTTGATAAGCGAATGGCCCCTGTTGCAGCAGGTCCTCACGAAGAGGAAGAGGCCTTGAATCTTCCAGCAGTAACTCTATAAGATCCGTGTACCAAGCCCTTCTTGGCCAGTCTGGAGCAATGATGATCACTGGAACTCTTGTTCTCTTTATTAGTTTGAGAATCCATGGGATGAGTGGAAGTGGAGGGAACACATCCACTGATTTGAACACCGACGGAGTTACCAGGGCGTCCACCGCCATTGCCTGTGGGTCTCTCGGCCTCTAACAGTACCTCCGAAGCTTCTTGTTGAGGCGGGAGGCCATCATGTCTATTTGAGGTACACTCCAAAGACCTGTCACCTCCGCAAACACCTCCGGGTGTAGGCCCCACTCTCCTGGATGGAGATCGTGTCTGCTGAGGAAGTCCGCTTCCCAGTTGTCCACTCCCAGAAATGAAGATTGCTGACAGTGCCACCACGCGCTTTTCTGCCCAGAGGATGATCCTTGTTACCTCCAACATTGCCGCTCTACTCTTCGTTCCGTCTTTTCAGTTTATGTAAGCCACATCGTTACATTGTCCGACTGAACCTGAATGGCCTGATCTTTAAGGAAATGTGCCACTTGTAGAAGATTCGACCACCTTCCTTGGAAGTTTTCCCCTTCGGTGACTGCTCCCCAACCTCGGAGACTCGCATCTGTGGTTAAAAGTATTCAATTCTGAATCCCGAACCTGCAGCCCTCCAGCAAATGAGAAGTTTGCAGCCACCAGAGGAGCGAGATTCTGGCTCTCGGTGACAGACATATCCTCTGGTGCATGTGAAGATGAGATCCTGCCCACTTGTCCAGGAGATCCAGTTGGAAGGATCGTGCATGAAATCTTCCATACTGTAGTGCCTCATAAGAGGCCACCATCTTCCCCAGTAGGCGAATGCCATGATGAACCGACACCTGGGCAGGCTTCAGGACATCCCGGACCATTGTTTGAATCACCAACGATTTCTCTTCTGGTAGAAACACCCTCTGTACTTCCATGTCGAGGATCATCCCCAGGAAGGAGTGTCTCCTTGTCGGCTCCAAATGCGACTTTGGAAGATTCAGGATCCATCCATGATCCTGTAGTAGTTGAGTCGAGAGAGCAATGTTCTGTAACAACTTTTCCCTGGACGACACTTTTATCAGATCGTCCAGACAAGGAATTATGTTCACACCCTGCTTGCAGAGGAGTAGCATAATTTCCGCCATGACCTTGGTGAACACCCACGGTGCCATGGAGAGGCCAAACGGCAGCACCTGGAATGGATAGGGACAGTCCAGCAGCGCAAATCTTAGATAAGCCCGATGAGGCGGCCAGATCGGAATGTGAAGGTACGCATCCTTGATATCTAGGGATACCAGAAATTCCCCCTTCTCCAGGCCTGAGATCACCACTCTCAGAGACTCCATCTTAAAATAAGATTTTACTCACCGGTAAATCTATTTCTCGTAGTCCGTAGTGGATGCTGGGACTCCGTAAGGACCATGGGGAATAGCGGCTCCGCAGGAGACTGGGCACAACTAAAGAAAGCTTTAGGACTACCTGGTGTGCACTGGCTCCTCCCTCTATGACCATCCTCCAGACCTCAGTTAGGATACTGTGCCCGGAAGAGCTGACACAATAAGGAAGGATTTTGAATCCCGGGTAAGACTCGTACCAGCCACACCGTATAACTCGTGATACTACACCCAGTTAACAGTATGAAATATAACTGAACCTCTCAACGGATGGCTCAACAACAAAGGCGTAACAAGGGTATTTGGAGCCCAGGGCAAGATTATGGATGGCGCCCCCCCCCCCCCCCAAAAAAAGCCTTAAAGCAAACAATGTGCGCGCGTGGGTGGTATCACGCACTAGAGGGGGCGTGGTCACGGCCGCTTAAAATGGGGAGTGCTGACATGACACGCCACCTGTTTTGCGTCACAAATGGAAACATTATTTTCAATTGCACATGCACTTTACCTGTATGATGGTTTCTCGCAATGTGGAACCTCTGAAGAAATTTATTCTGTGAGGCAGACGGCGTCTTCAGTCGTTATTCACTATTCATGTAGGAGATCCCATCGTCCAGAAGATGCCTGTTTGTGTAGGAATATTAACAAGGTCACCATCATACAACAGCGGTTCAACAAGACTCACATCCTTCCCCCTGCATCTCTCAGCCACACCATCACCAATCTCGTGTTGTCACTCAGCACACCATCACCTACCCCCTGTGTCGTCACTCAGCACACCATCACCTATCCCGTGTCGTCACTCAGCACACCATCACCTATCCCGTGTCATCACTCAGCATACCATCACCTATCCCGTGTCGTCACTCAGCACATCATCACCTACCCCCTGTGTCGTCACTCAGCACACCATCACCTACCCCCTGTGTCGTCACTCAGCACATCATCACATACCCCGTGTCGTCACTCAGCACACCTTCACCTATCCCGTGTCGTCACTCAGCACACCATCACCTATCCCGTGTCATCACTCAGCACACCATCACCTATCCCGTGTCGTCACTCAGCACACCATCACCTATCCCGTGTTGTCACTCAGCACACCATCACATACCCCCTGTGTCGTCACTCAGCACACCATCACCTATCCCGTGTCATCACTCAGCACACGATCACCTATCCCGTGTTGTCACTCAGCACACCATCACATACCCCCAGTGTCGTCACTCAGCACACCATCACCTCCCCCTGCGTCATCATTCAGCACACCATCACCTCGACCTGTCTCGTCTCTCAGCACACCTTCACCTATCCCGTGTCGTCACTCAGCACACCATGACCTATCCTGTGTCGTCACTCAGCACACCATTACCTACCCCCTGTGTCGTCAGTCACTCAGCATGCCATGACCTATCCCGTGTCATCACTCAGCACACCATCGCCATCCTACACACACACAGGTCAGGGCCACCCTATACACACACACATACATGGGTGATTGCCAGCCTACAGTTACACAGGGGCAAAATTCCAGACTATGCACATGTAGCCCTTTGAAGAAAAAAGGGCTAGTAAGGGCCATGTAATGTGGTAAAGAAATAATACAATGTGATTAATTATAAATATAGAATAACTAATGATCATTTGATATATATATATATTGTATAGTATAGCATTGCTTATATTGTTGAGTGTCAAGGAGAGACCATGGGGGAGCGCAGGGCTCGCACTAGATGGAGAAAGGTTGTTCTGGAGGCTGGAGGCAGCGGCCCGCGCTAGATGAAGGAAGGTTCTGGAGAGAGCGCGCGAGTGGGGGGGTTGAAGGTGACGGAGGAGGACTGAGGGAGAGACGCGGCACAGCAGGGGGAGGAAGGTGTGTGAGCAGCGCAGACGGACGGTGTAAAAAAATCCTAGATGCCAATTACAAGTACCGTGGCCGAACCCGGCAGTGCAGGAGCGGCGATCGGTGAGAGTGACTCCCGGAGGCGGGGATCGGAGCGGAAGGTCCTAGGCGGAGACTGGGCCCGGCTGATGAGTCGCAGCTACATCCCGGTGGGGCGGCTCCAGCTGAGAGTGACGGAGAGATAAAGGGCTGCTACTAGAGAGAGAGAGGCGTGGTGGTGCAGGTGACAAGACCAGTTTTGGGACTGAACGGGGTAGTGCTGAGTGAAACCCCGCCTAGAGGGAGGCATCTGACTGTCTCCTTCAGCAAAATTGCAATAAACCAATATATTGAAAAGGGGGCTGGAATAGTAAATTCGGATAATAGCCGAGGCATAACTGAGAGAGGGAGAGAAGCTGTGCAAGGGGAAGACTGATGCAATTTTTTATAACTAGTAATTCACTCAAGTTTGTGCACTAAATGCAGAACTTATTTATGCGATAAGCCACCCCGCAAGGTCTATTATTATAGGAAGGAATCCCGAGAAGTCAGCATTACTCAGACTTATTGGTAAATTTGCAAGGGTGATTTGATACAGTGTCTCCTATCCCACTGATGTTATTCTCCACACTTGATTTTTCAACTCACCTGGAAGAAGTCCGGGATCTCCTGCATTATCCAAATATAGTTTCTGCCAAGAAATAAATATTATCAGTATATAATACATACCGTTCGGAACGAAGTGTTTGAAGAACTGGCTACATATTTGGGGTAATATATGACCCCTTTTCATAAACCATTAATGAGCTCATAGTGGTAATAATGTTATCTCTCTCTCTCCAAATGGAATGTAAGTTAGTTAACACAAACTTTATCTATCCTTAGCTGAACTGTATAAGAAAGCAGTGTTAAGCGCTTTAACCATATCTGGACAGGCAGTTTAGTAATTACCCAAAACTCCGGCCCCAGGGGTATTGATTGAAAGCGGTACGGCTACATATTGCAGCTAAGAGTCACAATTGGAGTTAAGGACATACATTCCCTATGGAAGTCCTGCAATTGCAGGAGGCTAAAGGGTGCTGAAGCACAACAACTCCTAGATAGGATATCCTCACACAGAGAGGGAAGAAGATTGCACATCACCTCCCCTCCCTCTCTTGTTCGAGTTGGACGTCACCAAATGATACCACAGACTCGGAGAAAGAAAGAAAAACCCAGGGGTAATCTTTACTGACTAAACTATAAACAGTGATCACTGAGAGTGGTATAGAAATGTAAACTGTGCAGAAGGTATAAGGTAAACTGTAAAACCCCGGGTCCATAGTCCTACTGACTGTGGGTTATGATTTTTTTTTTGTGTTGCATGCATATTTCTTGTGATAGAGGCTTAAACTGAGTATTACTTCCGACAGTGTTTAATGTGTATAAATTTCATGAATCGCTGGAAGGAGGTTGCTTATAAAGTCTGTTACCAATAAACTTACTTACCTGTTATAGTGGGTTCTGTATATCCAGGAGTCCTGGAAAATAATAAGGAAGACATCATTAACCAAAGGATCCTGGGTTTAACAAGGTGAGGAGGTTAACCCCGGGTCCAATACTAACATTCAACCTCCACAGTAGTAAGACTCTTGTATTTATAACTATCGACACCCACTACCCAACTTCGGGACGGTTTTCCCAAGCAAGCCTGGGTGTAAAAGCTTGGGTGGAGGCACGCCAAGAGAGGTAGGGTTACACACACACACTCACCTTGGGACCAGATACTCCTCCTCCATCCACCTCCAAGTTCAATCTTCCTGCCAGAGCTTTCTTTGCCTGGCCCGTTCTTCTATCACTCCCGAGTCCCCCTTCGCAGATATCTCAGTGCCCGCTGCTTCAAATGTGCAGGGGCGGGAAGAGGGGAGGGGGAGAGGAGAACTGCTTCTTCTGCCGCCGAGGGGGTGGGGGGGGGAGTAAAGCGCTGCTACCGCTGAGAGAGAGAGGGGATGGGAGAACCGCTGCTGCTGCAGCCGCTGAGAGAGGGGAGGGGAGAGAGGAAGAAGAATCGCTACTGCCGCTTGCCGCTGGGAAGGGAGGGCGAACCGCTGCTGCTGTGGCCGCTGAGATGGGGGGGGGGGGGGACCACTACTGCCGCAGGGAAGGGAGGCAGAACCGCTACTGCTGTGGCCGCTGAGAAGGGGGAGGAGAACCGCTGCTGCTACTGCCGCTGGGAAAGGGGGGAACGGCTGCTGCTGTGGCCGCTGGGAGGGGGGGGGACCGCTGCTGCTGTGGCCGCTGAGAGGGGAGGGGGACCGCTGCTGCTGTGGCCGCTGAGGGGGACAGGTCGGTCCGGGACCTGGATTCAACATGGGTCAGGGGGATCGGAGGCACTTTCTGGGGCAGACTTTCCGGGGAAACGAGAGGCGGGAGTGTCGGGATGTAAGTAGTGGGGGCAAGTGATGCCCTCTGCTGGACGTGCCACGGCGCCCAGGGCACATGCCCTGCTCGACCCCCCTTAGATACGCCTCTGCTCAACAATAACCCTTTAGTTAAACAATAACTATATACAAGTATTGCAGACAATCCGCACTTGGGATGGGCGCCCAGCATCCACTACGGACTACGAGAAATAGATTTACCGGTGAGTAAAATCTTATTTTCTCTGACGTCCTAAGTGGATGCTGGGACTCCGTAAGGACCATGGGGATTATACCAAAGCTCCCAAACGGGCGGGAGAGTGCGGATGACTCTGCAGCACCGAATGAGCAAACTCTAGGTCCTCCTTAGCCAGGGTATCAAACTTGTAGAATTTAGCAAATGTGTTTGACCCCGACCAAGTAGCTGCTCGGCAAAGTTGTAAAGCCGAGACCCCTCGGGCAGCCGCCCAAGATGAGCCCACTTCCTTGTGGAATGGGCTTTTACTGATTTAGGATGCGGCAGTCCAGCCGCAGAATGTGCAAGCTGAATCGTACTACAGATCCAGCGAGCAATAGTCTGCTTCGAAGCAGGAGCACCCAGCTTGTTGGGTGCATACAGGATAAATAGTGAGTCAGTTTTCCTGACACTAGCTGTCCTGGAAACATAAATTTTCAGGGCCCTGACTACGTCCAACAACTTGGAATCCTCCAAGTCTTTAGTAGCCGCAGGCACCACAATAGGTTGGTTCAAATGAAAGGCTGATACCACCTTAGGGAGAAATTGGGGACGAGTCCTCAATTCTGCCCTATCCATATGGAAAATCAGATAAGGGCTTTTACATGACAAAGCCGCCAATTCTTACACACGCCTGGCCGAAGCCAAGGCCAACAGCATGACCACTTTCCACGTGAGATATTTTAATTCCACGGTTTTTAGTGGCTCAAATCAATGTGACTTTAGGAAATCCAACACCATGTTGAGATCCCAAGGTGCCACTGGAGGCACAAAAGGGGGCTGAATATGCAGCACTCCCTTAACAAAAGTCTGAACTTCAGGTAGGGAAGCCAGTTCTTTTTGGAAGAAAATCGATAGAGCCGAAATCTGGACCTTAATGGAACCCAATTTTAGGCCCATAGTCACCCCTGACTGTAGGAAGTGCAGAAATCGGCCCAGCTGAAATTCCTCCGTTGGGGCCTTCTTGGCCTCACACCACGCAACATATTTTCGCCACATGCGGTGATAATGGTTTGCGGTCACTTCTTTCCTAGCTTTTATCAGCGTAGGGATGACTTCCTCCGGAATGCCCTTTTCCTTCAGGATCCGGAGTTCAACCGCCATGCCGTCAAACGCAGCCGCGGTAAGTCTTGGAACAGACAGGGCCCCTGCTGCAGCAGGTCCTGTCTGAGCGGCAGAGGCCATGGGTCCTCTGAGATAATTTCTTGAAGTTCCGGGTACCAAGCTCTTCTTGGACAATCCGGAACAATGAGTATAGTTCTTACTCCTCTTTTCCTTATTATTCTCAGTACCTTGGGTATGAGAGGAAGAGGAGGGAACACATAAACCGACTGGTACACCCACGGTGTCACTAGAGCGTCCACAGCTATTGCCTGATGGTCTCTCGACCAGGCGCAATATCTTTCTAGCTTTTTGTTTAGGCGTGACGCCATCATGTCCACCTGTGGCCGTTCCCAACGGTTTACAATCAGTTGGAAGACTTCTGGATGAAGTCCCCACTCTCCCAGGTGGAGGTCGTGCCTGCTGAGGAAGTCTGCTTCCCAGTTGTCCACTCCCGGAATGAACACTGCTGACAGTGCTAACACGTGATTTTCCGCTCATCGGAGAATCCTTGTGGCTTCTGCCATCGCCATCCTGCTTTTTGTGCGCCCTGTCGGTTTACATGGGCGATTGCCGTGATGTTGTCTGACTGGATCAGTGCCGGCTGGTTTTGAAGCAGGGGTCTTGCCTGACTTAGGGCATTGTAAATGGCCCTCAGTTCCAGAATATTTATGTGTAGGGAAGTCTCCTGACTTGACCATAGTCCTTGGAAGTTTCTTCCCTGTGTGACTGCTCCCCAGCCTCGAAGGCTGGCATCCGTGGTCACCAGGACCCAGTCCTGTATGCCGAATCTGCGGCCCTCTTGAAGATGAGCACTCTGCAGCCACCACTGCAGAGACACCCTGGTCCTTGGAGACAGGGTTATCAGCCGATGCATCTGAAGATGCGATCCGGACCACTTGTCCAACAGGTCCCACTGAAAAGTCCTTGCATGGAACCTGCCGAATGGAATTGCTTCGTATAAAGCTACAATTTTTCCCAGGACTCGCGTGCAGTGATGCACCGACACCTGTTTTGGTTTCAGGAGGCCTCTGACTAGAGATGACAGCTCCCTGACTTTCTCCTCCGGGAGAAACACTTTTCTCTGTTCTGTGTCCAGAACCATCCCCAGGAACAGTAGACGTGTCGTAGGGACCAGCTGTGACTTTGGAATATTTAGAATCCAACCGTGCTGTTGTAGCACCTCCCGAGATAGTGCTACCCCGACCAACAACTGCTCCCTGGACCTCGCCTTTATCAGGAGATCGTCCAAGTACGGGATAATTAAAACTCCCTTTTTTCGAAGGAGTATCATCATTTCGGCCATTACCTTGGTAAATACCCTCGGTGCCGTGGACAGACCAAACGGCAACGTCTGGAATTGGTAATGACAATCCTGTACCACAAATCTGAGGTGCTCCTGGTGAGGATGGTAAATGGGGACATGCAGGTAAGCATCCTTGATGTCCAGTGATACCATGTAATCCCCCTCGTCCAGGCTTGAAATAACCGCCCTGAGCGATTCCATCTTGAACTTGAATCTTTTGATATAAGTGTTCAAGGATTTCAAATTTAGAATGGGTCTCACCGAACCGTCCGGTTTCGGTACCACAAACATTGTGGAATAGTAACCCTGTCCTTGTTGAAGGAGGGGCACCTTGACTATCACCTGCTGGGAATACAGCTTGTGAATTGCCTCCAGCACTGCCTCCCTGTCTGAGGGAGTTGTTGGCAAGGCAGATTTGAGGAAACGGCGAGGGGGAGACGTCTCGAATTCCAGCTTGTACCCCTGAGATACCACTTGAATAATCCAGGGATCCACCCGTGAGCGAGCCCACTGATTGCTGAAGTTCTTGAGACGGGCCCCCACCGTACCTGGCTCCGCCTGTGGAGCCCCAGTGTCATGCGGTGGACTTAGAGGAAGCTGGGGAGGACTTTTGTTCCTGGGAATTGGCTGTATGCTGCAGCTTTTTTCCTCTACCTCTGGGCAGAAAGGACGCGCCTCTAACCCGCTTGCCTTTCTGAGGCCGAAAGGACTGTACCTGATAATACGGTGCTTTCTTTGGCTGTGAGGGAACATGGGGTAAAAATGCTGACTTCCCAGCTGTCGCTGTGGAAACGAGGTCCGAGAGACCATCCCCAAACAACTCCTCACCCTTATAATGCAAAACTTCCATGTGCCTTTTAGAATCTGCATCCCCCGTCCACTGCCGAGTCCATAATCCTCTCCTGGCAGAAATGGACATTGCACTTATTTTAGATGCCAGCCGGCAAATATCCCTCTGTGCATCTCTCATGTATAAGACTGCGTCTTTTATATGCTCTATGGTTAGCAATATAGTGTCCCTGTCTAGGGTATCAATATTTTCTGACAGGGAATCTGACCACGCAGCTGCAGCACTGCACATCCATGCTGAAGCAATAGCTGGTCTCAGTATAATGCCTGAGTGTGTATATACAGACTTCAGGATAGCCTCCTGCTTCCTATCAGCAGGCTCCTATAGGGCGGCCGTGTCCGGAGACGGTAGTGCCACCTTCTTTGACAGACGTGTGAGCGCTTTATCCACCCTAGGGGATGTTTCCCAACGTGACCTATCCTCTGGCGGGAAAGGGTACGCCATTAGTAACCTTTTAGAAATTACCAGTTTCTTATCGGGGGAAGCCCACGCTTCTTCACACACTTCATTTAATTCCTCAGATGGGGGAAAAACCACTGGTAGTTTTTTCTCCCCAAACATAATACCCTTTTTTGTGGTTGCTGGGGTAATATCAGAAATGTGCAACACATTTTTCATTGCCTCAATCATGTAACGTGTGGCCCTATTGGAATGTACATTAGTCTCATCGTCGTCGACACTGGATTCAGTATCCGTGTCGACATCTGTGTCCACCATCTGAGGTAGCGGGCGTTTTAGAGCCCCTGATGGCTTTTGAGACAGCTGGGCAGGCACAAGCTGAGAAGCCGGCTGTCCCACATCTGATATGTCGTCAAACCTTTTATGTAAGGAGTTGACACTTTTACGTAATTCCTTCCACAAGTCCATCCACTCAGGTGTCGGCCCCACAAGGGGTGACATCACATTTATCGGCACCTGCTCCGCCTCCACATAAGCCTCCTCATCAAACATGTCGACACAGCCGTACCGACACACCACACACACACACACACACACACACACACACACACACACACACACACACACGGAATGCTCTGACTGAGGACAGGACCCCACAAAGCCCTTTGGGGAGACAGAGAGGGAGTATGCCAGCACACACCAAACAGCGCTATATAACACAGGGATTAACACTATAACTGAGTGATTTTTCCCAATAGCTGCTTGTATACACAATATTGCGCCTAAATTTAGTGCCCCCCCTCTCTTTTTTACCCTATGTAGTCTGGAAACTGCAGGGGAGAGCCTGGGAGCGATCCTTCCAGCGGAGCTGTGAGGGAAAATGGCGCCAGTGTGCTGAGGGAGATAGCCCCGCCCCTTTTTTGGCGGACTTCTCCCGCTTTTTTCTATGTATATCTGGCAGGGGTATTTTACACATATATAGTCTCTATGACTATATTATGTGTTATTTGCCAGCCAAGGTACTTAATATTGCAGCCCAGGGCGCCCCCCCCCCCCCCATGCCCTGCACCCATCAGTGACTGGAGTGTGAGGTGTGCATGGGAAGCAATGGCGCACAGCTGCAGTGCTGTGCGCTACCTTGATGAAGACCGAAGTCTTCTGCCGCCGATTTCCAGGACCCTCTTCTTGCTTCTGGCTCTGTAAGGGGGACGGCGGCACAGCTCCGGGAACGGACGATCGAGGTCGGGCCCTGTGTTCGATCCCTCTGGAGCTAATGGTGTCCAGTAGCCTTAGAAGCCCAAGCTAGCTGCAAGCAGGTAGGTTTGCTTCTCTCCCCTTAGTCCCTCGTGGCAGTGAGTCTGTTGCCAGCAGATCTCACTGAAAATAAAAAACCTAAAATAAACTTTCTTTTTCTAAGAGCTCAGGAGAGCCCCTAGTTTGCATCCAGCTCAGCCGGGCACAAAATTCTAACTGAGGTCTGGAGGAGGGTCATAGAGGGAGGAGCCAGTGCACACCAGGTAGTCCTAAAGCTTTCTTTAGTTGTGCCCAGTCTCCTGCGGAGCCGCTATTCCCCATGGTCCTTACGGAGTCCCAGCATCCACTTAGGACGTCAGAGAAATTTGAATTCCCTCAAATAAGGGTTCAATGACTTTAGGTTCAATATTGGCCTGACCGAACCATCCGGTTTCGGTACCACAAACAGGTTTTTAGTAATAACCTTTGTTTGTTAAGTGAGGTGGAACTGGAACAATGACATTTGACCTTAGCAATTTTTGAATGGCTTCCTGTAGGACAGCACTTTCTGACAGCGAAGCTGGTAAGCCCAATTTAAAGAATCTGTGAGGTGGGAGTTCTTGAAACTCCAGTCTGTACCCCTGGGTGACAATATCCTGTACCCAGGGATCCAGACATGAGGACGCCCAGACATGACTGAAATTTCTTAGTCTTGCTCCCACCTGCCCGATCTCCAGGCTGGGAGGTCCACCATCATGCCGAGGATTTTGAGGAAGCAGAAACAGCTTTCTGTTCCTGGGAACCTGTTGGTGCCGGTCTCTTGGATTTCCCCCGACCTCCTCTAAAGAAAGTGGAAGGGGCTTTGGATCTTTTAACTTTTGCGGGATGAAAGGACTCCATTTTAGTCGTAGAACAGGATTTCCTAGTCATAGGTGGTGCAGAGGGAAGAAAAGTGGACTTACCCACACTTGCCGAGGAGATCCATGCATCTAACGCTTCCCCAGAGCCTGTGAAGGGTAGATTCTCCACACTTTTCTTGGATTCAGCATCCGCAGACCATTGGCGCAGCCAGAGCCCCCTGCGTGCCGAGACAGCCATGGAAGAAGCCCTCACATTCAGATGTCCAAGGTCCTTCATGGCCTCCACCATGAAACCTGCAGAATCCTGTATGTGACGTAAAACAATTCAATGTCACTTCTATCCATAGAACCTAATTCCTCTACTAAGGTGCCTGACCACTTTACTATGGCCTTAGAAATCCATGCACAAGCAATAGTGGGTCTTAAAGCTACGCCATTAGCTGTGTATAAAGATTTGAGTGCATTCTCAATCTTGCGGTCAGCCGGATCTTTTAGCGCGGTTGAACCAGGGACAGGTAAAACCACCTTTTTAGACAATATAGATACAGAAGCTTCTACTACAGGCGGGTTTTCCCACTTTTTCCTGTCCTTCTCAGGGAAAGGAAAAGCAATAAGTACCCTCTTTGGAATCAGGAATTTTTTCTCCGGGTATTCCCAGGATTTCTCAAATAATGCGTTTAATTCCTTAGACGAGGGGAAGGTAAGGGAGGCTTTCTTATCGTCAGTAGAATAAACCTCCTCTACTTGCTCAGGAACCTTATCAGTAATGTGTAAAACATCCATAATAGCCTCAGTCATGAGTTGCACCCCCTTAGCAAGGGATGCCTCCCCCCAGTACATCACCATCACTGTCCCCTGAATCAGAGTCGGTATCCTTGTCAACTTGCATCATCTGGGCAAGAACACGCTTTTCAGGGTACATACCAGGGGCTTTTGATGAGGCAGTGGGAGCTGAATACGACAAAACCTCTACAGATTGTCTTAAAACCTGTGTTTCAGTCTCATTATGAGCTATCCTAGATGAAATCTGGGATATCAATCCCCGGATAGAAGCCACCCATGGGGGTTCGGATTCAGAAACCTGGGACAGAACACTACATTCCTGAGTACATGGAATAGACTGTTCAGGAGAAGATGCACACTCTGCAGCACAAGCCAGAGTCTCTGGACATGGTAATGTGAGATATATAAACACACACACACAGTTTCCCCACAGAGTACCTTCAGAGAGAATCAGAGTATAAGGAGCCAGCACACACAGCGTCCCAGTAGGCAGTTATTATGATAATTAACAATAATGTATACATACATGTGTACACAGTGAGCGCTAAATATTAATAATTATCTAATTTATTTAGACAATAAAAAATAGAATGACAATGCACAAAGAATAGAATGACAATGCACAATTTAATAATAAGATATATCAATTAAAAAATTACAAACCATATCAAATGGACATTTGATATTGTTTGTAATTTTTTATTGATATATCTTATTATTATTAAATTGTGCATCGTCATTCTATTTTTTATTGTCTAAATAAATGAGATAATTATGAATATTTAGCGCTCCCTGTGTACACATGTATGTATACATTATTGTTATTTCTTGTTCGGTTTGAATAATTGCAGATTATTCATTGGGAGCAGCATTGTAGATCTTCCTTATCCAGGTTATTTAAAGTAGGTAATAAGTGCGCCTGATTGCCTCTAAGTAAAAATAAGAATTTACTTACCGATAATTCTATTTCTCATAGTCCGTAGTGGATGCTGGGGACTCCGTAAGGACCATGGGGAATAGCGGCTCCGCAGGAGACTGGGCACATCTAAAGAAAGCTTTAGGACTATCTGGTGTGCACTGGCTCCTCCCCCTATGACCCTCCTCCAAGCCTCAGTTAGGATACTGTGCCCGGACGAGCGTACACAATAAGGAAGGATTTTGAATCCCGGGTAAGACTCATACCAGCCACACCAATCACACCGTATAACCTGTGATCTGAACCCAGTTAACAGCATGATAACAGAGGAGCCTCTGAAAGATGGCTCACAACAATAATAACCCGATTTTTGTAACAATAACTATGTACAAGTATTGCAGACAATCCGCACTTGGGATGGGCGCCCAGCATCCACTACGGACTATGAGAAATAGAATTATCGGTAAGTAAATTCTTATTTTCTCTAACGTCCTAAGTGGATGCTGGAGACTCCGTAAGGACCATGGGGATTATACCAAAGCTCCCAAACGGGCGGGAGAGTGCGGATGACTCTGCAGCACCAAATGAGAGAACTCCAGGTCCTCCTCAGCCAGGATATCAATTTTGTAGAATTTTACAAACGTATTTGCTCCTGACCAAGTAGCTGCTCGGCAAAGTTGTAAAGCCGAGACCCCTCGGGCAGCCGCCCAAGATGAGCCCACCTTCCTTGTGGAGTGGGCATTTACAGATTTTTGGCTGTGGCAGGCCTGCCACAGAATGTGCAAGCTGAATTGTACTACAAATCCAACGAGCAATAGTCTGCTTAGAAGCAGGAGCACCCAGCTTGTTGGGTGCACACAGGATAAACAGCGAGTCAGATTTCCTGACTCCAGCCGTCCTGGAAACATATATTTTCAGGGCACTGACAACGTCTAGCAACTTGGAGGCCTCCAAGTCCCTAGTAGCCGCAGGCACCACCAATAGGTTGGTTCAGGTGAGACGCTGAAACCACCTTGGGGAGAAACTGAGGACGAGTCCTCAATTCCGCCCTGTCCGAATGGAAAATCAGATAAGGGCTTTTTCAGGATAAAGCCGCCAATTCTGACACGCGCCTGGCCCAGGCCAGGGCCAACAGCATGACCACTTTCCATGTGAGATATTTTAACTCCACAGATTTAAGTGGTTCAAACCAATGTGACTTTTGGAACCCAAAACTACATTGAGATCCCAAAGTGCCACTGGAGGCACAAAAGGAGGCTGTATATGCAGTACCCCTTTTACAAACGTCTGAACTTCAGGGACTGAAGCTAGTTCTTTTTGGAAGAAAATTGACAGGGCCGAAATTTGAACCTTAATGGACCCCAATTTCAGGCCCATAGACACTCCTGTTTGCAGGAAATGTAGGAATCGACCCAGTTGAATTTCCTCCGTCGGGCCTTACTGGCCTCGCACCACGCAACATATTTTCGCCAATTGCGATGATAATGTTTTTGCGGTTACATCCTTCCTGGCTTTGATCAGGATAGGGATGACTTCATCCGGAATGCCTTTTTTCCTTCAGGATCCGGCGTTCAACCGCCATGCCGTCAAACGAAGCCGCGGTAAGTCTTGGAACAGACAGGGTCCTTGCTGGAGCAGGTCCCTTCTTAGAGGTAGAGGCCACGGATCCTCCGTGAGCATCTCTTGAAGTTCCGGTTACCAAGTCCTTCTTGGCCAATCCGGAACCACGAATATAGTGCTTACTCCTCTCCATCTTATCAATCTCAGTACCTTGGGTATGAGAGGCAGAGGAGGGAACACATACCCTGACTGGTACACCCACGGTGTTACCAGAGCGTCTACAGCTTATTGCCTGAGGGTCCCTGGACCTGGCGCAATACCTGTCAAGTTTTTAATCATGTGGAAGACTTCTGGGTGAAGTCCCCACTCTCCCGGGTGGAGGTCGTGCTGAGGAAGTCTGCTTCCCAGTTGTCCACTCCCGGAATGAATACTGCTGACAGTGCTATCACATGATTTTCCGCCCAGCGAAGAATCCTTGCAGTTTCTGCCATTGCCCTCCTACTTCTTGTGCCACCCTGTCTGTTTACGTGGGTGACTGCCGTGATGTTGTCCGACTGGATCAACACCGGCTGACCTTGAAGCAGAGGTCTTGCTAAGCTTAGAGCATTGTAAATGTCCCTTAGCTTCAGGATATTTATGTGAAGTGATGTCTCCAGGCTTGCCCATAAGCCCTGGATATTCCTTCCCTGTGTGACTGCTCCCCAGCCTCGCAGGCTGGCATCAGTGGTCACCAGGACCCAGTCCTGAATGCCTAATCTGCGGCCCTCTAGAAGATGAGCACTCTGCAACCACCACAGGAGGGACACCCTTGTCCTTGGTGACAGGGTTATCCGCTGATGCATCTGAAGATGCGATCCGGACCATTTGTCCAGCAGGTCCCACTGGAAAGTTCTTGCGTGGAATCTGCCGAATGGGATTGCTTCGTAGGAAGCCACCATTTTACCCAGAACCCTTGTGCATTGATGCACTGAGACTTGGCTCGGTTTTAGGAGGTTCCTGACTAGCTCGGATAACTCCCTGGCTTTCTCCTCCGGGAGAAACACCTTTTTCTGGACTGTGTCCAGGATCATCCCTAGGAACAGAAGGCAAGTCGTCGGAACCAGGTGCGATTTTGGAATATTGAGAATCCAATCGTGCTGCCGCAACACTACCTGAGATAGTGCTACACCGACCTCCAACTGTTCCCTGGATCTTACCCTTATCAGGGAATTGTCCAAGGAAGGGATAACTAAAATTCACTTCCTTCGAAGGAATATCATCATTTCGGCCATTACCTTGGTAAAGACCCGGGGTGCCGTGTACCATCCATACGGCAGCGTCTGAACTGATAGTGACAGTTCTGTACCATAAACCTGAGGTACCCTTGGTGAGAAGGGTAAATTTTGACATGAAGGTAAGCATCCTTGATGTCCCGAGACATCATGTAGTCCCCTTCTTCCAGGTTCGCAATCACTGCTCTGAGTGACTCTATCTTGAATTTGAACCTCTGTATGTAAGTGTTCAAAGATTTTAGATTTAGAATCGGTCTCACCGAGCCGTCCGGCTTCGGTACCACAACAGTGTGGAATAATACCCCGTTCCCTGTTGCAGGAGGGGTATCTTGATTATCACCTGCTGGGAATACAGCTTGTGAATGGCTTCCAAAACTGTCTCCCTGTCAGAAGGAGACATCGGTAAAGCCGACTTTAGGAAACGGCGAGGGGGAGACGTCTCGAATTCTAATTTGTACCCCTGAGATATCACCTGAAGGATCCAGGGGTCTACTTGCGAGTGAGCCCACTGCGCGCTGAAATTCATTGAGACGGGCCCCCCACCATGCCTGATTCTGCTTGTAAAGCCCCAGCGTATACTGAGGGCTTGGCAGAGGCGGGAGAGGGTTTCTGTTTCTGGGAACTGGCTGATTTCTGCAGCCTTTTTCCTCTCCCTCTGTCACGGGGCAGAAATGAGGAACCTTTTGCCCGCTTGTCCACGAAAAGACTGCGCCTGATAATACGGCGTCTTCTCATGTTGAGAGGCGACCTGGGGTACAAACGTGGATTTCCCAGCTGTTGCCGTGGCCACGAGGTCTGAAAGACCGACCCCAAATAACTCCTCCCTTAATAAAGCAATACTTCCAAATGCCGTTTGGAATACGCATCACCTGACCACTGACGTGTCCATAACCCTCTACTGGTAGAAATGGACAACGCGCTTAGACTTGATGCCAGTCGGCAAATATTCCGCTGTGCATCACGCATATATAAAAATGCATCTTTTAAATGCTCTATAGGCAAAAATATACTGTCCCTATCTCGGGTATCAATATTTTCAGTCAGGGAATCCGACCACGCCAACCCAGCACTGCACATCCAGGCTGAGGCGATTGCTGGTCGCAGTATAACACCAGTATGTGTGTAAATACCTTTTAGGATACCCTCCTGCTTTCTACCAGCAGGATCCTTAAGGGCGGCCATCTCAGGCGAAGGTAGAGCCCTTACAAGCGTGTGAGCGCTTTATCCCCCCTAGGGGGTGTTTCCCAACGCACCCTAACCTCTGGCGGGAAAGGATATAATGCCAATAACATTTTAGAAATTATCCGTTGTTATCGGGGGAAACCCACGCATCATCACACACCTCATTTAATTTCTCAGATTCAGGAAAACTACAGGTAGTTTTTCCTCACCGAACATAATACCCCTTTTTTGGTGGTACTCGTATTATCAGAAATGTGTAAAACATTTTTCATTGCCTCAATCATGTAACGTGTGGCCCTACTGGAAGTCACATTCGTCTCTTCACCGTCGACACTGGAGTCAGTATCCGTGTCGGCGTCTATATCTGCCATCTGAGGTAACGGGCGCTTTAGAGCCCCTGACGGCCTATGAGACGTCTGGACAGGAACAAGCTGAGTAGCCGGCTGTCTCATGTCAACCACTGTCTTTTATACAGAGCTGACACTGTCACGTAATTCCTTCCAACAGTTCATTCACTCAGGTGTCGACCCCCTAGGGGGTGACATCACTATTACAGGCAATCTGCTCCGTCTCCACATCATTTTTCTCCTCATACATGTCGACACAAAAGTACCGACATACAGCACACACACAGGGAATGCTCTGATAGAGGACAGGACCCCACTAGCCCTTTGGGGAGACAGAGGGAGAGTTTGCCAGCACACACCAGAGCGCTATATATATATATACAGGGATAACCTTATATAAGTGTTTTTCCCCTTATAGCTGCTGTATAGTTAATACTGCGCCTAATTAGTGCCCCCCTCTCTTTTTTAACCCTTTCTGTAGTGTAGTGACTGCAGGGGAGTCAGGGAGCTTCCCTCCAACGGAGCTGTGAGGGAAAATGGCGCCAGTGTGCTGAGGAGATAGGCTCCGCCCCCTTATCGGCGGCCTTATCACCCGTTTTTCTATGTATTCTGGCAGGGGTTAAATGCATCCATATAGCCCAGGAGCTATATGTGATGCATTTTTTGCCATCCAAGGTGTTTTTATTGCGTCTCAGGGCGCCCCCCCCCAGCGCCCTGCACCCTCAGTGACCGAAGTGTGAAGTGTGCTGAGAGCAATGGCGCACAGCTGCAGTGCTGTGCGCTACCTTGTTGAAGACAGGACGTCTTCTGCCGCCGATTTTCCGGACCTCTTCTGCCTTCTGGCTCTGTAAGGGGGCCGGCGGCGCGGCTCTGGGACCCATCCAAGCTGGGCCTGTGATCGTCCCTCTGGAGCTAATGTCCAGTAGCCTAAGAAGCCCAATCCACTCTGCACGCAGGTGAGTTCGCTTCTTCTCCCCTTAGTCCCTCGATGCAGTGAGCCTGTTGCCAGCAGGTCTCACTGAAAATAAAAAACCTAATCTAAAACTTTCACTAAGAAGCTCAGGAGAGCCCCTAGTGTGCACCCTTCTCGTTCGGGCACAGAGATCTAACTGAGGCTTGGAGGAGGGTCATAGGGGGAGGAGCCAGTGCACACCAGATAGTCCTAAAGCTTTCTTTAGATGTGCCCAGTCTCCTGCGGAGCCGCTCTTCCCCATGGTCCTTACGGAGTCCCCAGCATCCACTTAGGACGTTAGAGAAATTAGTGTGAGTTTTATAATATATTATGATAATTGACTGGCGCTGACTGAATAACCCAAATAGATCAAATAGTGAAAAATAACACTACCCCCCCCCCCCCCCCCTTGTCTAATACACCCTGGTGCCGCAGAGGATATCTTTGGAGTGAAGAGAAGGACAGCGCTCCCTGTCAGCGTCTCTGTGGTGTGATTTGCAGGGAGAAATGGTGCTGGATCCGCTCTGAGGAAGAAGCCTCGCCTGCTGTAATGGCACGTCTTCCCGCTGATGAGATTATACTGGCCTGAGGTAACTGTGGTTGCTAACAGTGGGATTAGCTCAGGGCGCCGCACCTCATACCACTGAGCCCTCCGGAGTGCAGCTTTGCAGGGCTACAATCCAACCCTTATGCCGCTATTTCACGCCGGTGACCCGCTTACCTGGAAACTAAGATCATACTCACCACTCTGTCTTCTGGCTGTTATTGGGTGGCGGCCGTGCTGCAGGAGTGAGCGGTCACCTTGTGGGCTTGCGATCGTCATCCTCAGGAGCTCAGTGTCCTGCTGCGGAGATAGGAGCCATTAACCTCTAGCGTTGGATCCCAATCCACCCTTAAGTCCCACGAAGCAGGGAGGCTGTTGCCAGCAGCCTCCCTGTACCTAACTCTATTTTTTTTAAAAAACAATAAAACCAGAGAAACTCCTAGGAGCTCCCCTAGCTGTGACTGGCTCCACCGGGCACATTTTCTAAACTGAGTCTGGTAGGAGGGGCATAGAGGGAGGAGCCAGCCCACACTACTCTTAAAGTGAAATGAAAAAAAGCAGATTGATGTTTCCTTTGTGCCTTAACCAAAAACTGCAGCTGAGGTCCAAACTCTCAAGCGTACCAACACTTGACAAATTCTAGAGACACAAACACAGAAGGAATGGTCCACCAGCGCTGTTTAAATAAGAGTTCAATAATTCATTCAATCAATAAATGATTTAAATCCTGCTTGTCAGATGTACCCGACGTACAGTGAGATTTCCTCTTATAAAAGTATCTTTCTCCTAGTGTACAGACATCATAAGGTCATATGAAATTTCACTCACCAATATTGCGAGTCCTGTATTCATATAAAGGTTTCTTTGTGAGTGCACCAGGCTTCTCCACACATATCCGGAGACTGCTCCTCCAAGATAATTATGACTGGACCATTAGATTTCCATAAAAAAACGTTTTATTCCAAAAGATAAAATACATAAAAAAACAGGGGTTACACCACTTCACTCCACAAGGACTCCAAACATTAACCAGCAGACAAATTAGTCACGGGAAAAATTTGAAAAAATGGGTAAGTTTGAGGAAAAAAGATCTTACTCTTTATGTATGTGATAGTGGGGATCCCTGTACCTCCAAACACCAAAGCGTTTCGGAAATGTTTCCAAACATTTCCGAAACGCGTTGGTGTTTGGAGGTACAGGGATCCCCACTATCACATACATAAGGAGTAAGATCTTTTTTCCTCAAAATTACCAATTTTTTCAATTTTTTCCCGGGACTAATTTAGCTGCTGGTTAATGTTTGGAGTCCTTGTGGAGTGAAGTGGTGTAACCCCTGTTTTTTTTATGTATTTTATCTTTTTGGAATAAAACGTTTTTTTATGGAAATCTAATAGTCCAGTCATAATTATCTTGGAGGAGCAGTCTCCGGATATGTGTGGAGAAGCCTGGTGCACTCACAAAGAAACCTTTATATGAATATAGGGCTCGCAATATTGGTGAGTGAAATAACATATGACCTTATGATGTCTGTACACTAGGAGAAAGATACCTTTATACGAGGAAATCTCACTGTACGTCGGTTAATAAGGTACATCTGACAAGCAGGAATTATATCAAATCATTTATTGATTGAATTATTGAACTCTTATTCAAACAGCGCTGGTGGACCACTCCTTCTACTCTTAAAGTGCCCATGGCTCCCAAGGGACCCATCTATACCCCATGGTACTAATGTGGACCCCAGCATCCTCTAGGACGTAACAGAAACAGGGGATGTGTTGGAATTCCCCCAGCTGTAATGCTTTCACAATATTATTGGCATTATCTGAAATGACAAATCCTGAGGAGAGTCCAAGTGGGTTTAACCATGTCGCTATCACATCCCTTAGTTTCTCTATGAGGTTGTCAGAGGTATGCCTCTTAGTAAAGCCTGTGATACACAGAGCAGCCTTCCTTCAAATGAGCTGGCAATGTTTGCTAGAGATAGTAATGCTGCTGCTAAAGGTGATTCAACCACCCAGTGGGTTCTCACACTCATATAGGCCCTCATTCTGAGTTGATTGCTCGCTAGCTACTTTTTGCAGCTGTGCAAACGCATAGTCACCGACCACAGGGAAGTGTATTTTCACTTTGCAAGTGTGCAATCGCATGTGCAGCCGAGCAGTACGAAATTTGTAGTTTCAGAGTAGGATTGAACTTACTCAGCCCTTGCGATCACTTCAGCCTGTCCAGGCCTGGAATTGACGTCAGGACACCCGCCCTTCAAACGCCTGTGTTTTCCCTACCACTCCCAGAAAACGGTCAGTTGACACCCACAAATGCCCTCTTCCTGTCAATCTCCTTGCAATCGGCTGTGCAAATGGATTAGTCGCTAGAAGCATTGCACAGCAACAATGCTGTTTGTACCCGTACAACGTGCGTGCACATTGCGGTGCATACACATGCGCAGTAGTAACCTGATTGTTGCACTGTGAAAAACGTCAGCGAGCGATCAACTCGGAATGAGGGCTATAATCTTTAGTTTTCTCACTCCCGCTGTCCACATATCTGTGGTTAGGTGGACATTGGCTACAATGGAATTTTTTAGGCCGTGAATGAGGTTTTTCTTAATGTCCTGGTACAGCCAAGGAATGGCATTTCTGGTGAAATGGAACGGAGATGGAATTTGGTACTGTGGACACGTGGCCTCCCTTAACTGCGTAAAGCCCACTGAATTGATGGCAGATATTGAACGCAGATCTGTTACTATCCAAGCAGAAATTACGTCTGTAATACGCTATGCGACTGGGTGAGACCTGACATACTTGTTTCTCCTTGACAAGCATTGCTGAACAGTCAATTGTTTTTGGGAAATACTACTAGTACTAGCAGATATCTTGGTCCACTTCTGGGATGATGAACTACACCCCAGGGGCAGCAGAACCAGCATCAGCAGGCCTTGCGCTTAAGGATTCTTCTGCGGAATCCTGAAAAGGGGAGGACTCACCTAGTATTAACAAATTGGTTTCACGACCATCTCGGGTCAAAACTGAGGATATTGAGGTTGAGTACGAAGGTGTTGGAGATCGTAGGTGCTGGGTTCTAGTAGAGAGACATTTGCTGCTGGACTGCTTATTGTTATTTTCTTTCACCAGTTTCTGAGACCCTACACCTGCCATGAGCTCGCTGCAGATGACGTAATAGGGTGGAGGTTCCTAAATGCTTAACGTCCCTACCTCTACTTATGCCCAGGCATGACAATGGCTGTCTTATCATGGATAACAGAAACTTCCACTTGTGCCTGACTTATACACACACAACATCCTCACGATCCTCATTAGTGCCGTCGTCTGTTACACAAATCCCCCACTCATACTCTTATATCTCCACGGTGGCATCTTCAACAGCTAAGTCACCAGCAATACTTATGTTGCTCATCTCCACACATACAGAGGTAGCAGTAATGGTGGAAGGCAGCTTCTCTGAGAGTTTAGGATCACACATAGGATTTGGAGATGCAATTGGACTCTCCTCAGGGATATTTGAAATGTCTGTTTCTGAAGTTCGCAGTTTGTTTTGCTGCCTTCCTGGTTTTCAGTATTTTTTATACCTCTTAAGTTTTAGTGACAAGATCTTTTATTGTCACAAGAGGCAGAAGATGCCTTGCTAACAGTTGCAGAATCATCAGTCATAAATATAGGCCAAGCCCTGAGTCTTTCCTTGCCACTGCGTGATGTGAATGGCATGTTGGCAATTTTACGTTTTTCTGCATGAACCAACTTTTTCTTACTGCTTGAGGTCTTTTTTTCTTTACCAGTTGTGTAAATGGTCTATGCCCTTCAGCATCAGCTTTAGTACTAAATTACATTAAATCGGCATCATGACTGGTGGAAGCAGCTGGAGCACTGGTATTTGGTTCTGTAAACTGATTGTTATTCATTTTTGAATTCACAGATCACAATTCACAAATCAGGGGTGCAGTGTACACAACAAACAATGTAAAGACGAGCAAACAAATTATTTTTGTTTTATTTTTTTTGTACGGGATGCAGATTGTGCCACACTGCGTTGAGTCAGACCACTTTAACACATGGTACTAAATATAAGTAACTATGGTGTACTAGTGTGCATTTATTTTGCACACAACAATGTAAAAAAGCAAAATAAAAAAAATATTTTTGTTAGCCCTGATGGCCACTGACTGACAGCCCTGATTGAACCGGACACACCCTGATAGCAATGTGATGGACGCACTAACACAGCCTGATTGACCCTGATGGCCACTAACTGACAGCACTGTGATGGACGTTCCACTTCTGACACAGCCCAGAGACTCTGACAGCCTGCTCTGAAAAAGACAAACTGATAGAACCCCAAAGCAGAGCTCCTTGCAGCGTGGAAGCGTGCAGGAAAATGGCGCCGAGCCGCACGACATCGAGCCTTTATAGACTCAAAGTCTCGCAAGAAATCCAACGCGGGATGACGACGTTCGGCCTCTTGCGCTCTCCCGAGCTGGTTGTGATGTTTGCGTGCTAGGCTTGTGAACTCTCGAGCCAGGCATGTTCGAAGCTGTTCTGACTCCACTGAATCAGAACCGCTCATCTCTAGTCAGAACAGTCTTTTATTTACATTTATATCATAAATGGAATCAAAATCAGAACAACTTACATTTACATAAGCACTAATATTAGGTCCTAATTATTTCAGAGTGAGGTACTGTACTATCTGTACAGGATACCTCTATAATATGGCTTTTGTTTATATGTTCAGAGACCGTTGTCACGTCAAATTAATATTTCCCAGAGTCACATTTGAAACGGATTCTATCAATGCTAGTAACAGTAATAGGCTTCTATTTGAAATGTTGTTGACTGCCGACAGCGATGATCTGCAAACTGGTAGTGCTGGTGCAGCTTTTCTAAAGACGTTATGTGCTTAATGTTATTGTTACTCATAGCCTGACCAAAGTTGTCAGTATAGATAATTATAAAATGCTGTCCTATATACCGCGGATTGCTGACAGCATGATGTATGACTTAATAGTCCCAGCACGGCTTTTATATAGCCGTTTACATATATCTCCTTATTAATGGTACAAACTGCTATTCCAGCAGCGGCATTTAGCAGCTAAGTAATATCAGTGCAACTTTTATATGGCCTTTACAGTATGTGCCTCTAGTATCAATATTAATAACAGTAGTAATGTATACTGCTGTTATTTTAAATAACGCCGCTATCTTACATGCCTCCGACTACTGGTAGTAGCAATCCGCAACCTAGTAGTCTCAGTGCGGCTTATATATAGCCATTATGTGCTTCTGCTTGATATCGGAGCCCAATAATATTGCTGTTCACAGTCTCTGACCAAAATTATCGGTATAAGTAACGATAGTATATTGCTGTCCTATATACCGCCGATTGCGGACAACATGATCTGTTACTTAGTAATCCCAGTATGGCTTTTATGTAGCTGTCATATACATCTCCTTATCAGTGGCACAAACTGTTATTGTAGTAGTCAGCAGCTAGGTAATATCAGTACGGTTCTTATGTAGGCTTTATATGACTTATCGTTTATAGTTCACATTACTAATATCTTAAATGCTTTTATCCGTATTTATTTATGTGCTTAGCTTGTAACACACATCCCAGTATGGTAAGCCTGGGTATATTTATATTCACAAGAGAAGAAGAAGAAAAAAGGCTGTATTGTCGATGCACAGAAGGGGAAATGACCTAATTATCACATCCACCTATATAATAATAAAATGTAACTTTTAATGTTATTCAATTAAAATAGTGTGACAATGACTAACACACAAATTACGAGTATAAGCGAAACATAGAGGTTAAAATTGTGACGAATACAACACATACAAAAAGTGCAATGAGAATATAGATGTGATTAAAGATTAAAATGTGTGTCCGTGTGTTTATTCTAATACCCAATTAGATATAGTTTTGTTCTTATTTTAAACCAGTATGATTCTTGGTCAAATTATCAGCAATTCATTTCCAGTCTATATCTTCTCAGCCACTTGTTAATATATCAAGTGCCGTGATTATCTCACTTTTAGGATAGTGTTAGCGACTGACAGTATAGTTCAGCTTATATAACCATTATTGATGCTTCAAGTGTCATACCTCCAGCTCTTAATAATAGTACTGATGTCACTAATAGTGTAGTCTGCAACTGTCCACACTATGTGTGCTATATATTTTCAGCAGTATTGATCTCTTTCATATCCCCAATAATCATTCGTCATAATTCGATGTACAGATTATTCATACTTGCCTATACAGGGCTTTTATGTAGGTATTAGATGAATGACACTAGGTTTGACCTACTTTAATATGAGCAGATGATAATAATCAGTAGGTCAAACCTAGTGTCATTCATCTAGGATGTATAATATGTAAACACTAAAGTGACAACAGAAACAGAAGACAGACCCTTAGATTTTAGACCAAAGTTGTCTTTTCCTTTTTTTTTTTTTTAAACCATAAGTAAATATGTAGATGAGATGTAAAAGTTAACTATAGCGCCACAAATAGCAGCTAAACGGGTGCCGTTCAGTAGGATCTGCTTGGCCTCAAGGAGACTGCAAATGTGCGGCAGTCCCGCCGCTGCCGGATCCAACCGCAGCATGCTACGGTTGGGCCGGATGACAGGACGGCGGGATTTCAATGACAACACATATATTTCAATGTATGTATGTATGTGTTCACACAGTGCGGCACTGAAATCCTGTGGGTCACTGGCTGGATCCTGTTCTGCGGGAGTCCGCAGAACAGGATCCATGTGCACACAAATTCCCCCCTCCTGGCCAAGCGGGAACTGCTTGGCTGCTATATGTGGCCCCAGCCTAAGAGGGAGATGATCTGAAAGATCAAGCACTTAGGCTAAACAGTGGATCTTGTTAAACTGAAAAATGAATCTACTGTCTTTAATAAAGAGAGAGTGACAAAAAAAAAATGAAAACCATTGAAAATAGAATATACAAATGCCTAAATAAATGTGGATGGGTGTGAAATATATGGGGTCTATATAAAGTCCCAGCCAATCAGCACCGAACTGCTATGTCACAGGATGGGTTTGAAAAATTACACAGTTAGGAGCTGATTGACTGGTACTTTATCCCCGCCCACTTTATCTCCATCCAAAGCTTAGTAAATAGACCGTATGGTTTTGCTGAAATATGAAACTGGCACAGCAAGGGTCAAATAACTTTAAAAAGGCAACACATCAATACATTAGCACTTTTGTTAGTTACAATTTCACATTAATGGTGGAACAAAAGTCATAACAAAACAGGTTATTCCCATAAAGTTATGTACAGTAGACTTTCTATCCACGGTAAGTTATTGACATAAAAGGTGCCCTTCCTTATACTTCAGGCATATTACATTCTTATGTAATTGTTACATACACACCCGACAATATTCAAAGAGATTTTGGAGCATTAGTTGCCATTATATTCTCAAAAGGGATAAAATATAGCTTCTCACACAGCGTGCAAACGTGTCGATCTGCTTCATTCGGAAACACTTTCCGTAAGATTAGACTGCAATCTATGCTTTCTTTCTTCCCACAGGTACTGCATCGATGCACTACTGGCTTCTCATGCACAGCAGCATGTCTAACTAGTTGCGAGCGTGTTGAATATCCTTTCACACAAACTTTACACCTATATAGATTCTCTCTTGTGTGGCCTTTTAAATGTGTAGAAAGGCTGCATTTCACTGAAAAACTCTTGCCACAAGTGGAGCAGAAATAGGGTTTCTCTCCTGTGTGGGTTCGAAAATGTCTGACAAGTTGAGATTTCCTGCCAAACTCTTTGCCACATTCAGAGCAAGAAAATGGTTTTTCCCCTGTGTGAATTCGCTCATGCGCTTTGAGATTGTGTTTTAGAGCAAAGCTTCTTCCACACTCACCGCAAGTAAAAGGCTTAAGTCCTGAGTGGATTTGCTGGTGTAAACTGACTTGTGATTTCCTGCCAAAACACTTCCCACACTCCGGGCACGGGTGGAGTTTTTCTCCATGGAGAGTTCTCATGTGTGACTTTAATGCACTTTTTTTATGAAAGAACTTCTCACATATTGCACAGGGATAATTGTGCCCTGAATGGATTCTCAGATGACGGTCTAGCGAGGATTTACTGGGGAAAGTGGATTTGCATTTAGTGCAAACATATGTCTTCTTTATGTGTTTTCTCCTGTTTTTTAAAATTGCTGAACTGTTGTTATACGTTTTTTCCCCAGAGTCGCCTCTGGTCCTAGTCTTGCAAGCTGTGTGCACTGTAGTATGTAACATTAAACTGTACCTACTTTTATATACTTTCTTGCCTTTGTAACAAGAAAACACTTTCCCCATTACAACAGATCTACATTGTGGCTTACTCATCTTGTGCAGCTTTGTGTGCAATAGAAGATGGTATTTAGACCTGAAACATTTCCCACATTTAGTACATTCACGTTTCTTGTGGGTGTAACTCAGGGATCGCATGTGTTTTAACATATTACTAAAGCAGTTTCTGTGTGGATGTTTCACTCTTTTTGACATATGCACACTAGGTTGTGTAACACACTCATACTTTATATCCTGGGAATTACTTCTCTTTCGTTGAGATGATTTGGACAGATTTTTAAAGGACGATTCCGCTGAGTTACCAGTCAATAGGGACTTTGAGGCGTTTTTATTGGAATTAAATGCAGATTCAAACCTTGTAGCAGTATGCTTAGTGAACAGGTTAGAGTTCTGGCTTTTAGCTGTGTGACCTGGCCTGTCATTGCTTTGTGTATCACATTTACTGTGACATTTCCATGTTTGAGAATTATACACATTGGTTGTCTCTTTTCTCTCCATAATGAGGTGAGGTTCATTCTTTACATTTCCTTTAAGCGAAACAATAGTTCCTTCAAATGAGCTCGGACGTGGATCACTGTTTTTGACACCTGTGTTACTAATGTGCCCAGATATCGGATGCTCCACTGGTTCATCTTTTACTACTGGTGACACTGGTTCTTTTCTATTGCATAGCACTGCACTCTGATCACTGATCACATCATAGTGTTCCTGTTTAGGTGTGAGACATAGTTGGCTGTTGTCACTTGGCTGCACAGGAGTCAGAGCGCTCAATTTATACACACAGGATGTAACATCACTGAGCTGTGTGTGCAGACAGGGTTCTTTCTTTAGCTCTCTATCAGACAGAGTCACATCTCTTCTCTGCACTGGTATATGATGCAGATCACTGCAGTGTATGTTTAATGACATACTACAGTCTTCTGATTCATCTTTCACTATTGGTGCAGAACTGGAATCCACCCCATTAAACACCAAAGCCCAGTTGTTACTAGCCTGAAAACAGTCTTGTGTGTGACATGGGCTGCGGCTACTCAGTAGATTACACTTGTCTTTATATGGAAGGTTCTGAGCTATTGGATTATACACACACGTTATCTCTTCATGTAGACCCACTTCTCGGACAGACACGGTGATATGATCTTCATTACACAGCCTCTGATGCAGATCATTGCTCTCTTTGTGGGCTGGCAGCTGAATTTCCTCTGGTTCGTCTTTTACTACCCCAATGTATAGCGAAGATGCCTTTTTGTGTTTTTTGGGCACCACAGTACTTTCTACTAATGTTCTTTTAAGCAAATCAACATTCTCTCTTTCAGCTGTGATACTAAACCACTCAGTTATCTGAAGATCTTCTGGTTCCTTCTTCATCTCATAAACTGCATAAAAAAAGGAGTAATAATAAAACCGAGAGGTATATAGAAAAGGCATTCCAACACAAGCAACCAAATAATTCCAGTAATACACACATACATACATGTAGTGATGGTCACAAACTTTAGACAAAATAATAATAATAGTTCCTTCTATAACTAACCATATTATGATAACCTACAGTATCCGGGTCTGAAAAAAGTCTGGTAAGAATAATGAAGGGAAAAAAATCCTTTACTGGAGGTGAACAACAGGAAATCAACCTTCTTAAATTATGGAAGTTGCAATTTTGTTTTTTTTTAGCTCCTGTAAAACAAGAACCTTTTCACAGATTGTATTGTGTACTATCAAGGCTAAACTGACTGATTAACCTATAAGCTCAGTCTGTTATTGTTTTTGACGGCTGCCACAAACTAAGATCCTAACGCTCTCACAGTGGGGATAAATGTAAGAACGGGCGCTATGGGGGAGAAGCGGTATAAGCGCACGTTATGTGCGCTATACTGCCTCTCTCCCATGTAAGAAGGCTGCAGGGAGTGCACAGTGACAGGGGCGCTATGCGCTCCTGTCCATATCGACGCTGCTATCTATGAGGGCAATGTATGAACAGTCAGCATCGCGTGAGTAGCAAGATCCCACACATGTGCACTGGAGCCAGCCGGAAAGGAGACACAGCGCATCAGTACTGAGCTGATGCGCTGTGCACTCAAGGGTGGCATCGCCGGAGGGTGGGGGCGCGCTTCGGCAGACAAGATGTTAATACATCTTGTTTATGTCCCTTCCAGCTTCACCTCGGTAATGAGGCGAAGCAGGAAGTGTTAGTGCCGCTATAATACATTTACCCCTATGGGGCTTATTCATTAACATTATTTTTACTAAAATAAATGTGAAAAATTGTGTTTTCACACCCTTTTCACATTATGTTAGTATCACTCAAATGTATTAACCCCTTCAGTGGTTTGCCCGAAAATCTTCCAGACTAGCCAGCGCTGACAGCACTGGCAACCCCGGAAGACTTCCGGGCATACTACTGACTGATTCCCCGGGAACAGCCGTGCAGCAGTTGCACGGCGCCCGGGAATCAGTATGCTCCATTATGGAATTTAGCCCGCCCCCCGGACTCCTATTTGCCAGGGGGCACGCTTAGCAGTAAAATGGCTTATGCTGATTCCAGGGCACCGCAAGGCGGCCGGGAATCAGCGCTGGGGCTGGCGATCCCCGCAGGCAATCATCAGGCGATTACCTCGCCCTGCCCCATCAGTCGCCCCCCCCCTTACAACTCTCCCCACCACTTCAATTTAAAAACACCCCCCTCAGGGTGTGTTTTTAAATTGAAAACTTGCCACTGAAGGGATTTAGGGCTTTTGAAGCAGTTTTCGTGAAAACTGCTCCAAACCCTTTAATTGATATTTTGTTAGTAAGCCACATTGCATTTCCCATACTTATAATGGGAAATGCGACATGGGCGAATTTAGTAAACAAAACAAAAAAAAAAGTGAAAAAACACCGCAGTGTACCCTGTGATAATTACGCCAGCTTCAGCTGGTGTAATCACAGGGCAGCACTGCAATAAGCAGCCTTTTGCACAGTTTTCTCAACACCTCTCCCCCCAGCAGAGAAACCTGTGCGAGACCTGGCTCCGGCGATCAGCTCTGTTTGTCTGATGGACACACAAGCTGATCACCTTTAAAAACAACACAAAGACAAACATACTTACCAGTGGCAGGTCCGGGGATTGGTGCATCAGTAAGCACTGCCGGGCAACGGGTCCTCCATGTGATGCGCTGTGACTCCTTTGCAGTAGAGTGGCGCTGCAAAGCGACAGCTCACTTTACAGCACCAGGGGTCACAGCACAGAAGCAGGATACGGCGCCCAGCAGCCTCCTAGAAGCAGCGGACACAGACTCCTGGGACTGGTAAGTATAAATCCCAGGGGGGGAGGGGGGGGGGGTGTTTGCGGTGCGGGGTTAGTCGCGATGGGGGAAAGCCCACGGCAGCAGTAGTGACGGACAGCAGCACATGCGCAGAAGGACATCGGGGTATTTTGTACCAAAAATAAAAATACCCCCATGATGCTGCTGAGATGCACTACTTGGACAGAGTTTTCTTGCAAACTCTGTCCCTGCATGCGATAATTGATACATCCATGCAATGTACTCAATTATCGCATTGCGAGTTTGGCCGAATTTATCACCTGTTATCCGCATCATCAGATGCGGATGGTGATAAATCGGCTCCTTTGTATCTCGCTTTATATTTATGTGGTGTAAAATGTGTAACATATTTTTATAATTAATTAATTGGGTAGACTGTACTGTGAATAACCAGTCTGATTGGAGAGGAGCATCGTGCTATGTGACTCAGGAAGCCAAAGCAGTTACATGATACTCCGCACACTAGGGGGTCTATTCATGTCGCAGTGAAAAGCCCTATTTTGCTGATAACAGGGCTTTTCACTGCTTCCTCCTATTCATAGAAGGAGTTACGTTGGAGAAATCTCACATTTCTCCAGCGGTGCCCCAGCTCTGTGTCAGGATAGCTTCGCCATACAGTGGTATGGGGAGAGCGATTCATAGAAGCACACGAAAGCTCTGCTTTCCAAAACAGACTCGCCATCCCAGGATAGCGTAAGGAGGCCGGTGAGAGGAGAAGAGCAGTACTTACCCAGTAACTATGCAGTACGCAACTAAACGAAGTGGTACTGAACCAAATAACATAAGCAGGAAAACGAAGCGCTGGGCGGGCGCCCAGCATCCTCTACGGACTACGAGAAAAGGATTTACCGGTAGGTACCAAAATCCTATTTTCTCTAACGTCCTAGAGGATGCTGGGGTCCACATTAGTACCATGGGGTATAGACGGTACCAAAGCTCCCAGAATGGGAGGGAGAGCGCAGAGGCTCCTGCAGAACTGATTGACCGAACTTCAGATCATCGGAGGCCAAAGTATCGTACTTATAGAACCTTGCAAACGTGTTCGACCTCGACCAAGTAGCCGCTCGGCAAAGCTGCGTTGCCGAGACACCCCGGGCAGCCGCCCAGGAAGACCCCACCTTATGAGTAGAGTGGGCCTTAACAGATTTTGGACACGGCAGTCCCACCGTAGAATAGGATAGTGAACCTAATCCAGCGAGAAATAGACTGCTTGGAAGCAGGACACCCAATTTTCTTGGGATCGTAATAGGACAAACAAAGAGTACGATTTCCTGTGACGAGAAGTTCTCTTCACCTAAACCTTCAGAGCCCTCACGACATCCAAGGACTTTAAAGTAATCGAGGGGTCAGTAGCCACTGGCACCACAATAGGCTGGTTGATATGAAATGCCGACACAACTTCTGGAAGGAACTGCTGACGAGTCCGGAGCTCAGCTCTATCTTCATCGAAGATCAAGTAAGGGCTTTTGCATGACAAAGCCCCCCAGCTCCGAGACACGCCTAGCAGAAGCTAAGGCCAACAAAGTGACCACCTTCCATGTACGAACTTTGAGCTCCACCTCCTGTAGAGGCTCAAACCAAGCCGACTGGAGAAACTGCAACACCACGTTAAGGTCCCAAGGCGCCGTAGGCGGTACAAAGGGAGGTTGGATATGCAGAACTCCCTTGTCAAAGTCAGAAAAATATCCCCATACACGTTGCCATATTTGCACCGCACACTGGTCCGTGCTGCGCATGCGTACGCTCTCCCGTGAAGGCGCATACCCGCAATAGCGTGCACTCGCAGGCGCGGTATGCGTATTTACGGTAGAGTTTATGTAGTCGTAGCGTGCGACTCATTCGTTACATATTTTCACAATTAATGTAGTTTATAGATCATGATCCCTTTGATAGTTTCTGAAAGTTTGGTTAATATAGAAGGTCCCTGTTTAAAGTAATCCCTCTTTGTATTGTACGAAGGGTCTAACAGGAATCATACAGCAGTGTTTGGTACCCATCGGAAGAGTATTTAATTAGCAATATTCCGGTGTTGGTTTGGAGCGTATTAATCGCTCGTGCGAATAGTTATGGACATAAGAAGTTTATGTCCATTTCTATTATTTACTCATACTCAGGTATGCGGCGGGAAACCTAGTTTCCCACCCACCTGAGCTGTTGGAAATCGTCACAGCCCACCTGTATGAATCAACCTATGACCTTTTGTTGTGATACAGGGTCGAATTCCTTCATCCAATGGACAATGGGATTGTAGGGACTATGAGATTGCATTGTGTGTGGGGCATAAATAGGCAGGCCGACCACATCCAGCTCTCACTCTTCAACGGTTCTCATTGCTGAAAATCGGGTGCTGGATGTCCAGGCGCATGCGATCGTTTACCCTGTGCGTAAGTTTCTCTCCGTAATCATTGTCTTTCTGTGAGCCAATTTCTCTCATCTCTCTCCGTCTCTCTCTCTCTCTCTTTCCCTTCTCTTTCTCTCGTATCTCCCCTAGACTAGTATTGTATTGTATTAGATAGTATTGTATTTTGGTTAGGAAGTCTCTGTTATATTGTAGTGTATCATTTGTACTGTTATCCCCTTTTACAAGTATATTAGATATAATACAGTTAATAGGCTTTGGACCCTAAACCAGTATCTGTGTATTTCCTATAGTGTTAAGTGTTCACTTGAGCGTCGGTGACGCTCAAGCAGCTTTGTAGTTAGTCAGGTAACACAAGGTTGCACTTACACCCTGTATTCACATTAAGGTATTCCGTGTATTTCATTGGTATAAGGTTTAGACATAAAGGTATAGCGTTGTGAGCGTCTGCGCCGCTGGTGATCTCCTCGTGGTCTCGAGCGTCCGCTACGCCATAGCGAATCACTACTCTAGTCATAGCCAATAACGTGTCCTGTGATCACTGGGCCGTGAGCGAACGTGACGCTTGAGCGTCTCGCCTACGGCTGAGCGATCGTTACGCAACTAGCGTACCATTACGGTACTTCTTAAGTAAACAGCGTACAGTGTTCTTAGACTTCATAAAAGGTTGTTTATACGACAAGGGAATTTAGCATTGTCAATTGGGGACTCGTCCTATCCTTCTCATATCTGCACTAGGTAGATCAGCAGACATTATCCCCCCAGCAAAGGGTGGGAGGTTGTCTCGCAGTGCTGACGGGATAAGCGTCTGCTTCGCTTAGATAAAGAGTGCTGAAGGAATCCGGGAACCGGAAGTAAGAACAAAACGCTTGTGTCTTTTAAAACTGTTTTATTTCTCTTCTGTCTTGCGTATACACGCACGCATACATTTATCTGCATTTCTTTTTCAAATTTCGTATATCACTATTCCTGTTTGCCAAGTTTTATAGTTGATAGAAAGTGCTAAAAGAGATTTGCTGTTATTTCATAGTAGAGGTAATAGTTAAAGTATAGACCAACACACGGCTTGTCTAGGAGACAAGACAGTCAGTGTGGTGTGCGGTAGATGATCAGGGATCACCTACATTGATAAAGGTAGAAATTGTGTTACGGTGGATCTTTGTTTTGCGTACACGTGTCCCTAACAAAAGACTTGCGTACGCAATCCAAACGGCAGACGCACGCAGCGTACATTACGCAACGTAGCGTCTGGTTACGCAACGTAGCTCAAGTCACGAAAAGTTGAATTAGCGCAAAGCGATAATTAGCGCAAAGGCGATAAGTAACGCACAGCGGTAAATAACGCGACGCGGTAAATAACGCAAATCTATTTTTGGAAAAATCTGAAATTTAGTTTAACAGATCCTGCTCCTAATTAGTAACACTGTTGGACTGAAGACAATTTCTGCGCAGAAATAGATATAGAAACAAAAGTGTACATGTGTTGAGTGAGTGTGGTTTTGTATACAAAAGTTTATATAACTTAGAGGTTGAACCAAAAGGAAAGTCGGGTACTCGTCAAGGGACACACGTGTAAGTGACATATACGGTGGCTAGGGAGGCATCCTTGGTTAAATAATATTTGAGCATTAGAGTATAGCGGACCATAAGGTAACAGACCAGGAGGTCATAAGGTAACAGACCAGGAGGTCATTAACAGACGGTAACAGACCAGGAGGTCATAAGGTAACAGGTAAAATAGACAAAGAGGTCCGCTATAAAAGTCCAGTGGCACAATGCCTGGGGTGTTGGTGCAGAACCCATATAGGCCATAAGCTCTTGCTGAAGGAATCGCGGCCGGAAACATCGATTCCATTGATCTTTCAGTACATGACAAGTAGTGCTTATGTACTGAACGATTGGACCGCACGTAATTGTGTGCAGTAGTTAGTAATCTGACCTAATACCATTAGAGTAAAGTGGTCACAAACGCTATCTGTACATTCTGACGTGATTTGTGTAATTTTTTATTTTTGGAAGGGAAGTTCGCTGGTCACTCAGGAACTATCTAACAACCCCAACTTTACTGGAAAGAGTAAGTGTCCTTCGGGTAACCCTCATATGTTCCAGTAAACAGAAGGTTCCATAGGGGCCCTGTATCGAGTACGCCAGCACCATATCGGTGTGATCAGGTCGTATTGGTCGAGGTGGGCGAGTGAGTGGGGTACTCGGTAAACCGCCACCGCCGGCCTGCCCAGGACATCTTGGTTTGTTTGTAAGGGTTCGCTGAAAACCTTGAGATAAAGATCCAAGGAGGAATAAGCAACACCTGCAGAATTATGGGGGCCAGTTGTTCAGGTAGGGGGCGATCAACCTCGGTTCGGGTTGATTCAGAGAACCGACCCGTTGGGTCGGCAAGGTACATCATGTGTGAAAAATATGGAAGTCACACCGAATCTTTATGTGATGAATGGGAAAGAATGACTGTACAAGACAGGGACAAATTCCCAAGAATAGGTAGCTTCAGTCCAGACGTGTTACAAAATTTAAGGAGGAGGATATGTCTCGTAAAATCATCAAAGAGACGAATTCAGCATCATGATTACTTACAGTTATGGCACCAGGAAGGTGAGATACAGAGAGGTTTGGCTCTGGCGGCGGGATCTGGGGCAGTCAGGAAGCTGATAGCCACAGCTCCACCTCCACCATACATTGCAGGAGAGAAGTTGATTACGGAGAGAAACGCACTGGGTTGTAAAACACAAACTCTTAGTAACCCTGTAAATGTTAATGATGTTAACCAAATAACTCATGCAAGTATTAACCCGTGCAAGATGTACCCTGTTTTGAACCTTCCTCAGGAGTGTGATCAAGAAGAAGATTCGGCAACAATTTCAGCGCTCTCTCTAGCGGCCACCATATCAGAAACCACAGTAGGAACTGCACCACCCACGAGATTAGTTAAGGCCCCTAGCGGAGGGATAGGTGAGGTCGTGTCAACGGGTAAGTACGGCACCATGCATTACACTGAAACAATTGTACCACAACAAGCTGTAGAATCTATACAGGAAGAGGCTGTTAGAATTGCTCCTGTAAAGGTGATAGTAGTTCCCAATGGGAAAACAGATGCATCAGGAGCCACACCCGTCAGGAACATTGCCATGTATTGCCCGTTCACTAGAATGGAATTGAGGACCATAGTGTCTGAATTCCCAGACCCCAGAAAAGATTTAGTGGCAAGCCAAAAATACATCAGGGATCTAGGAAACACTTTAGAGCCCAATAATAAGGATTGGCAGATAGTGCTAAGAGCTTGCTTACCTTCCAATGTCGACTCAGTTAAATTCTTGGCTGATTGTGGACTAGATAAAGATGTACCGCTTACAGATGTGTACGACCAGGATAATGTAAAAAGGATAAATTTACAGCTAAAGGAGTATTTCCCAGCCGTTGTTAAATGGAATAAAATATTTTCCATTAAGCAAAAGGAGTCCGAAACGGCAGCAGAATATTTCCACCGGGCACTATCAGAAATGGCAAAATACACTGGTATAGAAGACATTAAGACCAACCCAAACCATCAAGAAGTAGCAGTATCTGTACTGATGGATGGTTTGAAAGAAACATTAAAAGCTAGGGTACAGACCACACAACCATGTTGGCGAGGTCTGTCAGTGTCCACATTGAGAGAGGCTGCTGTTGATCACGACAAAAACATCACTAGACAAAGGGAGTCGCAAAGTGATAAGTTGATGTCCGTAAGTATACAGGCGCTGACCACAAGGCAGCCTGCGTATGTACCACCGAATCCTGTGGGTAAGGCAAGTGTAATAACATGTTTTTCTTGTAACAGACCGGGACACTTTGCACGAGAATGTAGAACAAAGAATGTACAAAGATCTTTTCAACCCCCTAGACAACAACACAACACACGACATTGGGAGCAGGGTCCACAGAGGCGGAGTTTTGAGCCACATACAGGGGAAACAAAAAGATATCCCCCGAACAGAGACTGGCAGGCCTCTGGTAGTTCCCAGCTAACTCCCCCACAAGTAGTTGCTGCCAATGGGATTCAGGGAGGTCAGCATACCCAATAGGGGTGTGGCCACACCTGTAATCTGCAGCCAGTTAAATTGATTGCCAGTCTTGGAAGCGAACCAGAGATTGCAATCAATGTAGCTGGTAAAACTTTAAACTTTCTTGTAGACACAGGGGCGGCCAAGTCAGTGATAAATTCGACAGTGGGCATGAGAACCACTGGTAGGACAATTCCAGCCATGGGAGTAACAGGAGTAGTCCAGCACTACCCTGTTAGCAAACCAGCCGAGATTACAATAGGGCCTTTGCATACCAAGCATTCCTTTTTGCTGGCTGCATCGGCACCAACTAATCTCCTGGGTAGAGACTTACTATGTAAAATGGGTTGCGTCATTTATTGTACTCCTGAAGGTGTATTCTTGGACATACCTGAGAATCACGCTCAGGAGGTACGAGACATGTTAGACTCCCCATCAAAATTAATGTCACATTCCATTATGACAAATAGGAACCCATCCCAAGTAGAAGAGATGACATCTCAGATACCAGAGTCACTTTGGACAAAAGATGGACAGGACACTGGATTAATGGCAAACGTAGCTCCAGTAATTGTACAAGTAAAAGATGGTAGGATAGCTCCAAAAATCCCACAGTATCCTCTGAAGCCAGAGGTGGAGTTAGGAGTTTTCCCAGTAATAGAACGCTTGCTGCAACAGGGCATTCTGGTAAGAACGTCCAGCACAGCCAATAGTCCCATCTTCCCTGTTAAAAAGAGTGGGGGGAGGGGTTACAGGCTAGTGCAGGATCTAAGGGGGATTAACAAAATAGTTGAGAGTCAGTTCCCCGTAGTGCCTAATCCAGCTGTCATCCTAATGCAAATTCCTCCCACTGCCAAATTTTTCACTGTTATTGACCTCTGCTCCGCTTTCTTTTCGGTACCTCTGCACCCTGACAGCCAATATTTGTTTGCATTCACATACAGAGGAGTCCAATACACGTGGACTCGGCTACCCCAAGGTTTCATAGATAGTCCAAGTATATTTTCTCAGGCTTTGCATGATTGTTTACAGTCTTTCCAACCAGAGAGTGGATCAGTATTGATACAGTATGTGGACGATTTATTACTGTGTTCAGATTCACTGGAAGCATCTCTGAAGGATACGAAACAGCTCCTGTTTCATCTTTCAGACACAGGTCACAAGGTTTCCAAAGACAAGTTACAATTATGCCAAACTAAGGTAAAATATTTGAGACACTGTCTAACACAAGGACTGAGACACCTGACCGCTGATAGAATCCAAGCCATTAGAGACATGACACTGCCACAAACCCAGCAACAGATCAGGACGTTTTTAGGAATGTGTGGGTATTGCCGTAATTGGATCCCAGGGTTTTCCATATTGGCGTTACCTTTGCAGGAAATGGTCTCTTCAAACAAACCTGACCGGATTTCGCATACAGACGAATCCGAAACAGCATTTGAGAGACTCAAACAGTGCCTAACGCAGGCACCAGCACTAGGTATGCCAGACTATGGGAAACCCTTTGAACTATACGGAACAGAAAGTGCTGGGTGCGCAGCAGGTGTACTAACCCAAAAACACGGTGACGCCAGCAGGCCAGTCGCATACTACAGCGCCCAGCTAGACACGGTAGCGCGATCCCTCCCCACATGCTTGCGTAGCGTTGCGGCGATAGCATTACTAGTGACAAAAAGCGAAGATGTCGTGCTAGGCCACAACCTCACAATCCATACACCGCATGCGGTATCTGCCTTATTGAATTCTGCCCAAACCAGACACGTCTCATCAGCAAGGTTTACAAGATGGGAATTGGCATTAATGGCCCCAGTAAACATCACCATAAGGAGATGCAGTGCATTAAATCCTGCAACATTTCTCCCAGGTGTGCCTGGTCAGACACAAAGGGTGGAAGGTGAGAGTGATGGGGAAGGAGGATTTAATGCAAAGGGAGATACACATGATTGTATGGAATATTTGACCCAAAATTTTACCGCAAGGCCTGACATCAGTGACAATCCACTGGAAGATGCAGAACTAACGTTCTACACGGACGGTAGTTGTCATAGACAGTCAGACTCGGGAGACTTGTGTACTGGATACGCAGTCGTAGATGACCAAGGCACCATAGAAGCGGAACCGCTAGGCCCACCTCACTCAGCCCAGGTTGCTGAACTGGTCGCCCTAACCAGAGCATGTGAATTGGCTAAGGGTAAGTCAGCCAATATCTACACCGATTCTAGATACGCCTTCGGGGTAGTACATGATTTCGGAGCCCTATGGCGGCTCAGAAATTTCATGACGGCAGCTGGTACACCGATAGCGCATGCAGCATATATAAAAAGGCTTCTAACAGCGATACAGGAACCCGACAGAGTGGCTGTTATCAAATGTAAAGCACATACATATAGCCAAGACCCAATATCCCTTGGTAACAGCCGAGCAGACGAAGCCGCAAAGCTTGCAGCTGCTACCCCCATACAGACAGACACCACACAACTGATGGTATTTAATACCATCAACACACAGAAGTTGTGTGAGATGCAGAATTTGTGTTCCACACAGGAAAGAGCAGTCTGGAAGGCAAAGGGATATGGCCAGGAGTCCTCCGGGCTCTGGACGGATGGACATGGTAAACCAGTGGCCCCCAGGGCATACCTTCCATGTCTGGCTGAAGCAGCTCACGGGCTGACTCATCTAGGCAAGGAGGGGATGTGCAAATTGGTAAGAGCATACTGGTGCGCCCCAGGATTCTCCTCTCATGCGAGTAAAAGAGCAATGTCATGCCTTACCTGTCTGAGAAAGAATATTGGAAAGGCAATACCTACAGAACCATCCCATATCCCACCTGCCGGCGGCCCTTTCCAGGTAATACAAATCGACTTCATTCAATTACCCCCATGTCGAAATTTGAAATATGTACTTGTTTGTATAGATGTTTTCTCGAATTGGGTCGAAGCTTTCCCAGCAGCTACAAATACCGCTATGTTTACCGCTAAGAAAATTGTGCAGGAATTTGTATGTAGATATGGTATCCCTAGAATCATTGAAAGTGATAGGGGTACCCATTTTACAGGTGATGTCTTTCAAGGAATGTGTAAGTTGATGGGAATTGATAGCAAGCTGCACACTCCGTACCGTCCACAGGCGAGCGCGAAGGTCGAAAGAGTGAACAGCACTATTAAAAATAAATTGAGTAAAGTAATGGCAGAGACAGGATTGACGTGGCCAGAAGCTTTACCCATTGTTTTGTATAGCATCAGAACCACTCCCAGGTCCCCTCTTAATCTGTCTCCTTTTGAAATCTTGTTTGGTCGACAACCGCATGTCATGATTAACCCCCAGGATGATTTGAAATGTAACAATGAAGTAACTGTAAAATACTTGATTAACATGAGTAAGCAGTTGAGGAATCAAAATGATAATCTGAAGTTGGTGATTCCTGATTTACCAGATAGTAATTGTCATGACATTGAACCTGGGGATTATGTAATGATACGAAATTTTCTACGCTCAGGTTGTCTTATTGATAGATGGGAAGGACCATACCAGGTCTTATTGACTAGCACCACAGCATTGAAGGTTGCTGAAAGAGAGACTTGGGTCCATTCATCCCACTGCAAAAAGGTTGCTGATCCAGAGAGGTCCCGTGATAAGGAACAGACGGTAGAGGTTGTATCACTGGAGTGTCTGTTCCAGGAGGACTGAGGCGGCACCTGAGCCTTGAAGACCGAAAGCAGTTGTTGACTCCCTTCTCCCTTTTATTGTTTTCCTCCACTTCCCATCCCCTCTTCCTTGAAATTTCTTTTTCCCCCTTCTCATTCTTCTCTATTTCCTCCTCAAAGATGGACTTGCCCCAAGAGACTGTGATCCGGATTTTGATGTTAACCATGATGTTGACCAGAGCAGTCTGTTCCGGCGAGAGTACCATAGAGGTCGAGAGAGGTTCTGGAATGGGTTCCGATTATGATGATGGAGGCGTAGTTTTCCAAGATCAACCAAACCAACAAGCAAAGGCGAGTATCAGAAAACGATCCGATAGAAGAAATTGTGATGGATTGTTAGCTGAAGAAAATTGTATCTGTAGGCTCTGTGATAATCTGGTTGAAGATGGATGCATAAAGAAATGCCAATCTAGGTTTAATATCCATATGGACCGGCATCCATTGAGTGACTATCACTCCTTAGTGGGTAACGTGTTAAACCAAACAGATTGTTGGGTATGCTCTCAAGTACCTCAGGGTCACAGCAAATCAGGGCTAGTACCATTTCCTTTAACGTTAGGGGAGGTACTTGAGCTAAATGGTGGGAGACCGGTGGACCGGAGGTTTAACATCTCCAGCCCTCCTAGTTTGAAGCTCCACCAATACCATGTGGATAGGTCCCTCTTATGTTTCAACATCTCCAATCCCAGAAAACCGGGAAATTGGGAAGTGTCATGGAGCAACCTTACCATGACCTTTTCACACAGAGCAGATAGAATGCCTACAGATACAGAGCTGGTACGCCACATAGCCAGTAGAGGAAAATCTTTTCGGTATCGATATACCTTAGGAAATAGGATTACTAGAGTTGGAGAGGTATCACCAGGATACTGTGCACATATCGTACAAACTGATACGTGCATTAGGCAGATGGAAGAATTAGGGTCAGGAGATTTCACCTGGAAGGTTTGTAACATGGTCATGTCCTTCTCCGTCCCATATGTTCTCCCCGATGATGCATATTTCATATGCGGGAGAAAGGCGTACAAGTGGCTTGCCCCAAACTCTGAAGGATTGTGTTATATTGGAAAAGTATTGCCTGAAGTGATGACTGTTACACATGACAAAATGAAAGACATACACCGTGGTGCCCAAGCTCCTTATACTCACACTCATTACGAGCACCGAGTTAAAAGACAACTGTCGGAAAGGTTAGAGCATCCGGCCTCTGATCTTATCCATGAATCCACCGGGATTCAGGTTCTGGTAGCGTTAGATTTCACTCGCACCGCTCGAGGAGTGATGAATTATAGATACATTTCCGCACTCGCCAATTTGTTAGATAATATCACTGAAATGTATGATGACACGTTTAGATACACTGGAAGAGAACTTCAAGCTTATAAAACAGAACTAGTTCAGCATAGGATGGTTCTTAATTATCTTACAGCAGTAACAGGCGGATATTGTGTTACATTGGCAACACAGTACGGCATAAAGTGTTGCACTTATATCACGAATAGCACCGAGGATCCGGTAGAGGTCATAGACCAAAAGATGGATGATATTCTCCAATTGAAGTGGGAATTTCGTCGGAAACACAATCTCACCCTTGCTGCTGTAGGAAATGAGCTGACTGGTTGGGTGTCATGGTTGAACCCGCGAAATTGGTTCTCCGGTTTAGGAGACTGGGCTCAAGGAGTCATAATGGATGTTGGAAAGTTTCTCCTATGTATTTTAGGTGTCGTTATATCGATTGGATTGATATCTAGATGCGGGCAGGCTTTAATGAGGTGCAAACAAAGTACAAGAGTGATGAGCTTGAGGAGTGAGGAAACTGTAATTAACCTGGATTTGATTTATGACCCAATGATAGAAACCAGGATGGGATGAAAATGCGATTATACGGTCCGTTTCTTTCACCTGTTTTTCTGCTTTTCTCCAAGATACAAAGACCCCCTTGGACGAGGAAGTTGACGAGACGCTATACAGACAACAGACAAGCACCAAAGATGAAGTTTTGACTACCTATGATATGGACACTTGATGAACTTTGCCATGGATCCCCAGTTTCCCTAGTACATTTAAACTCACGCTAGCCCAACATTTTTTGTAAATCCGATGGCTCTGACAAAGCTATTTGCTCATGCCCAAGGAGCAATACAGCGCAAAGAAGACGACTCTCAACAGATACCGAACACAACTTCGACGACAGATGTACATTTCCCTGACATAGAATATCATTGCATTTTCCATAAGTGTTCTTTATCTTCATCTCTACAACCCTCAGGTAATGACACACATAGACGATAGGGAATACAGGCACAGATATCAGCAACCACATACCTCCCCCATTCATGTATCATCAACTAAAATGTGCTCCCCATTTTGTTCAAAATCCGAAAAGAGCTCGGTAAAGTTTGACAGCCCATCCACAGACCTGTACCACAGGATAAGAAGGAATTCAAATGTATACTTCGCAATACCTCGAAGCTTGATTTACAACACGTACGGCACGATGATACATGACCCTCCAAACATGGACTCATACACACATGCTTCTGCTATCACACTAGGTCATACCCTCTTCACACCTACTCCTCTCTCCTCCCTCACCCAACCATGGAAATGAATTAACCCCTGACATATATTTTTCTCCTTTTGAAATGTTTTAGAAGGTGGCAGTTATTATTGACTGCCAAAGGGTGGACTGTCAAAGTCAGAAAAATATCCCCATACACGTTGCCATATTTGCACCGCACACTGGTCCGTGCTGCGCATGCGTACGCTCTCCCGTGAAGGCGCATACCCGCAATAGCGTGCACTCGCAGGCGCGGTATGCGTATTTACGGTAGAGTTTATGTAGTCGTAGCGTGCGACTCATTCGTTACATATTTTCACAATTAATGTAGTTTATAGATCATGATCCCTTTGATAGTTTCTGAAAGTTTGGTTAATATAGAAGGTCCCTGTTTAAAGTAATCCCTCTTTGTATTGTACGAAGGGTCTAACAGGAATCATACAGCAGTGTTTGGTACCCATCGGAAGAGTATTTAATTAGCAATATTCCGGTGTTGGTTTGGAGCGTATTAATCGCTCGTGCGAATAGTTATGGACATAAGAAGTTTATGTCCATTTCTATTATTTACTCATACTCAGGTATGCGGCGGGAAACCTAGTTTCCCACCCACCTGAGCTGTTGGAAATCGTCACAGCCCACCTGTATGAATCAACCTATGACCTTTTGTTGTGATACAGGGTCGAATTCCTTCATCCAATGGACAATGGGATTGTAGGGACTATGAGATTGCATTGTGTGTGGGGCATAAATAGGCAGGCCGACCACATCCAGCTCTCACTCTTCAACGGTTCTCATTGCTGAAAATCGGGTGCTGGATGTCCAGGCGCATGCGATCGTTTACCCTGTGCGTAAGTTTCTCTCCGTAATCATTGTCTTTCTGTGAGCCAATTTCTCTCATCTCTCTCCGTCTCTCTCTCTCTCTCTTTCCCTTCTCTTTCTCTCGTATCTCCCCTAGACTAGTATTGTATTGTATTAGATAGTATTGTATTTTGGTTAGGAAGTCTCTGTTATATTGTAGTGTATCATTTGTACTGTTATCCCCTTTTACAAGTATATTAGATATAATACAGTTAATAGGCTTTGGACCCTAAACCAGTATCTGTGTATTTCCTATAGTGTTAAGTGTTCACTTGAGCGTCGGTGACGCTCAAGCAGCTTTGTAGTTAGTCAGGTAACACAAGGTTGCACTTACACCCTGTATTCACATTAAGGTATTCCGTGTATTTCATTGGTATAAGGTTTAGACATAAAGGTATAGCGTTGTGAGCGTCTGCGCCGCTGGTGATCTCCTCGTGGTCTCGAGCGTCCGCTACGCCATAGCGAATCACTACTCTAGTCATAGCCAATAACGTGTCCTGTGATCACTGGGCCGTGAGCGAACGTGACGCTTGAGCGTCTCGCCTACGGCTGAGCGATCGTTACGCAACTAGCGTACCATTACGGTACTTCTTAAGTAAACAGCGTACAGTGTTCTTAGACTTCATAAAAGGTTGTTTATACGACAAGGGAATTTAGCATTGTCACCCTTCAAAAGGGTCTGAACCTCCGGGAGGGCAGCCAATCGTTTCTGAATGGAAATGGGCAGGGCTGAAATCTGGACCTTCACAGATCCCAACCTCAGCCCCATATCCACTCCTGCCTGCAGGAAGAGGAGGAAATGTCCCAGTTGAAATTCCACCGCAGGAAACTTCCTGGACTCACACCAAGAGACATATTTCTTCCAAATACGATGGTAATGTTTAAACGTTACCCCTTTCCTAGCCTGTATGAGGGTAGGAATCACTTCTTTCGGAATACCCTTCCGAGCAAGAATCAGGCGCTCAACTTCCATGCTGTCAAACACAGCCGCGGTAAGTCTTGATAGATGAATGGACCCTGTTGCAGCAGGTCCTCCCGAAGAGGAAGAGGCCTCGGCTCTTCTTGCAGTAGATCCAGAAGGTCCACGTACCAAGCGCGCCTTGGCCAGTCTGGGGCAATGAGGATCGCTTTAACCCTTGTTCTCCTTATGAGCTTTAAGATTCTTGGGATGAGTGGAAGTGGTGGAAACACGTACACTGACTGGAACACCCACAACAGCAGGGCGTCCACCGCCACTGCCTGAGGGTCCCTCGACCTGGAACAATAACGCCGAAGATTATTGTTGAGACGAGAGGCCATCATGTCTATTTGGGGTAGACCCCAAAGATCTGTTACCTCCTTTAAGACCTCCAGGTGGAGGCCCCACTCTCCCAGATGGAGATCGTGTCTGCTGAGGAAGTCTGCTTCCCAGTTGTCTACTCCCGGAATGAAGATGGCTGACAGCGCCAACGCGTGCTTTTCCGTCCAGAGGAGTATTCTGGTGACCTCTGACATCGCCACCCTGCTCTTCGTTCCACCCTTTCGGAACTGGCACCACAATAGGTTGGTTGATATGAAATGCCGACACAACCTTCGGAAGAAACTGCTGACGTGTCCGAAGCTCAGCTCTATCTTCATGGAAGATTAAGTATGGGCTTTTACATGACAAAGCCCCCTAACTCCGACATACGTCTAGCAGAAGCTAAGGCCAACAAAGTGACAACCTTCCACGTGAGAAACTTGACATCAACCTCCTGTAGAGGCTCATACCAGTCTGACTGGAGGAACTGCAACACCTCGTTAAGATCCCAGGGCGCCGTAGGCAGTACAAAGATGGCTGGATGTGCAGAACTCCCTTCAAAAAAGTCTGAACCTCAGGGAGGGCAGCCAACTGTTTCTGGAAGAAAATGGATAGGGCAGAAATCTGGATCTTTATGGATCCCAACCTCATTCCCATATCCACACCTGCCTGCAGGAAGAGGAGAAAACGTTCCATTTTCCAAATACGATAGTAATGTTTAGACGTTACTCCTTTCCTGGCCTGTATCAGGGTAGGAATAACCTTGTTCGGAATGCCCTTCCGAGCTAGTATCTGGCGTTCAACTTCCATGCCGTCAAACGCAGCCGTGGTAAGTCTTGATAGGCGAACGGCCCCTGCTGCAGCAGGTCCTCCCAAAGAGGAAGAGGCTTCGGCTGTCCAGCAGTAGATCCAGAAGATCCGCGTACCAAAACCTTCTTGGCCAGTCTGGAGCAATAAGGATCGCTTGAACCCTTGTTCTCCTTATGATCTTTAGCACTCTTGGAATGAGTGGGAGTGGTGGAAACACGTACACCGACTGGAAAACCCATGGAGTCACTAGGGCGTCCACCGCCACTGCTTGCGGGTCCCTCGACCTGGAACAATATCGCCGAAGCTTCTTGCTGAGACGAGAGGCCATCATATCTATTTGAGGTACTCCCCAAAGATCTGTTACCTCCTTGAACACCTCCAGATGGAGACCCCACTCTCCTGGATGGAGATCGTGTCTGTTGAGGAAGTGTGCTTCCCAGTTGTCTACTCCCGGAATGAAGATTGCTGACAGCGCCAACGCGTGTTTTTCTGCCCAGAGGATGATTCTTGTTGCCTCTGACATTGCAGCTCTGCTCTTCGTTCCACCCTGTCAGTTTATGTAAGCCACTGTCGTTACATTGTCCGACTGCACTTGAATGGCCCGATTTCTCAGAATATGGGCCGCTTGGAGAAGACTGTTGTAGACGGCTCTTAGTTCCAGAATGTTTATCGGCAGGCCGGCCTCCAGACTTGACCACCTTCCTTGGAAGGTCTCCCCTTGAGTGACTGAGCCCCAGCCCGAAGACTTGCATCCATGGTTAGATGGATCCAGTACTGAATCCCGAACCTGCGGCCCTCCAGAAGGTGAGGCAGTTGCAACCACCAGAGGAGTGAAATCCTGGCCTTTGGTGACAGATGTATTCTCTGGTGTATATGTAGATGAGATGCCGACCACTTGTCTAGGAGATCCAGTTGGAAGGACTGAGCATGAAACCTCCCGTACTGCAGAGCCTCGTAAGAGGCTACCATCTTCCCCAGAAGGCGAATGCACTGTTGAAACGAAACCCGGGCTGGCTTCAGGACATCCCGGACCATTGTTTGTATCACCAACACTTTTTCTTCTGGAAGAAACACCCTCTGCACTTCCGTGTCGAGGATCATTCCCAGAAAGGACAACCTCCTGGTTGGTTCCAAATGTGATTTTGGAAGATTCAGGATCCAACAGTGTTTCCTGAGCAGGTGGGTCGTGAGAAGAATGGACTGTAACAGCTTCTTCCTGGACGATGCATGTTTCAGTAGATCGTCCAGATATGGAATTATGTTCACCACATGTCTGCGGAGGAGAACCGTAATTTTCACCATCACCTTGAATACCCTCGGCGCTGTGGAGAGGCCGATTAGCAGGGCCTGGAACTGATAGTGACAGTTCAACAGTGCGAATCAGAGATAAGCTTGATGCGGTAGCCAAATCGGAACGTGGGAGGTACGCATCCTTGATATCCAGGGATACCAGGAATTCCCCCTCCTCCAGACCTGATATCACCGCCCTTAGAGACTCCATTTTGAACTTGGACTCCCTCAGAAAGGGGTTTAGTTATTTTAAGATCAGAATGGGCCTGACCGAACCATCCGGTTTCGGTACCACGAAAAGGTTCGAATAGTAACCCTTATTTTGCATCTGTGGAGGAACCGGTTCAATAACTCGTGCCTCCACCAACTTCTGAATGGCTGTAGGATAGCCCTGTCTGCCGGCAAACCTGATTTGAAGAACCGGTGCGGAGGGAGATCTTGAAATTTCAGCCGCTACCCCTGGGACACAATATCTTGTACCCAGGGATCCAGGCCGGACGACACCCAGACATGAGTGAAATGTCTAAGTCTCGCCCCCACCGGCCCTACCTCCAGGCTGCGCGGTCCCCCGTCATGCTGAGGACTTCGGCATACCTGAAGCAGGTTTCTGTTCCTGGGAACCCGCAGCAGCAAGTTTCTTGGATTTTGGTCGACCTCCTCTAAAGTTGGTGTTGGATGGTTTGGCCTTTCTTGCTTTAGTAACCCGAAAGGACTGAAGCAGCTGAAGAAAAAGGTTTCTTCGTAGCAGGTGCAGCGGAGGGAAAAAAGGGTGACTTACACGCTGTAGCCGTGGAAATCCACACATCCAACGCTTCCCCAAAGAGAGCCTGACCTGTGTAGAGTAGGCTCTTCACACCTTTTCTGGATTCCGTGTCAGCAGACCACTGGCGCAGCCACAGTCATCTGCGAGCTGAGACCTGCATGGAAGAAATTCCTGCAGTCATTGAACCCAGGTCCTTCATGGATTCCACCACAAATCCTGCAGAATCCTGAATGTTACGTAAAAACAAATCAACGTCACTTTTATCCATTGTATCCAAATCCTCTAGTAACGTGCCCGACCACTTTACTATAGCTTTCAAAATCCATGCACAGGCAATAGTAGGACGTAGTATCGCCCCTGAAACCGTGTATATGGATTTGAGCGTAGCATCAACTTTGCGATCTGCCGGCTCCTTTAAGACGGTAGATCCTGGAACCGGCAAAACCACCTTTTTTGAGAGTCTGGATACAGATGCGTCAACTATGGGTTGGTTATAACATTTTTTACTATCCTCCTCAGGAAAGGAAAAAGCAACCAGAACCCTTTTAGGTATCTGAAATTTTTACTCCGGATTTTCCCACGCTTTTTCAAAGATAGCATTCAATTCTTTGGATGCCGGGAAGGTTAGCGAAGCTTTCTTACTGTCTGTGAAGTAAGCCTCCTCAACCGGCTCAGGTGTTGTATCAGTAATATTCAATACATCCCTAATAGACTATCATCAACTGCAGCCCTTTAGCAAGCGATGCGGTCGCCTTGAGCACATCCCCATCACCATCCGCCGTATCAGAATCGGTATCCGTGTCATCTTGCATAATCTGGGCAAGAGCACATTTATGGGAACCTACAGAGGTAGGCCCTGAGGTAACAGAACCGGACCAAACTGACAAGAGTTCTGTAAAACCTGAGTTGCAGATTCATTCTGTGCAACCCTAGTAGAAATCTCAGCCATCATAGATTTAAAAGAGGAAAACCATTCAGGCTCCCTTGCTGGTATCTGCACTAAAACAGCGCAATCCTGATTACCTGGAATGAGATCATCCTGAGAGGACAAATCCTCTGCAGCATATGACACAGAGTCCCTAGACAAGCTAAAATGAGACCCCAAACACTCCACACACACACACGGGAGGTTAGACTGAGTTTCACCCCCAAGAATGGCAAGAGAGACACAGAGATTGGATCCAACCCACACACAGCGCTTTCAAGGTAAGGGGAGACCCCCACCTTGATAGGTTACACAGCCTGTATACAGCCTCCCCCCCCCCTTCTACAACCCACTGGTACTGTTAGAGATAGCTGGAGTTGACATGGGAGGGACTTGCTTTCACTGACAGCGCTTCTGCAGGCAGGAAAATGGCGCTGAACGCTGCGGGGTCCTCTCCGAGAAGCTCCGCCCCCTTAATGATGCCGTCTTCCCGCTCTTCTGAAGATTATATTAACCTGAGGAATTGTGCATTGTGCTGGCAGCGATCCGGGGACCCTGACAGGCTTGGAGGTCAGTGTAGGGTTTAGGCGCTGGCTCAGGGCGCCCCTCACAGCGCCGCACTATGTACCGCTGAGCCCCGGAGCGCAGTTAGCACTGCTCTCCATACCCTGTTGCCGCCATCATCACACTGGCTTCCCGCTTGCCAGGGGGGCCGGTGACTTACTCGCTACTGATCTTCTGGCTCTGTAAGGGGTGGCGGCATGCTGCGGGAGTGAGCGGTCGCCTAGGGCGGCTAACGAACATCACCCTCAGGAGCTCAGTGTCCTGTCAGCAGAGATAGTGCCAGCAGCCTCCCTGTAAAATAATAAACTCTAAAAATAAACTTTACTAGAGAAACTCTGGAGAGCTCCCCTAGCTGTGACCGGCTCCTCCGGGCACATTTTCTAAACGGAGTCTGGTAGGAGGGGCATAGAGGGAGGAGCCAGCCCACCCTCTCAAACTCTTAAAGTGCCAATGGCTCCTAGTGGACCCGTCTATACCCCATGGACTAATGTGGACCCCAGCATCCTCTAGGACGTAAGAGGAATAAGTTGTTTTCTCTCCATTTTGCTTCACTTGTAATCACTGTGTGCATATGTTCCATTACTTTGTAAGGAGGTTCAAAACACTTATAAAATAACAGTAGTAAGGATGACATTAGGTGCTCCACTGACACATGATCCTTCTGACTACTCAGGTCGCACACAGTTCATCCGTCCATTGCTAAGATAAAGAATAATTTGTGCACATAACACTATACAAAGTATTATACACACGTCTCACAAAACTCCGTTCAGGATCATGTCTCAACATCATTAAAAATTATATATTCAATATACTGCCTCTTGAATTTTTTTTTTCTTTTCCCATTTTACATAACATTGCGACTAAGATGCATTTTTCGCAAAAAGAAAAAGACGCTGAACGCTTGCAGAGTTGCACAGGACCTGCTGGATCACTTGCACCAGGCATATTGAGGCTAGATGTAGAATGATGCATCTGTAGCAGGGTCCTGACACTCATGGACTTCCAACAATCCCCTTTGGCTCCACTTTGGCACACAATTGAACAGGTCCTGCCGGGCACCCAAAAACAATTATTCTCCCCACAGATTCTAATCAAAAACTTTAGAGATGCTGCTTTGGATCTCCCCTGCTACAAAGATAGTCAAGCAGCACTGAAGGTAATCATTCTTAAAACATATTTTACGTGCTGGCATATACACATGGTATTCCTAAAATGTTAAAGTAGTAACTGTAGCTTGAACCCCAAGCCATATGTTTTGGCCATATGCAAGTTTGTGGACCCTAATAAACAGAAGAGAAAAAATAGGATTTTAATACCTATCGGTAAATCCTTTTCTCTTAGTCCGTAGAGGATGCTGGGGTCACATCAAGAACCATGGGGTATAGACGGGATCCGCAGGAGACATGGGCACTGTAAGACTTTCAAAGGGTGTGAACTGGCTCCTCCCTCTATGCCCCTCCTTCAGACTCCAGTTATAGGAACTGTGCCCAGGGAGACAGACATTTCGAGGAAAAGGATTTATTGTTAAACTAAGGTGAGATACATACCAGCTCACACCTCAAGCACGCAGTACAACATGGCATTCAACATAACGCAAGTCAGCGGCATGAACAACGTCAGCAACAGGCTGACTAAAAACGTAACACAACATGTGTTGAAACGTAACAAAAAACTGCAGATACAGTACGCACTGGGACGGGCGCTGAGCATCCTCTAGGGCAGGGGTGGGCAATTATTTCAGCTGAGGGGCCACTTGACATTTCCTGTCAGTATCCGAGGGCCACATACAAAATAGCAGCTTGCCCCACTTGCCAAAAATATAGGGACGTGGCTTCATATGGAAGGGGTGTGGGCAAAAAATAATACAGATTCATATTAGGCTGCACAATAGTCTCCATTATTCAAATTGCGCCACACAGCGCCACTTACACACATTACACCAGGTAGAGCCCCTTTTACACACATTACGGCAGGTAGAGAACCTTTTAACACATTAACATTTTATTTAGGATAATTATCGTGCAGCAAGCAAATTATCCAGTGTCTTATGGACCCTGGGGAAAGGTGTGACACGGTGACAGAATACGGTGGGGGTGACACGGTGACAGAACACGGTGGGGGTGACACGGTGACAGAACACGGTGGGGGTGACACGGTGACAGAACACGGTGGGGGTGACACGGTGACAGAACACGGTGGGGGTGACAGAATACGGGGGGGGATGACACAGTGACAGAACACGCTGGGGGTGACACGGTGACAGAACATGGGGGGTGTGACACACTGACTGAACACGGGGAGGGGGGGTGACAGTGACAGAACACGGGTGTGTGACACGGTGACAGAACACGGTGGGGATGACACGGTGACAGAACACGGGGAGGGGGGGATGACACGGTGACAGAACACGGGGAGGGGGGGGTGACAGTGACAGAACACGGATGTGTGACACGGTGACAGAACACGGGGGGTGTGACACAGTGAAAGAACACGGGGAGGGGGGGTGACAGTGACAGAACATGGTGGGGGTGACACGGTGACAGAACATGGGGAGGGGGGTGACAGTGACAGAACACGGGGGGTGTGACACAGTGACAGAACACGGTGGGGGTGACAGTGACAGAATACGGATGGGTGACACGGTGACAGAACACGGGGGGTGTGACACAGTGAAAGAACACGGGGAGGGGGGGTGACAGAACACGGTGGGGGTGACAGTGACAGAACACGGGGGGGTGACATGGTGACAGAACATGGTGGGGTTGACAGCGACAGAACACGGGGAGGTGACACAGTGACAGAACACGGGGGGTGTGACACAGTGACAGAACACTGGGAGGTGACACAGTGACAGAACACGGGGGGTGTGACATAGTGACAGAACACGGGGGTGTGACATAGTGACAGAACACGGGGGTGACACGGTGACAGAACACGGTGGTGACACGGTGACCGAACACGGTGGGGGTGACACGGTGACAGAACACGGGGGGTGACACAGTGACAGAACACGGGGGGGTGACACAGTGACAGAACACGGGGGGGGGGGGGGGACATAGTGACAGAACACGGGAGGGGCTAGTACAGCGAGAGCTAAAGATCTCTCCCCCAAACCTAAAAACAGTCTGACGCCCCTGCCCGCACACACAAATATATGCACACTATCACACACACACACACACACACACTTTCTTTCACTTTTCCCATTAACTTACTGATCTGGCTGGCAGTGACAGGAAGGATGGATCTGTAGCAGTCTGGCTCTTGTCCCGTGTAGCTCCGCCCCCTGAGGTCCCGTGTAGCCCCGCCCCCTTCTCGGCTGAACACAGCCGTTGTCACTGGGGACTCTGGAGGAGGCTGCTACAACGCAGCAGCAGCAGTAGCAGGGGAGAGAGGCGCCGCTGGCAGCTTGGAGGAACTGCAGTGCAGAGCAATGACAAGCAGCTCAGCCGGTCGGGACGCTTGTCATTGCTCCCTGTTGGGAGGCAGTGGGCCGGGCAGGATTGGTTTGCGGGCCGCATCCGGCCCGCGGGCCGTATTTTGCCCACCCCTACTCTAGGGACTAAGAGAAAATTATTTACCGGTAGGTATTAAAAACCTATTTTCTCATACGTCCTAGAGAATGCTGGGGTCACATCAAGAACCATGGGGTTATACCAAAGCTCTAGAACGGGCGGGAGAGTGCGGATGACTCTGCAGCACCGATTGACCAAACATGAGGTCCTCATCAGCCAGGGTATCAAACTTGTAGAACTTCGCAAAGGTGTTTGAACCCGAGCAAGTAGCCGCTCTGCAAAGTTGTAATGCAGAGACCCCCCGGGCAGCCGTCCAGGACGAGCCTACCTTTCTGGTAGAATGGGCCTTCACCGATTTCGGTAACGGCAATCCAGCAATAGAATGAGCATGCTGAATCATATGACAGATCCAGCGCGCAATAGTCTGCTTGGAAGCAGGAGCCCCAATCTTGTTGTGAGCATACAGGACAAACAGAGCCTGAGCCGTTCTGGTGACATAAATTTTCAAAGCTCTGACTACATCGAGAAACTTCCATTCCAGCAAGGCATCAGTAGCCACTGGCACCACAATAGGTTGGTTCAAGTGGAACGACAAAACCACTTTCGGCAGAAATTGCTGACGAGTCCTCAACTCTGCTCTATCTTCATGAAAGATCAAATAAGGGCTCTTGTGAGACAAGGCCGCTAATTCAGACACCCACCTTGCGGATGCCAAGGCCAACAGCATGACCACTTTCCAAGTGAGGAATTTCAACTCTACCTTCTGTAAAGGTTCAAACCAATGAGATTGAAGGAACTGCAACACCACGTTAAGATCCCACGGTGCCACTGGGGGCACAAAGGGAGGTTGGATGTGTAACACGCCTTTCACAAAAGTCTGAACTTCTGGAAGGGAGGCCAATTGTTTTTGGAAGAAAACCGATAAGGCTGAAATTTGTACTTTAATTGAGACCAACTTTAGGCCCGCATCCACACCAACTTGTAGAAAATGGAGAAAACGTCCTAACTGAAATCCGTAGGAGCATTACTGGATTCACACCAAGACACGTATTTTCTCCAAATACGGTGGTCATGTTTAGACGTTACTCCTTTCCTGGCCTGAATAAGAGTGGGGATGACTTCCTTGGGAATACCCTTTCGGGCTAGGAACCGGCGTTCAACCGCCAAGCCGTCAAACGAAGTTGTGGTAAGTCTTGGAACACGCACGGCCCTTGCTGTAACAGATCCTCCCTCAGAGGAAGAGGCCAGGGATCTCCTATAAGTAATTCCCGAAGATCTGGATACCAAGCCCTCCTTGGCCAGTCTGGACAATGAGGATCACTTGAACCTTTGTTCTTCTTATGATCTTTATTACTTTTGGAACGAGTGGAAGAGGAGGAAACACATACACCAACCGAAACACCCACGGTGTCACTAGGGCGTCCACTGATATTCCTTGAGGGTCTCTCGACCTGGAACAATATCTCTGAAGTTTCTTGTTGAGGCGAGACGCCATCACGTCTATTTGAGGAATTCCCCAAAGACTCGTCACTTCTGCAAAGACCTCTTGATGAAGACCCCACTCTCCTGGATGGAGATCGTGTCTGCTGAGGAAGTCTGCTTCCCAGTTGTCCACTCCTGGAATGAAGATCGCTGACAGAGCGCTTGTATGCCTTTCCATCAAGCGGAGAACCTTTGTGGCCTCTGCCATTGCCGCTCTGCTCTTTGTTCCCCCCTGGCGGTTTATGTACGCTACTGCTGTTATGTTGTCCGACTGAATCAAGACGGACCGATTGCGAAGATGTTCCACTTGCAGAAGGCCGTTGTAAATGGCCCTTAGCTCCAGAACGTTTGTGTGTAGACAAATTTCCTGGCTTGACCATCTTCCCTGGAAGCTTTCCCCCTGTGTCACTGCTCCCCAGCCTCGGAGACTCGCATCCATGGTCACTAAGATCCAGTCCCGGATCCCGAACCTGCGTCCCTCTAGGAGATGAGAGCTCCTAGAGCCACCACAGGAGTGAGATTTTGGTCTTGGAAGACAGGATTATCCTTCGGTGCATGTGCAGATGGGACCCGGACCACTTGTCCAACAGGTCCCACTGAAACACTCTGGCATGGAATCTGCCAAACTGAATGGCTTCGTAGGCCGCCACCATCTTCCCCAGCAACCGAGTGCATTGATGGATCGATACTTTTGCTGATTTCAGAAATTGTTTGACCAGGTTCTGAATTTCCATAGCCTTTTCCACTGGAAGAAAAACTCTGTAATTCTGTGTCCAGAATCATTCCCAAGAAAGATAGCCGTCTCGTCGGAACCAACTGTGACTTTGGCAAGTTTAGGAGCCAACCATGTTGCTGCAGAATTGTCAGGGAGAGCGTAATGTTCTGCAGTAATTGGTCCTAGGATCTCGCCTTTATCAGGAGATCGTCCAAGTACGGGATAATTTTGACTCCTTGCTTGCGCAGGAGAACCATCATTTCGGCCATTACTTTGGTGAAAATCCTCGGAGCCGTGGACAGACCAAACGGCAACGTCTGAAATTGGTAATGACAATCCTGAACTGCATCAGGTAAGCCTGATGTGGAGGATAAATGGGAACATGTAAGTAGGCATATTTTATGTCTACCGACACCATAAAATCCCCCTCCTCCAGACTGGAGATCACTGCCCGGAGAGATGCCATCTTGAATTTGAATTTTCTTAGGTAGAAATTTAGGGATTTGAGGTTCAGGATTGGTCTGACTGAGCCGTCTGGCTTCGGGACCACGAACAGGCTCGAAAAAAAGCCTTCTCCCTGTTGCGATGGGGGAACCCTGACAATGACTTGATTGTGACACAATTTTTGTATTGCGGCGCATACCACCTCCCTGTCCGGAAGAGAAGCTGGTAAGGCCGATTTGAAAAATCGGTGAGGGGGAACGTCTTGAAACTCCAGTTTGTACCCCTGGGACACTATTTCTAAAACCCATGGGTCCAGGGCCGAACGAGCCCAGAACTGACTGAAGAGCTTGAGACGTGCCCCCACCGGTGCAGACTCCCGCAGAGGAGCCCCAGCGTCATGCGGTGGATTTGGCAGAAGCCGGGGAGGACTTCTGCTCCTGGGAACTGGCCACGGGCGGTGATCGTTTACCTTTTCCCTTTCCTCTAGTAGCAAGGAAGGAAGACCTTTGGCCTTTTCTGTATTTATTGGGCCGAAAGGACTGCATCTGATAGTGGTGTGCTTTCTTTTGTGGTGCAGGCACATAAGGTAAAAATTATGACTTACCCGCGGTAGCCGTAGATACCAAATCAGCGACGCCGTCACCAAACAATACACCACCTTTATACGGCAGAGACTCCATAGCTTTCTTAGAGTGAGTATCAGCATTCCATTGATGAATCCACAATGCTCTCCTAGTTGAGACTGCCATGGCATTGGCCCTTGATCCCAAGAGGCCAATATCCCTCGCAGCTTCCTTTAGGTAGACTGCAGCGTCCCTGATATAACCTAGTGTCAAAAGAATGCTATCCCTATCCAGGATATCTATTTCAGATGACAAGTTATCTGCCCATTTTTCGATAGCGCTACTCACCCACGCAGAAGCAATGGCTGGTCTGAGTAGCGTACCCGTGGTGACATAAATGGATTTCAATGCATTTTCCTGCCTATGATCCGCAGGTTCCTTTAGGGCTGCCGTGTCAGGGGACGGAAGAGCCACCTTTTTGGACAGCCGTGATAGAGCTTTGTCCACAATGGGGGGGGGGGGGGTGACTCCCATTTTTTCCTATCCCCAGAGGGAAACGGATACGCCACTGGAATCCTTTTGGGAATCTGAAACTTTTTGTCAGGATTTTCCCAAACCTTTTCACAAAGCGTGTTCAGTTCATGAGAGGGAGGAAACGTTACCTCAGGTTTCTTTCCTTTATCCATACAGACCCTAGTATCAGGAACAGCAGAGTCCTCAGTGATATGTAATACTTCTTTTATTGCCACAATCACGTACTGAATGCTCTTAGCCAGTTTTGGATCTAATCTGGCATCACTATAGTCGACACTTGAGTCAGTGTCCGTGTCGGTATCCGTGTCTGCCAGCTGGGCAAATGAACGTTTTTGTGACCCCGAGGGGGTCTGGACTTGTAACAACACATCCTCTACGGATTTCTTCCATGCCTGGTTCTGAGACTCATATTTATCCAATCTCTTATTTATCAGAGCCACATTAGCATTCAAAGCACCCAAAACATTCACCCAATCAGGTGTCGGCGGTGCCGACAGGGTCACTCCCACAGCCGTTTATGTCCCTAACATAGTCTCCTCCTGGGAAGAGCACTCCGCCTCAGACATGCCAACACACGTGCACCCAACACCCACAGACACACTAGGCCTATAGGGGACAGACCCACAGTAAAGCCTGTCAGAAGGACACAGAGGGAGTTATTGCCAGCTCACACCCCAGCGCTCAATCCCGATCTGAAACACCACTGAAAATGCCCCAGACATGCAGCGCTTTTATAATTAACATATAATGCACCAAAATAACTGTGTGCCCCCCCCCCCCCCCCCCCCCGTTTTTCACCCTGATGTCTCTGCAGCCTTGTGTAGAGAAAATGGCGCCGGGCTGTGTGCTGTGAGGGCTAAGCTCAGCCCCCGTAATGGCCCGTTTCAAACCCGCTCTTTTCAAATAAATTTTTATACTGGCGGGGGTCCGGACAGTGCCCTGGCACTATGTCCGCTCTTGCCAGTTACTTATAAAGGTCATATATGCTGCCCATGGCGCCCCCCCTGCGCCCTGCACCCTGTAGTGCCGCTGTGTGTGGAAGCATGGCGCGCAGCGTGCGAGCGCTGCGGTACCTCAGAAGCCGTCACTGAAGTCTTCTTTTCTTCTTCTGCTCACCTGTCTTCTGGCTCTGCAAGGGGGGTGACAGCGGGCTCTGGGAACGAGCATCTAGGCGTACCTAGCGATCAGACCCTCAGGAGCTAATGGTGTCCTGTAGCCAAAGAAGCAGAGCCTTTAAACTCACAGAAGTAGGTCTGACTTCTCTCCCCTAAGTCCCACGAAGCAGGGAGACTGTTGCCAGCAGTACTCCCTGAAAATAAAAAAACCTAACATAAAAGTCTTTTTCAGAGAAACTCAGTAGAGCTCCTCAGAGTGCATCCAGTCTCACTGGGTACAGATTCTAAACTGGAATCTGGAGGAGGGGCATAGAGGGAGGAGCCAGTTCACACCCTTTGAAAGTCTTAAAGTGCCCATGTCTCCTGCGGATCCCATCTATACCCCACGGTTCTTGATGTGACCCCAGCATCCTCTAGAACGTATGAGAAATGCTCATGATCACAAACTATTTTCAGACTGAAACCAAACAAACAAAGCAGAATCAAAAGACACTGGAAAATGTTAATGGTTTTGGAATTACACTAATATATGTCTAAAAGCGCACACCACCAAAAAATAGTTTCTGAGTGTCTCTTAAGTGAAAAGCCATTCATGTCATATTGCTTAGGTTAGAAAACTATTTTTTATGTTCAGTAGCAAACAATTTTGGATGCTGAATTACCTCTTGATAAGTCTTTGTGTATTTCTGTATTCAACACAGCAAAACATGGATCCAGCCCATTTTCAATTAATGATATTAATTCAGGCTTCAGACACAGCGTACCTGGAAACAATTCGTAAAGTTTTAATAATTCATATCATACAGTATATTTGTGTTGCTTTCATCTTCTCCCAAATCATTTGTGTACATTTGTTGTTAAAACCACCCTTAATAGATCAGAAACATAGCATTTTGACGGCAGATAAGAACCACTTGACCCATCTAGTCTGCCCTAAACACATGTATATGCACAAACTTCGGATGCCCTGGAACAGGGGGAGGGAAAGAGTGCAGCATGTGGTGATGAGGGGTGGTCTTCAGGTTGCCGGCTGTCGGGATCCCGGCGCCGGAATCCCGCCACCCGGCATACCGACACTTTTTCTCCCTCTTGGGGGTCCACGAACCCCCTGGAGGGAGAATAGATAGCGTGCCACCGTGCCCGCAGCGAGCCCGCAAGGGTCTCATTTGCGCTCGCCCAGCTGTCGGTATGCCGGCTGTCGGGATTCCGGAGTCGGTATGCTGGTCGCCGGGAGCCCGGCCGCCTGCATACCCTACTACACCCGGTGATGAGGGGTGTGTGTGCCTCTGGTCTTGTCTGTACAATGAGCCAGATGTATTAAGCCTGGACAGGTGATAAGGAAGTGATTAGTGGAAGGTGAAAGCACACCAGCCAATAATTACTGGTTTGACAAATGACAGTTAGGAGCTGATTGGCTGATGCATTATCACCTTCCACTTATCACTGCTTTATCACTTCTGCAGGCTTAATACATCTGTCCCAGTGTTCCTTGTCACTATCTCCCCGTCACCCCTGCCTCACACCAGTCACCCATTAACTCCCCGTCACCCCTGCCTCCCCCAGTTACTCACTATCTCCCAGTCACTCACTCTTGCTCTGTACAAGTGCGTGGCCATGCTCTTTTCTTGTGAAACCACACCCCTTTTTGTGGCGCATGCCTTCGGCGTGCACTGTCCCTTTAAGAAGTTTATCCCATCAAGGGGCGCCAACATTTATTTCTCCTGCAGGGTCCACAGACTATCCACAGGATAAACATTGGGATATGAGGTAGCGTCAGCGGATTGGCACTAACGATCAAAGCTTTCGGCCTCCCAGAATGCAACGGGCCTGTCCCCGTCTCCTGGTTCAGGCAATTCAGTATTTTGTTTGGTGCAGCAGGAGCCGGACCATGGTCAATGGGCTGCTGGTTTTTAGCAGCCATAAGTTTATTTTATTTTTATAGTTTTATTCTTTTTGAGCGATCTTTCTAAAAAGAGTCTTATACGTATCTTATAAAGAGTCGCTCCAACAACTCCCCGCCAGGTCGCGACAAGGCTTACCCACGTGTACAGTGCTGTTTTGGTGGGCATCTGTGTAGGATGTACTAGCAATTCCAGCAGACGTTATCAGGCTGTGGCCGGAGCACGGGGAGAAGGTAAGGCGCTGGTTCCGCTTAGCTGGGGAGATGCGAGACACAGCCGCACTCTTTTCGGGATGGAGCCTACCAAACAGTCGCTGACACGTCTGCCACCTCGGGTAGACCAGCGCTAGGCCCCAGGGATCATAAGCTCCAAGGATTAGTGTGAGGCTGGGATCCCTGGGGGTTGAAGTCAGCAGTGGGGAGTAAGATGTTCCTTGTCGCCCCTCCCCCCGGCTCATGATCAGTTTCCCACCATGAACTAATTTCCCGCTTCCGTCTGAGACGCTGTGCATCAAAAGGGACCCAGTCACAGCATAGGCAGCTGTGTGACTGGTGCATCGGTGTTCACTTGGGCATCTGTGTTGAATGTTGGGTTCACTGGGCGTTTGTGTTCACTATATGCGTCTGGATCCACTCAGCGTCCACTAACGTATTGATCGATCCTGGAAGCTGGATGAAATCTCCATGTATCCCACTCTCCTGAGCCAGGTGATGCAACACTAAGGGGGTCATTCATGCGTGGCCGGACCGTGCAGGGAGTGGCCTACAGCGGCAGCGTGACGTCTCACGCAGCCACTGCGGGCCAGGGAGCGATGAGTAGCTCCCGGCCAGCACGCTAAAGCTGCGCTGGCCGGGAGCTACTCTTAAAGTGCAAAGGCATCGCCGCTGTGCGATGCCTTTGCACTTCTGCGGGGGAAGGGGGGCGGCACTGACCTGCGGGGCGGACTAGCCCTGTGCTGGGCGTCCCCCCGCAGTTCTGAGTTCATGTGCTAAATTTAGCACAGCTACGATCAACTCGTGATGACCCCCTAAATCTCTACCTACCATTGGGTACGAGTAGTTGGATAGGTGCCTGATGCATATGAGTCTATAAACTATTGCTGCCGTTTCTTTCGCTGTGCGACTGAATACGTTAAAAGTCCTATATACAGATGGGTTCATGTTTATCTTGACCTTTAATAGGATTAACTGAGATTGGGCAGTCTGACTTAATCCCCTGCTGTAATGATTTAATCCCCTGCTGTATTGTTCTCTGTATTGTATTGCAGCTGAGAACAATAGTTGAAGGGTTTATGTTAATAAACCATGTTGTGCCTAGGCGCAGCAAACTAGCCAAGATAACAGTGGACCCATCTGTAAAAGGTAATGCAGTAATATGTTTTTCCTACATACCTGAAATGTATCTGTAGTTGAATATGTGCTCATATTGACTATACTAATGTATAACTTGTGAGTAATTGCTAGTGTGATTGCCTACTTTACTATTTCTTGTCAGTTTCTGTGTATAATACCAATCTACAATGCTGGTGCAAGTCAGGGAGGGATCGGATTGTATGTCACTTTGACAAGCTTTAAAGTGATTTCAGTCACAAATTGTGTAGCTAATACCATACAGGTGTGTGATTTGTTTACTAAGTCTAGGAGAGGCAAGGGTGAGGAGGATACACTCTCCACAGCAGCACCAACACTGATTTCATGTTTGTCCTGCAAAGCTGGGTTAACCTCTCAGGATCTGGTTCAAAATGGATTATGTGCAAATTGTTTTAGCTTTCATCAAAGCCTCCTGAATAATCAAAGGCAGGCACAGGTTCAAATCTTACCCCCATGGGCTGCTTTTGCACAGACATTATCCAATATAGCTGAGCGGATAGCTCAGCTCCTATACCAGGGATAGGTTACCCTATTCACCCTTACATGCAACATTCTCCCTGGGTTTTATCACATCCAGTCCAGGAATCTGCAACCTTTCAACAAAAACAGGCTGAAAGGCCTGGGGGAAGGTAAATCACAGTCTACACGTGTTTCAGATGGGGACTCGTCGGAGGATGAGGATTCCTCGCATTCTGGTTCTGCATACAAAGATGAGGCTGAAGGTCCCAGCTCAGTGGATACACCTGAGCTAATTAGTGCTATGAAAGCCATTCTATCCTTAGAGGAAGCAGCAAAGCCTTTGTTAAAATCCAAGGCTCCTGTGTTTAAATGTCCCAAAACAGTCAGAACTGAATTTCCAGAGTCAGAACAACTGATGGAGATTATGCAAGAGGCTTGGGTCATACCCAGTAAGAAGTTTAGAATTCCAAAGAAATGGAATTCCTATTATCCTATTCAAGCTGGGGACTGTTTAAAGAGGGAGTTGGCTCCCATAGTAGATACACACGTCATTCGATTGGTGCACTAAACTACATTTGCCTTCAACATCATTAAATGATGTTATGGATAGAAAAATAGATGTTTTTTTTTTTTTTTAAAAAGCCACTTTCTCGTCGGTGCAATTGTAAGACCAGCCATGGCTTCAGCCTGGATGGCAAAAGCAGTGGCGGCCTGGGCTGATGCATTGGAGGATGACCTTTCATTGACATCTAGAGAGCAAAAATCCCAAATTACACATATTAAACAGGCGGCTATTTTTATGGAAGAAGCAGCCTTCAGAAAGTATTTTTACCTCTGAACAAAATATCCACAATACAGTCGAGGATTCAGGAGCTGCTACACAGTCAAAGGGCATCCATTCACGCAGCTACGCGTGTGATGGGATCAAAGGTGTTGACACACAACGTGGTGGAGTATGCGCAATTCCACTCCAGGCCTCTTCAACATCTGATATTTCCAAATGGAATGGGTTACACAAGACAAAAACTCAGACTATGGTCCTTCCTCTGGAAGTACGGAGGTCGTTAGCCTGGTGGCTACAGACATCCCATCTGGACAAAGGGAGACCCTTTTGGATCTCAGATTGGGAGGTTCTGATAACGGATGCCAGTCTTCAGGGCTGGGGAGCAGTGTCAGGAAAAAGTTGCTTCCAGGGACAGTGGACCAAGGAAGAAAGTTGCCTGCCAATAAATATATTGGAGCTTCGGGCCATATATGTGGCACTCATTCAGGCAAAGGACATTCTTCAGGGGAAACCAGTTCAAATTCGCTCGGACAATGCAACGGCAGTAGCGTACCTCAATCATCAATGAGGAGCTCGCAGCCAAAAGGCAATGAAGGAGCTAAGCCACACGTTAAGGTGGGCAGAACTTCATCATCCAGCCTTGTCTGCTGTGTTCATTCTAGGAGTCCTAAACCGGGAAGTGGATTTTCTCAGTCAACACGCCATTCATGCAAACGAATGGGCTTTACACCCCGAGGTCTAACAGACTCTGGTAGATAAGTGGTGGTTACCGGAGATAGATCTCATGGCTTCCCGTCAGTACAACAAAGTTCCCGCAAATGGGTCAAGGACAAAGGATTCCAAAGCGACCTTTGTGGATGCCCTGTCAGTAAGATGGGATTTTCATCTGGCATATGTGTTTCCACCGATCGCCCTCTTGCCCAGGGTGATGCGAAGGTAAAATAGGGAAATGGCTCCAGCTTGGCCCAGAAGACATTGGTACACAGATCTGCAGAGGATGTCGGTGGATACTCCTTTCCTACTCCCTCAATGTCCAGATCTACTGCCTCAGGGTCCCTGCTATTACAAGAACCTGGATCGGCTGTCTTTGACGGTGTGGCTCTTGAGACTTCCATCCTGAAAGCAAGTGGATTCTCACAACAGGTAATTCAAACAATGCTTAGAGCAAGGACACCATCCTCAGTTCACATTTATTACCGAATATGGCAAGCCTATATTCAATGGTGCATTGACAGGAAATTTGACCCTAGATCTTTCAAAGTTTCCAGAGTCCTAGCATTCCTTCAGGCAGGAATGGACAAAGGTCTACGGGTGGCTTCCTTGAGAGTTCAGGTGTCAGCATTGACTGTATGGTTTCAAAAGAAAAATTGCTAACCTACAGGATGTTCGCACTTTTTTCCAAGGAATGCTTCACATCCAACCTCCTTCTGTTCCTCCTACAGCTCCTTGGGAACAAAGTTTAGTCCTCTAGGCGCTTCAAGTTGTCCCATTTGAACCACTGAAGCAAGTGGATCTTAAATGGTTGACAGCTAAAGTTCTCTTTCTACTGGCTATTGCTACAGCTAGAAGAGTTTCAGAGTGTCGCCGTCCTTTTCTGATATTTCATCTAGGATAGAGCGGTTTTCAGAACTAAATCTGGTTATATTTCTAAGGTGGTGTCTAAATTCCATCTTAACGAAGAAACTGTAGTCCCGGCTTTCCAAGGGCCGGACCTTTCTGCCGGAGATGCATCATTGGACGTAGTCCATGCTTTTAGGATCGACATGGATCGTACCCAGTGCCATCAGAAAGACAGACACTCTCTTTGTTCTCATTTGACAAGAGAGGATGGCCTGCTGACCAGCAAACACTGGCGAGGTGGCTTTGGTTGACTATTTCAGAAGCATATTCTTAAGCTGATCTCCCTATTCCGGCTAATGTCTCTGCTCACTCTACTCATAAGGTAGGTCCTTCATGGGCAGCACAACGTGGTGCTTCAGCTGAACAGATATGTAAGGCAGCCACATAGTCTACCATTAACACATTCATTAGACATTATGCCTTTGCCTCTCAGGACACTGCATTCGGGCGATGGATTCTCCTGTGCAATCAGGAGCGTCTCCTCCACTAAAATTGCTTTGGGACATCCCAATGTTTATCATGTGAATAATCTGTGGACCCTGCAGAAGAACTATGTAGTTATGGTAGACCGTCGATAACTCTATTTCTCCTAAGTCCACAGAATCCATAGGGATCCCACCCTGATGCACCTGATTTGAGGATCCTTACACCTACTAACCTCTTCCTTCTTGTACTTAAGTGTGTGTATGTGTATTCTTCTCGCCTGATTAGGGCTCTCTATGATGCTCCTGCCTTAAGCTTTGGAAAACAACTGAATTGCCCGAGCCAGGAGGCAGGGATATAGGGGACTGGCCCTTTGCATTCTGGGAGACCCGAAAACTTTGATCGTTGGTGCCATATCCCAATGTTTATCTTGTGGATACTGTGGACTTAGGAGAAATAGAGTTATCGACAATAAGTCTACCATAACTACATATTTTTGCTTACCAAAAAACAAACAATAAAACTGGACTGACCCTGAATGTGGGATGAAACCATAATACCCAGAGGAGAGTATGGAGCAAGCAGAGAAAGCATGTACATACTGCACACAGTAAGGGCTAGGGTGGGAATCAAACCCATGACCTCAGTGCTGTGAGGCAGTAATGCTAACAATTACAGTACACACATCTGTACTGCCCTAAATGTCCTCACAACTGTGATCACATATTGTACTCCAAGTATCATAATCTTATGGTGTTGGATATTAAGTATCACTAGTAACATGCAGAATCATTTGAAATCTCTACAGTTTAATTTCTTGGAAAGTACATTGCACTGGTTACTGACACCAGCGACCACATCCCCTGCTTATAACCTGTTAAAATTGTCACCTATGCCCCTCTCAGAAGTGCTGCCACTGCTGATTCGTATCCTTCTGTATTCAGGTGCAATGTTGCCAGGTCCTGTTAGATTACCCATTTTATTGCTTATTTAAAACGAGATTTATGGTAAGAACTTACCATTGTTAAATCTCTTTCTACGAGGTACACTGGGCTCCACAAGGAACAACATCGGGGTGTAGAGTAGGATCTTGATCGAAGGCACCAACAGGCTCAAAGCCTTGACTGTTCCCAAGATGCATAGCGCCACCTCCTCCATAACCCCGCCTCAGTGCACAGGAGCTCAGTTTTCATTAACTAGTCCAATGCAGTAGCAGGTAACAGAGACGGCATCGTTAGCAGCCACACACACACCACACACTCGCGACAGGAGAAGGTGTCAGCGGCTAATGCCATACCAACCCAAAGAAGCAAAGTGCGTCAGGGCGGGCGCCTTGTGGAGCCCAGTGTACCTCGCAGAAAGATTTAACAACGGTAAGTTCTTACCATAAAACACGTTTTCTGCTGCGGGGTACACTGGGCTCCACATGGAACAACATCGGGGATGTCCTAAAGCAGTTCCTTATGGGAGGGGCCGCACTGTAGCGGGCACAAGAACCCGGCGTCCAAAGGAAGCATCCTGGGAGGCAGAAGTATCGAAGGCATAGAATCTAATGAACGTGTTCACTGAGGACCACGTAGCCGCCTTGCACAATTGTTCAAGGGTCGCACCACGGCGGGCCGCCCAAGAAGGTCCAACAGACCGAGTAGAATGGGCTTTGATGGTAGCAGGAGCTGGAAGACCAGCCTGTACATAAGCCTGTGCAATCACCATTCTAAACCATCTGGCCAAGGTCTGCTTGTTAGCAGGCCAGCCACGTTTGTGATATCCAAACAGCACAAAGAGAGAATCAGACTTCCTAATGGAGGCAGATCTCTTCACGTAGATACAGAGAGCCCGTACCACATCCAAAGACCGCTCTTTGGAAGACAACTCAGGAGAACTAAAGGCTGGAACCACAATCTCTTGGTTAAGGTGGAAGGAAGACACCACCTCAGCCAAATAACCACCTCGCAAGCTGCCTAACACCTTTAGATTTTGACTATATAGTCAAAATCTTACAGATTTATCTCAGTGTGTGTACACACCATAAGTAAAACACCCTATACTTACTTAACATACTTATCAAGAAGTAAGTGAAACATTCATTTTTAACAAAGACGAATACTGGGGTCCCTTGTGCAGCCATATGAGCAAGGTTATCCGATCTATTGATCTACACTAAAAAAGGTATACAGTCAATAGGTCTACCACTAATGGTCGACAGGGTCAAAAAGGTCAACATGACAATGGTCGCCACAAGTTTTAAACTTTTTTCAACTCTTTCATACTTTACCATCCACGTTGACTACGAATGTGGTAACCTGTGGCGAGCGCAGTGAGGCTCCTTGCCCGAAGCATGGCGAATCGAAGTGGTACAGCAATAGGCTGTTTTGGTGGCAGAAAAGTGACAAAACAACCCAATAAATATATATCAGAATCCGCTTTATTGGTCAGGTATACTTGTGCATACTAGGAATTTGTCTTCGGATTGCTATACAACAGCCAAGTAGGTAACAGATAAGCAGGTGGTGGGGGCAAGTAAAGTCAGACAGATAGGTATACCGTAGGGAAACAAGTGAGTTGCATGTACGTCTAGTCAGTCAATGCTCAGGAGTTCAGCAGGAGGACCGCTTGGGGAAAGAAACTTTTGAGGCTTCTGGTGGACTTGGCAGGGACAGCCCTGTAACGCCTGCCTGAAGGAAGCAAGTTAAACATGCTGTGGCTGGGGTGTCGCTGGTCCTTTACTATCTTTGTTGCCCGATTTTTAGCTCTGGACAGGTACAGGTCCTGGACAGAGGGAAGGCCGGTCCAATGATCTTCTCTGCGGTTCTGACCATCTTTTGGAGCCTGCATCTGTCCCTCGTGCTGGCGGAGCCGTACTATACCAGTATCGAGGAGCACAGTACCGACTCCACAATCGCGGAGTAGAAGAGGAGCAGAAACTTCTGTGGGATGTTGAACTTCCTTAGTTGCCAGAGGAAGAACAACCTCTGCTGCGCTTTCCCGACAGTGGCGTCAGCATTGGACCCCAATTTAAGGTCCTGGGAGATAGTGGACTTCTTTCATGTTCCTGGGGACCACAATCGATACCACACTGTCAGCAATTGTTAGCGGAGGTGCACTAGCGGACTTCTTCCTGAAGTCCACTATCATCTCGACAGTTTTGAGGGGGTTGAGCTCAAGGTTGTTGTGGCTGCACCACTGGGCCAACCGGTCTACTTTCCGTCTATAGGCCGATTCGTCCTCGTCCTTGATGAGGCAGATGACAGTGGTGTCATCAGCGAATTTGATGATCTCTACTGATTGCACCTTTGAGGTGCAGTCATTTGTGTACAGGGAGATGAGCAGGGGTCAGAGGACACAGCTCTGAGGGGCCCCTGTACTAATGGACCACGCTTGAGAGGTGAATTCCCCCGCTTTCACCACCTGTGTCCTATCTGTCAGGAAGTCTACTATCCAGGAACAGGTAGCTTAAGGGATCCCTAGCCGAAGTAATTTGGGGTGGACGACTGTATTGAAGGCCGAGCTGAAAATCAACAAACAGGACCCTCGTGTAGGTATCGGGAATGTCTAGGTGCTGTAGAATGTAGTGCAGGCTAACTGCATCCTCGACACACCAATTCGATCGATAGGCGAACTATAGGGGATCCAGTTGGGGACCAGTCACAGTTTTCAGGTGATTCAAAACCAGACGCTTAAACGTTTTCATGGCCACAGACGTTAGTGCTATCGGCCTGTAGTAGTTCAGGTTCGTGATAGAGGGTTTCTTGGGGACCGGGACGATAGTGGACATATTGAGGCAAGTAGGGACTTTCTGTAGCTCCAGCAATTTGCTGAAGATCTTGGTGAAAATGGGGGCGAGCTGACCCGCACATGCTCTCAGGGCAGATGGTGACACTCAGTCAGGACCCGGAGCTTTTCTGGGTTTGGCTCTTTTGAACAGTGCCTCCACCTCTTCTTGGTCGCCTTGCAGTGCCTGGAGTTGGCCGTCGGTGCTCGGGGCATCATAGAGGTGATTGTTTGGGTCGCAGGGGACTTCTTTTGCAAACCTGCAATAAAAAGTGGTTCAGCTCGTCTGCTAGGTCTTGGTGCATGGTGGTGGACTTCAATGTTTTCCAGTAGTCTGTTATGGATTGCATTCCTTTCCATACAGACACGGGGTCATTGGTGGAGAGATCGTTTGTCAGCTTGTCCAAGTACCGCTTTTTTGGTAGCCTGATTTCTTTAGTCAAAGAGTTCCTAGTTCGGTTGTATAGTGCTCTGTCACCGCTGCTATAGGCCTCCTCTTTGGCCCGAAGAAGTTGCCTGACCCGGGCATTAAACCAGGGCTTGTTGATGTTCTAGATGCAGTAAGTCTTGGTAGGTACACACATGTCCTCACAGTAGCTGATGTAGAATGCGACAGTGTCTGTCAGGTCATTCAAGTTGGCTGCCGAGGCCTCGAATACCCCCCCCCCCCCCATTCCGTGCAGTCGAAGCAGGACTGGAGCTACCTCTTAGCCCCGTTGGTCCATTTCTTAACAGTCTTGACGACAGGCTTAATCGCTCAGCTTTTGTGCATACTGCAGGTAGGGAGTAGGTGGACGAGGCAGTGGTCAGATAGGCCAAGTGCAGCACGCGGGATAGACCGGAAGGCAGAATTGAGGGTAGGGTAGCAGTGGTCAAGGGTGCGCACTTCCCTAGTGGGACACGTGACTTGTTGTTTGTACCTAGGTAGCCCTTTGCTCAGGTTAGTTCTGTTGAAGTCACCCAGCACTATAAGCAGAGAGTCTGGGTGTTTTTGTTCTATGTTGGATATGCATACGGCCAGGTGGTGCAGTGCTTTGTTCGCGCAGGCAAGGGAGGAGTGCACTCCCACAAGGACAATTGAGGCAAATTCCCGGGGAAAATTAAAGGGGTTGCAGTTGATACTTAGCATCTGCAGATGAGGGCTACATGATTTGCCTAGGATTGTGACATTGGTGCACCATCTGTCGTTGATGTAGAAGCAGATGCTTCGTTTTTCCTGAGAGAACCTTGGAGCGATCAGCCCTGAAGAGACCAATGCACAGCAGAGACATTGGGTCGCCGGCAATATGGTCGCCCAGCCACGTCTCCGTAAAGCAGAGGAAGGACGACCCTGCGCTGCCCAGGAGGGACAGTTCGTTGAACTTGTTTGCCAGTGAGCGCAAGATCGAGAGCAGGATCGCGGGTAGTGCAGACCGTTGCCCTCGCCGCCACCTCACTAGGGCGCCTGCGCGACAGCCTCTCCTCTGAGCCAAGGTCCTTCTACTAGGGCTGACATGAGGGCCTCCGTCATTCTCTTTCCGGGGTCGCCGATCCGCCTGCCAGTCACCGTCTGGGCTGCGGAGTGCCACGGCCGCTCGCTCATTCACTTCGGCGTACATGACGTCTGCATCCCTGCCACACAGGGCAGCGAGGGCTGCAAGGGCCGCTGATCCACCCACCGGTGGGCCCGAACGTGGGGTAAGCACGCGGGAGCGCTCCAACTTAGTAGGGCTTCCCTGCTGTATTTGGTCACCGGTGGGGTAGACAAGGACAGGGGAAAACAGGTATTTTGGCTGCGCTGCATAGCTCTGAGGCAGGCATCTGCGGCGCCATCTTGAATTGTACTCGCTATAATCGTTGATGTTATAACCTACTGCTGCTGTTTAATCCAATGGGTATATTTGAAACAAGTAATAAATAAAATAACTTTGCTTTTTCAGTTGCTGATTTTGTCAATTATTTCAGGACAAAGTAGGCTTGTAGAAAGGTGTTAGAATCCAATTCCTATTGTATAGGTGTGAAAAATCTCAGTGAGAGAGGCATTTGAAGTAGATTTCTTGTGGGGGTAGTGATAATGGCTGGGATCCTGCAAATTGAAATGAACAGTGACCCTCAGCAAATCAGAGCTTGAATATACTGTATATTAGTTGATTAATGCAAGAAGTCAGTTATTTGTTGCTCAGAGAACAGAGATAAATGATGTCTAAGTAAGGGGCTGTATGGAGCCAAAGAAAGGTTGCAGTCCACAGTACATTGTCTGGGATTGCCAATGCAGAGTACAGTAGATTCCAAACTGAAGGACTTCTCAGTGGAGAGAGGCAGAGATTTCAACCCAGTGTGTATCACAGCGCAGGAATGCAATCCGTTGGTTTTGATGAGATGTCCGCGTAGAGTAGCACAAGTTAAAGGTAAGTACTTGGATATTTATGAGGATTCATAGGTCACTTGTGGTGAATTTAAGCTGTGTTATGGAGATGATCAGGAGCATGCAAAAGGTGAGGCAGCCATCTTGTCTGGCTGTTCATGGGTTCATATACTGTGTGAACTTTTTTTGTGTCGACCCTGTCTACCTTTTCTACTGTCTATCTATTCCATGTCGACCTTCTGATCCGGTCGACCAATAGTGGTCAATGTATTGACTGTAGACCTTTTTAGTGTAGATCTAATGATCCACACCCATGAGCAAGTGCTATGACAATATGACCCAATTCTTCTTCCGTTCTTCAATGGTATACACTGGTATAACAGCAGTATGGCCGATGATGAACTCCAAAATGGCTTAGGGAAGGGTGTTTTCCTGACAAGACACCCAAGCCTTACACAACAGATGGATTAAGGCCAAAAATGAGTAATTTATCACAATGTCACCCAATAAATAAAATAAAATGTATGGCTATGTTTGGTTTAGAGGTGTTATTTAAAAAATAAAAAACATTTCAAGCAATTAGTTGTTCACAGTCAACAACATGGTAACAACTGCACATCCAACTTACTGTAAGTATGAATCACAGAGAACCAAAGATCCAATAGAACACATTGACACCATGCAAAGGGCAGGTAATTTCCACCTACACCACAGCTATCTGTATTCCGACTCACCCAGTGACAGGAAGTTCTGATAATTCTCCATCATCACTTCTTTGTAAAGTGTCTGCAATGGCTCTTCCAGACTTTCCCACTCTTCTTTAGTGAAATACACAGCAATATCTTCAAAGTGGATATGCATCTGCAACATATATATTTAGTTCACAGTGCATGTTTTTAGAGGTCCACAACTTTACAAATATTTTAATGAAACAGATAATAACCCCCGGGTACATGTAGAGCCTCGTACACATCCTGGCGCTCGAGCGGTATGCTATATGTTAATGACATCACCTCCAACGCTACCTTCCCACAATTTGCAGATGTTCGAGAAGGATCAGTAATCCCTCCTTCGGATTTTTTTCGTTATCTGCAAATCAGACATTTTCACTCCACCATCACCACTACCCTTCTACACAGACAACTGTCCCCCTTCGAATATATTAGCTGGAAACGCACAAATACCAGAGGCCTCATCTCAGATATTTATGCTTTACTTAACGACCACCCCACGCCGTCCCGGGCCCCCCACGAGCTAGCATGGGAAAAGGAGTTGGGACTCGCTATAGACAATGAAGATTGGGTGGATATTTGGGATAATGCAGCCTCCAGCTCCATTTGTGTACGAATAAAAGAAAACATCTATAAATTACTCTATCGCTGGTATTATGTCCCCTCCCGTCTACACACTATGTTTCCTGACACCTCGGATAGATGCTGGAGAGGCTGCACAGACGTTGGCTCGTTCTTGCACATGTGGTGGTCCTGTCCAAAAAATTTTAAGATTTGGAGTGAGCTTATCACCTTGCTCTCGCGCTTATTTGACACTCCTATCCCTCCCGACCCCCAATACTTTCTGCTCCCCATGACCCTCCCTACCCTTAACAGGCAACAAAACAAGCTATTTCGGCATATAGTTTCGGCAATGACATGCCAAATAGCCACGGACTGGAAGAACCCGACTCCCTCCCCAATACCGGTGATACTCTCCCGAATTTGGTACGTACTCAAAATGGAATATATGACAGCTGTTATCCGTAACACCTCGAAACAATTTGATAAAATCTGGTCCCCATGGCTAACCTTACAACAGGCCCCTTCCCCATTTGTAACTTGACACCATGCATCGCAGCTCTATTTATCTTTTGTCTCTGTAGGCCACCCCCAACCCCACCCCCCTTCTCTACTCCCCCTCTTTCCTCTTGGATTGGATTTGATCCAACTCCTCTATTTTCCCGATTCCTACTACTCTCTCTCTGAGTATTACCCTCCACTCATTTCCTCCGTTGACTCTCTTTGACGGACGGCCACTCCGTTGCCGAGAGTTACTCTTCTTAATTGCCTTAACTTTCTTTTAAAAATTAAAAAAAAGGGATCCACTCAGTTGATGTTATAAAGTAAAGTAGTTACATATGTCCTACAAATATTTAATATGCTTGGATGTTCTGTTATTAATGTAACAATTTTGTGATCCTTCTAATAAAATGTGTTTAAAAAAAAAGAAACAGATAATAACAGAAATAAACTAGTAAATAATCTCGTAGACCGTGTTCACTCAGGTGTTGAACACAATTCCATTTTCTGAGTATACAGTATTTAGTATTTTCTAATTTTCAAACCAAGTGTACCAAGTGTATGTAGCTACAGGTAGGCATAACTGGGCTGTAAAGCAGATGTCCAGATATACTAATTTCAAGTATGCACGGTTGCTGATAATACTATTAGACTATACGTACAAATCCAGCTGCAGATTTGTACGTCTCCGCATACAGGAGAAAATATGCATTGAGCTCTGTGTATGGAACAAAGGGGTCTATTTACTAAGCCTTGGACGGAGATAAAGTACCTACCAATCAACTCAAAAATACCATGTTTCAGGCTGTGTTTGACAGTTAGGAGCCGGTTGGCTGGTACTTTACCTCCATCCAAAGCTTAGTAAATAGACCCCTAAAAAGGAGATTTATGATGGACATACCATGGTTAAATCTCTTTCTGTGAGGTATATTGGTTCCAAAGGGAAACATCGGGGTATAGAGATGGATCTTGATCCTGGCATCAACAGGCTAAAGCTTTAGACTGTCCGAGGATGCATTGGGGCCTCCTCTATAACCCCCCCTCCAGGCACTGTGAGCTCAGTTTCGTTAACCAGTCCAATGCAGGAGCAGGTAAAAGAGAAGGTAGATGTTAGTCACATAAAACCACATTCTCACGACAGGAGAAGGGACTAGCGGCTAATGCCATACAAACCCATAGAAGCTAGGGGTGTAAGGGCGGGCGCCCTGTGAAACCAATGTACCGTGCAGAAAGAGATTTAACCATGGTAAGTATACCATAAATCTCCTTTTCTGTAGCAGGGTATATTGGCTTCCACAGGGAAACATCAGGGATGCCCTAAAAGCAGTTCCTCATCAGGCCATTTAAGGTCCACTGACTCACGAGGCTCAAATGGAGATTCTTGCAGGGCATTCAGGACAACAGACAGATCCCATGGAGCCACAGGAGGGACATAGGGAGGCTGAATCCGTAAGACACCCTGAGTGAAAGTATGAACGTCAGGTATAGATGCAATTTTTCTCCGAAACCATACCAACAAGGCAGATACGTGAACCTTGAGGGAGGCCAGATGAAGGCCTAAGTCCAGGCCTCTTTGCAGAACTCTGAAAATTCTGAATCTGTATGCATCATAATTCTTATCAGTACACCAGGTGAAGTAAAAATTCCAGAACATTTAATACATCCGGGCAGATGCCGGTTTGCGGGCTTTTAACATAATTTGGATGACCGCCTCAGAGAATCCTTTGGCTCTCAGGAGTGATGCCTCAAGAGCCACGCCGTCAAAGCCAGCCTGGCCAGGTCCAGAAAGACAAGGACCCTGTCTGGGTGCTGAGGAAGTAGAAGAAGAGGACGTTCTATCCTGCAATAGGTATATGCAGGTAAGCATCCTGCATATCTAGGAATACCATATAATCTCCGGGTTCCATGGCCAGTACAATTGAGCGCAGAGTTTCCATACGGAACTTGGACACTCTCACAAACTTGTTCAGTGATTTTAGGTTGCGTATGGGCCGGAAATACCCATTGGGTTTCGGTACTAGAAACAGGGTCGAGTAGTATCATCTGTCTCTCTGGGACAAAAGGTACCGGCACCACCACTCCTGTATCCAGGAGGATACGCACAACCAATTGAAGAGCTTGCACTTTTAATGAATCCAAAAGGGATAACCATGGTGCAAAACTGGTGAGGGGGACATCTCTTGAAAGAGACTGAGTACCCGTAAGAGACAACTTCTCGCACCCACGCTTCTGAAGTGGTCTTTAACCAGACCCGTGTGAATCGCAGAAGTCGGCCTCCCACCCTAGGTTGCCCCAGGGGGAAGCCCGCTCCGTCATGCAGAAGGCTTGTCGTGTTTAGAAGCAGGCTAACGGGCCACCCAGGACTGTTTTGTCTTGGGCTTTGTGGTTTTGGAAGCACGAGTTTGTCTCAGGTATGTCTGACCTTTTGCTTTCCCTTGAGGTCGAAAGGAGTGAAAAGTGGTACCTTTTGTCTTCTGTGCAGAAGGAGTAGTATTAGTCTTAGCCGTCGCTAAGTCAGCCACAATCTTATTGAGGTCTTCCCCAAATAAGATGTCTCCCTTAAAAGGGAGAACTTCCAAGGTCTTTTTGGAGTCCAGGTCGACCTTCCATGACCTCAACCACAGAATACGGTGAGCCAGGATGGATGTAGTCCACGCCTTGGCTGCCAACACACCCGCCTCAGAGGACGCCTCCTGAATGTAATAGGCGGCGGTGGTAATATGAGACAGGTATTGTCTGGCATTGTCAAATATATCCTGGGACAACTTATCCTCTAATGCCTGAACCCATGCTTCAATTCCTTTTGCAGCCCAGGAGCCTGCTATAGTGGGTCTGTGCACAGCACCTGTAAGGGAGTAAACAGACTTCAGGCATCCCTCCACACGCTTATCAGTCGGTTCCTTCAGTGAGGTGACAGTGGTGACAGGCAGAGTAGATGACACCACCAGACGAGTGACATGGGAATCCACTGGCGGTGACTTTTCCCACTTGTTACACAACTCTGTAGGGAGAGGATAGCGAGCTACCATCCGTTTAGATGGGGAGAATTTCTTCCCTGATGTAATCCAGGGTTCTTGTCGTATGTCCACTAAATGGTCAGAATGCAGCAATAATGTTTTAGTTACCTTCTGATGTTTAAACTTATCAGGTTCCTTAGACACCGTAGTGGAATCCTCATCAACACCTGATTTTTGCAGGATCTGCTTAATAGCAATCACTAGGTCAGGGACTTCAACCCGAGTTGTAGATTCCACGTCAGAAGCAGCTGTGTCAGTGTCTGACAGGATAGTGTGCTCCCCGTCCTCTTCAGAAGAATCTTCTGAGAAATTAGTGGATTGTGAGGAGGAAGTGGTCTGCTGAAAAGACCTCGTGACACGAGAGTCTCTTGGGGCAGTCTTATGTCTAACCAAAGATTGATTCAATTGCTGCAACTGGGTAGACAAATTATCCATCCAAGGTGGATTTACCACAGGGACAAGATGTGACTGTAATGGTACAGGAGGTCCCATAAGGCGTGTCACAGGTATATTTAACATAGTTGAGAATGCCGCCCAAGGTGGCTCCTGATTGGTTACAGGAGCTGCAGACTGACTGGGAGATGTATGGCACATAGTACACAAACCATCATACAAAACCTTGGAGCGTCCTCGGATTTCCCGACCTTTGTGTTAGACATTTTCAGTTATGTAACAACAGAGCGTATTAGTACGATACAGCCAGACAGAGTACAAAACCTTGCGAATAAATTCCCTAGTAGGTGACTGCAGACACAGTACACAACACCAGCGATTAAATCCGGTATTATGTGGCTGTGTACACAATAGAATACCTTAGTTGGTAAATACTGTGAAACACTATATATGAGACCCTGATGCACTTAGTCCTTTTGGGTACAGAATACAGTGATAGACAAAGCTGGGATACACTGAAAGTGAAATCCACACAGCAGATACAGGCACACACAGTCACAGTGACAATGCAGATAATTATTTTAGTAAGACAATAAAACTGCACTGGACTAATTATATATAACAAAGCGCGGTCTGAGACCGGATGTATATATCAGAATACTCATACAAAATATATTCAATGTATTCTGGCACAGGTACACATGTTCTTATCTAATGCCGTCTTAATATTGACATGTAGAATACTTAAGTGTCTGTAAAATCACAGCGCTGACGTACAAGCGGATTTACAGGGGAGACCTTGACCTGCAGTCCCGGAGATCAGTCGCAGCTATGCTTAGAAGATGGTGACCAGCATCTCAGTCAGGGAGTGAGGGAGAGTGTGAGGCAGCTCCAGGACGGGAACACCAGCAGTAGATGGCGCCCTGAGCCGGGGAAGGGGCTACAGGTCAAGCGCCGGCTTCCCTATGCTGGTCCTCACCACCTGGTACTATGGAGTCTTATTAAAGTGGGCATTAGTACACCCGACCTGTACTCCTATGACCTGGTGGATATAATGGGGTCCCTGCTCAGTGACAGTGTCCACGCCAGTGTCGCAGTCAGTCTCCCTAGACTGCGATCGGAACGCAATTTAATGGAGGGTCCCACCTGGGGGACCCTCTTACCTCCTCCCTTCGTAGCAGCCACTCAAACCAGGAGAGCGCTGCGACCGTGTGCCCAATGCCGGAGCGTCCCCGCCGCAAGTACCTGGGAACTGAACCAGCGGGAGTATGCAACGCCGCTGGGGAGGTGAAGGAGCCGCAGCACAGAATGTCACCCTGACATGTAAGTGCTGTGGCCCTTGAAGTCTTCAATTTAAAGCTTTTCCAGAGCTGCCCAGTGCAGCCCCGTTAGGTGACCTGCTCTGCAGGGCACCAACTCGAAACTCAGCTCACAGTGCCTGGAGGCGGGGTTACAGAGGAGGCCTCAAAAGCTTTAGCCTGTTGGTGCCTGGATCAAGATCCATCTCTACACCCCAATGTTTCCCTGTGGAAACCAATGTACCCCGCTGCAGAAATGTAGATATTCATCCGCATGCATAGTTGTACACTTATGTAACTGCACAGACTGATCCATCTGGTTGTGGGCATAGCTGTCATCAGCATTCACTGCCCCAGTCCTAAGGGGTCTACTTACTAAGCCTTGGATGGAGATAAATTCGCTGGAGATAAAGGGGGTAATACAGAGTGGATCGCAGCAAATTTGTTAGCAGTTGGGCAAAACTATGGGGGTCATTCTGACCCTATCGCACGCTGCAGTTTATTGCAGCGCCGGGATCGGGTCAGAACTGCGCATGCGCCGGCGTTTGGCTGCCGTTTCGTGGGCGCAGTCCGGCCAACGCAGGCGTGGCCGGGGCGGGCCGGGGAGCGACGAGTAGCTGCCGGCCAGCACGCTAAAGCTGCGCTGGCCGGGAGCTACTACTAAGGTGCAAAAGCAATCGCCGCTGTGCGATGCTTTTGCACTTCTGCGGGGGGGCCGGCACTGACATGCGGGGCGGGATTGCCCTGCGCTGGGCGTCCCCCGCATGTCTATGGACATGATCGTAACCCTGCAAAATTTGACAGGGCTACGATCAACTCGGAATGACCCCCTTTGTGGACTGCAGGTGTGGCAGATATAACATGTGCAGAGAGAGTTAGATTTGGGTGGGTTATATTGTTTCTGTGCAGGGTAAATAATGGCTGCTTTATTTTTTCACTGCAATTTAGATTTCAGTTTGAACTCACCCCACCCAAATCTAACTCTCTCTGCACGTTATATCTGCCCCCCCTGAAGTGCACATGGTTTTGCCCAACTGCTAACAAATTTGCTGCTGCGATCAACTCTGAATTAGGCCCAAAGTACCAGCCAATCAGCTCCTGTCATTTTTCAAACACAACCTGTGGCATAGCACTTAGGAGACGCTGCAGTAAAAGGCTCAAAAAGAAATCACTGATTTCTTTAACAGACCTGTTTTCGGGTGCCATAACAGTGTTAACCCACAGGTCCAGGAAATGATCCCGAATTCTGTGTATTAACGCCTGGAAATGCGGTAATTTACTAGCCAAGAAAAAGGGTCTCTAATTGAATAGCCCCAGTTGTTAAAGCCCAAGGGTACCACCCTTTGGTAGATTACTGCATCTGACTGAATTCCACCCTATGTATCACTCGTAGATACAGATGTGTGAGTTTGGCAATAGAGCATGAACAGTGCGAAACATTACAAGATGTGCAACTCTGCATCAGGAAAGAGCGAGAGGGAGAGAGAAAAATATAGGAGGGGGAAGATAAGTTTACCTCTTTCCAGAAAAGGATACAGCCTTTTATACTGGTTTCAAGGGAGCCACAGGATAAAACTACTCCTGTCTGTAATCTGTGGATCCCATTCAAAATTGTTCTCCTTAGGCCGCTAAGAGCTCTTGCCTGGGAAGCAGCTTAATCTCAGTAGTTGTGTACTCATCAACCATCTCCACACCTGTGCAACCCTTTCTCTTTTTCTGAAGGAGATTACTTATGTTTATCTGCAATAACATGAAAGTTAGAAAAGTAATTGGCACCCATGATTGTTTATTCCATATTTAATAAAAATAATAATAATCAGACTTTGTATTTGATTCAACAGAATATTTAAATACAACACATGAAAATGACATGGCAGAAATGATGGGACCCATAGGGGTATATTCAATTAGCGTCGGATCCATTCCGACATGCATTTGTCGGAATGGATCCGACAACTCCTATTTAATCTCATCTCAATTCGACTTTTTCAAGTCGAATTGAGATGAGGGACCCAGAGGAGGAGTGGGGGGGCGCGGGGAGAGCCGCCGGCAGACGGTGGAGATCAGCGCTACAGTAGCGCTGCAGGAGGATGTCACACAGCCGCCCGACTTCACGGCAGTGTCCACCCGGCTTCAGCAAGCGTGACGTCACTTGCTGGAGCCAGGTGGACGCTGCCGTGAGCGGCGCGGCTGTGCGACATCCTGCTGCAGCGCTGTGCTGTAGCGCTAATCTCCCTATATGCCCGCGGCTGTCTCCCGTCTCCCTGCGGCTATTCCACCTCTCTTCCACTGGGTCACACATCTCAGTCCGACATTATTTTATGTCGGACTGAGATGGTCAAAAAGGGCCCCGTTTTCGACACAAGCAGGTGGATCGGTAGCTATTCCGCCGATCCACGTGCTTTTTGACAACTCGAAAAATTTTGGGTTATATTGAATAGGTCGAATCACGATTCGACCTTAAAAAGTCGAAAACTGACGTCTTTTTGACAGATGGCAGCTTTCGACTTCAATTGAATATACCCCATATTTGATTACAATTCAGATTCAAAGCACCTTATGCCAGACGCAGCTCCAAAAACATAACAGAGCCTCATTCATGTTTCGCAGTAGGTCTAGTGTTCCTGTCCTTGAAAGTTCTTTTTTTAATGCGTGAATATACAGTACAGCTGATGTGACTTGCCAGAAATCTCCAGGACATTGCCCCAGAAGCATTGTGTCAGTTTGCATTTTTGCAAACCCCCCCCCCCCCCCCCAGAAGTGGAGTCCTCTTGGGTCTACTTCCATGGAGCCCTCTCTTGCTCAAAAAGCGTTGGATGGTGCGATCAGACACTGAAGTAGCTTGACTTTGGAGATCAGCTTGCATCTCTTTGGAAGTTTTCCTTGGCTCTTTTTCTAATATAATCATATACAATATAATCATTATACTTCCGTTTAATCTGGGGTCAATTTTCTTCTTGTGGCTATGTCCAGGGAGGTTGGTTAAAGTCCCAGACTTTAAACTTCTTAATATTTGCAACTGTAGGCAAATGAACATCAAGCTGATTGTACATAGTCTTATAGCCTTTAACATGCTTGTCTAGAATTTTCTTTCAGATCTATTCATATAACTCACTACTTTGCTTTCTCTGGTCCATTGTTCATTGCGGTGCAGAATAATATGCTACCAAACAACAGTGACTAATAATAATTTAAGTCTTTTCAGTTTCTTTATTCTATGACATGACAAAAGGCATGCAGGTAATACATAAGACAATAGGTTTTAATTTCACGAGTTTTGAAGCATTATTTCAATGAGTTGTAAGGATACCAAGAAATTTGTCATCACACACGTTTGGGTGATGACCCAATTGCGTCAGTAGCATGTGCACGTCAAATCTAATTTGCACAGTGCGCGCTCCAGCTCCCACTGCAAGCGCCATGTACGTTAGGTGCAATATTCAGGCAGCACGGACGGTGTAATGCCTCACAGCACTGAGGTCATAGGTTCAATTCCCACCACGGCTTTAACTGTGTGTAGTTTGTATATTCTCCCCATACTTGCAGGGGTTTCCTCCAGGTACTCCAGTTTCCTCCCACAATCTAAAAATATACTGGTAGGTTAATTAGCTCCCAACAAAATTAACCCTGTGGTGCCTGTGTCTGTATGCTTTACGGTGTATGCTTAGAATGAAAGCCCCACTGGGACAGGGTCTGATGTGAATGGCCAAATATTCTCAGTAAAAGTCCTGTGGAATATGTGTGCGCTATATAAATAACTAGTAGTAAATGCATGTGCTACGGCATTGACAAGAAGAAAAAAAAATAGGACCAGGAACAAAAGGTGGTAAGTATAACGGAACAGGCGGAGCTGGTGAGCAGATGGTGTATAAGCTGGTTTTAACAACAGAATACTTTTTTTTCTTGCTTTAAATATAAGAAGAATTCTCCTACAACAGAGTTTTTGATGCATCCATCTAAATGAACAGGATAAAAAGGGATGTTCCTAAAATGGTGTGTATATAAATAATTTAATGTTGGAAGCCCTCACTGCACATGAAGTAAACATATAAATGCACACAGAATTGCAGACATATTGTCTTCTATTGGAAAACACACACGTACAGTACAGTAGCTGCAATCTAATGAAGGCATAATAAATGCAAAGATGCACAAGAGCGATAAGGAATGATGCACAATAACGCATTACTAGTAACCAAAGCATTTAGAAAAAATAGAAATAAAAATTCCCATTATCAATCCAGTATCTTTATATAACGTAATACATTACCACACATTATATGCCTCTCCCATCTCTATGCGTATCATTCACCTTCATCCATCCATGTGTCACGTGTATGGTGTTGTATTGTACAGTATACAGTGTATGTACTTCCTTCTATGGGATCTGCCTCTTGTCTCAAATCTTCGGGAAACAGGAAGCAAGGCTTTCCAGCACGTTTCCAGCGATTGGCTGAAAGAGTCACATGACAATACAGAGCATTCTGGGAAACGTAGTTTCATTGTCACATTCTGCAATTATAACACATACCACAGCATTCAGTGAGTGCAGCTGCTGAAGTTGCAAGCGTTGTTCAGACAGGATGTCAGAAAGATTGTTAGTCGGTTACTTTATGGTAATCATTGTAAACTGCATGAGGGTTTGAGGATATTACAGAAGGCCCAAAATAAATAATATGATTTGAAAAATATAGAGGTGAACAGCCCATAACTAGGCTTACCACACTAGACCTTTAAACCGGTACGCTCATGAATCACACAGGTTCTGTGACTGATTAAAACTAGAGATGAGCGGGTTCGGTTTCTCTGAATCCGAACCCGCACGAACTTCATGTTTTTTTTCACGGGTCCGAGCGACTCGGATCTTCCCGCCTTGCTCGGTTAACCCGAGCGCGCCCGAACGTCATCATGACGCTGTCGGATTCTCGCGAGACTCGGATTCTATATAAGGAGCCGCGCGTCGCCGCCATTTTCACACGTGCATTGAGATTGATAGGGAGAGGACGTGGCTGGCGTCCTCTCCGTTATAGTAGAAAAGAGTAAAGACTGAGTGACTTAGTTATAATTGTGGGGAGGATTGGGGACGGGGAGCAGCTGTTAGGGAGTACAGTGATTTAGATTAGGAGAGAGAGAGAGAGAGAGATTGACCTGATTTACTGGAGCTTAGGTGTACTGTAGAAGAGAGTGCAGAGTTTACTAGTGACTGACCACAGTGACCACCAGACAGTGCAGTTTTATTTAATATATCCGTTCTCTGCCTGAAAAAAACGATACACACAGTGACTCAGTCACATACCATATCTGTGTGCACTGCTCAGCCCAGTGTGCTGCATCATCTATGTATATATTATATATCTGACTGTGCTCAGCTCACACAGCTTATAATTGTGGGGGAGACTGGGGAGCACTGCAGTGCCAGTTATAGGTTATAGCAGGAGCCAGGAGTACAAGACAGTCACATACCATATCTGTGTGCACTGCTCAGCCCAGTGTGCTGCATCATCTATGTATATATTATATATCTGACTGTGCTCAGCTCACACAGCTTATAATTGTGGGGGAGACTGGGGAGCACTGCAGTGCCAGTTATAGGTTATAGCAGGAGCCAGGAGTACATATTATATTAAAATTAAACAGTGCACACTTTTGCTGCAGGAGTGCCACTGCCAGTGTGACTGACCAGTGACCTGACCACACTGACCACCAGTATAGTTAGTAGTATACTATATTGTGATTGCCTGAAAAAGTTAAACACTCGTCGTGTGACTTCACTTGTGTGGTGTTTTTTTTTTTATTCTATAAAAAACTCATTCTGCTGACAGACAGTGTCCAGCAGGTCCGTCATTATATAATATATATACCTGTCCGGCTGCAGTAGTGATATATATATATTTTTTATATCATTATTTATCATCCAGTCGCAGCAGACACAGTACGGTAGTTCACGGCTGTAGCTACTTCTGTGTCGGCACTCGGCAGTCCGTCCATAATTGTATACCACCTAACCGTGGTTTTTTTTTCTTTCTTCTTTATACGTACATACTACGACATCTCTTTATCAACCAGTCTATATTAGCAGCAGACACAGTACAGTACGGTAGTTCACGGCTGTGGCTACCTCTGTGTCGGCACTCGGCAGTCCGTCCATAATTGTATACCACCTAACCGTGGTTTTTTTTTCTTTCTTCTTTATACATACATACTACAACATCTCTTTATCAACCAGTCTATATTAGCAGCAGACACAGTACAGTACGGTAGTTCACGGCTGTGGCTACCTCTGTGTCGGCACTCGGCAGTCCGTCCATAATTGTATACTAGTATCCATCCATCTCCATTGTTTACCTGAGGTGCCTTTTAGTTGTGCCTATTAAAATATGGAGAACAAAAATGTTGAGGTTCCAAAATTAGGGAAAGATCAAGATCCACTTCCACCTCGTGCTGAAGCTGCTGCCACTAGTCATGGCCGAGACGATGAAATGCCAGCAACGTCGTCTGCCAAGGCCGATGCCCAATGTCATAGTACAGAGCATGTCAAATCCAAAACACCAAATATCAGTAAAAAAAGGACTCCAAAACCTAAAATAAAATTGTCGGAGGAGAAGCGTAAACTTGCCAATATGCCATTTACCACACGGAGTGGCAAGGAACGGCTGAGGCCCTGGCCTATGTTCATGGCTAGTGGTTCAGCTTCACATGAGGATGGAAGCACTCAGCCTCTCGCTAGAAAACTGAAAAGACTCAAGCTGGCAAAAGCACCGCAAAGAACTGTGCGTTCTTCGAAATCCCAAATCCACAAGGAGAGTCCAATTGTGTCGTTGCGATGCCTGACCTTCCCAACACTGGACGTGAAGAGCATGCGCCTTCCACCATTTGCACGCCCCCTGCAAGTGCTGGAAGGAGCACCCGCAGTCCAGTTCCTGATAGTCAGATTGAAGATGTCAGTGTTGAAGTACACCAGGATGAGGAGGATATGGGTGTTGCTGGCGCTGGGGAGGAAATTGACCAGGAGGATTCTGATGGTGAGGTGGTTTGTTTAAGTCAGGCACCCGGGGAGACACCTGTTGTCCGTGGGAGGAATATGGCCGTTGACATGCCTGGTGAAAATACCAAAAAAATCAGCTCTTCGGTGTGGAACTATTTCAACAGAAATGCGGACAACAGGTGTCAAGCCGTGTGTTCCCTTTGTCAAGCTGTAATAAGTAGGGGTAAGGACGTTAACCACCTCGGTACATCCTCCCTTATACGTCACCTGCAGCGCATTCATAATAAGTCAGTGACAAGTTCAAAAACTTTGGGTGACAGCGGAAGCAGTCCACTGACCAGTAAATCCCTTCCTCTTGTAACCAAGCTCACGCAAACCACCCCACCAACTCCCTCAGTGTCAATTTCCTCCTTCCCCAGGAATGCCAATAGTCCTGCAGGCCATGTCACTGGCAATTCTGACGAGTCCTCTCCTGCCTGGGATTCCTCCGATGCATCCTTGCGTGTAACGCCTACTGCTGCTGGCGCTGCTGTTGTTGCTGCTGGGAGTCGATGGTCATCCCAGAGGGGAAGTCGTAAGCCCACTTGTACTACTTCCAGTAAGCAATTGACTGTTCAACAGTCCTTTGCGAGGAAGATGAAATATCACAGCAGTCATCCTGCTGCAAAGCGGATAACTGAGGCCTTGACAACTATGTTGGTGTTAGACGTGCGTCCGGTATCCGCCGTTAGTTCACAGGGAACTAGACAATTTATTGAGGCAGTGTGCCCCCGTTACCAAATACCATCTAGGTTCCACTTCTCTAGGCAGGCGATACCGAAAATGTACACGGACCTCAGAAAAAGACTCACCAGTGTCCTAAAAAATGCAGCTGGACCCAATGTCCACTTAACCACGGACATGTGGACAAGTGGAGCAGGGCAGGGTCAGGACTATATGACTGTGACAGCCCACTGGGTAGATGTATGGACTCCCGCCGCAAGAACAGCAGCGGCGGCACCAGTAGCAGCATCTCGCAAACGCCAACTCTTTCCTAGGCAGGCTACGCTTTGTATCACCGCTTTCCAGAATACGCACACAGCTGAAAACCTCTTACGGCAACTGAGGAAGATCATCGCGGAATGGCTTACCCCAATTGGACTCTCCTGTGGATTTGTGGCATCGGACAACGCCAGCAATATTGTGTGTGCATTAAATATGGGCAAATTCCAGCACGTCCCATGTTTTGCACATACCTTGAATTTGGTGGTGCAGAATTATTTAAAAAACGACAGGGGCGTGCAAGAGATGCTGTCGGTGGCCAGAAGAATTGCGGGACACTTTCGGCGTACAGGCACCACGTACAGAAGACTGGAGCACCACCAAAAACTACTGAACCTGCCCTGCCATCATCTGAAGCAAGAAGTGGTAACGAGGTGGAATTCAACCCTCTATATGCTTCAGAGGTTGGAGGAGCAGCAAAAGGCCATTCAAGCCTATACAATTGAGCACGATATAGGAGGTGGAATGCACCTGTCTCAAGCGCAGTGGAGAATGATTTCAACGTTGTGCAAGGTTCTGATGCCCTTTGAACTTGCCACACGTGAAGTCAGTTCAGACACTGCCAGCCTGAGTCAGGTCATTCCCCTCATCAGGCTTTTGCAGAAGAAGCTGGAGACATTGAAGGAGGAGCTAACACGGAGCGATTCCGCTAGGCATGTGGGACTTGTGGATGGAGCCCTTAATTCGCTTAACAAGGATTCACGGGTGGTCAATCTGTTGAAATCAGAGCACTACATTTTGGCCACCGTGCTCGATCCTAGATTTAAAGCCTACCTTGGATCTCTCTTTCCGGCAGACACAAGTCTGCTGGGGTTGAAACACCTGCTGGTGAGAAAATTGTCAAGTCAAGCGGAACGCGACCTGTCAACATCTCCTCCTTCACATTCTCCCGCAACTGGGGGTGCGAGGAAAAGGCTCAGAATTCCGAGCCCACCCGCTGGCGGTGATGCAGGGCAGTCTGGAGCGACTGCTGATGCTGACATCTGGTCCGGACTGAAGGGCCTGACAACGATTACGGATACGGACATGTCGTCTACTGGCACTGCATATGATTCTCTCCCCATTGAAAGAATGGTGGAGGATTATATGAGTGACCGCATCCAAGTAGGCACGTCACACAGTCCGTACTTATACTGGCAGGAAAAAGAGGCAATTTGGAGGCTCTTGCACAAACTGGCTTTATTCTACCTAAGTTGCCCTCCCACAAGTGTGTACTCCGAAAGAGTGTTTAGTGCCGCCGCTCACCTTGTCAGCAATCGGCGTACGAGGTTACATCCAGAAAATGTGGAGAAGATGATGTTCATTAAAATGAATTATAATCAATTCCTCCGCGGAGACATTGACCAGCAGCAATTGCCTCCACATAGTACACAGGGAGCTGAGATGGTGGATTCCAGTGGGGACGAATTGATAATCTGTGAGGAGGGGGATGTACACGGTGATATATCGGAGGATGATGATGAGGTGGACATCTTGCCTCTGTAGAGCCAGTTTGTGCAAGGAGAGATTAATTGCTTCTTTTTTGGTGGGGGTCCAAACCATCCCGTCATTTCAGTCACAGTCGTGTGGCAGACCCTGTCACTGAAATGATGGGTTGGTTAAAGTGTGCATGTCCTGTTTATACAACATAAGGGTGGGTGGGAGGGCCCAAGGACAATTCCATCTTGCACCTCTTTTTTCTTTTATTTTTCTTTGCGTCATGTGCTGTTTGGGGAGGGTTTTTTGGAAGGGACATCCTGCGTGACACTGCAGTGCCACTCCTAAATGGGCCCGGTGTTTGTGTCGGCCACTAGGGTCGCTAATCTTACTCACACAGCTACCTCATTGCGCCTCTTTTTTTCTTTGCGTCATGTGCTGATTGGGGAGGGTTTTTTGGAAGGGACATCCTGCGTGACACTGCAGTGCCACTCCTAAATGGGCCCGGTGTTTGTGTCGGCCACTAGGGTCGCTAATCTTACTCACACAGCTACCTCATTGCGCCTCTTTTTTTCTTTGCGTCATGTGCTGATTGGGGAGGGTTTTTTGGAAGGGACATCCTGCGTGACACTGCAGTGCCACTCCTAAATGGGCCCGGTGTTTGTGTCGGCCACTAGGGTCGCTAATCTTACTCACACAGCTACCTCATTGCGCCTCTTTTTTTCTTTGCGTCATGTGCTGATTGGGGAGGGTTTTTTGGAAGGGACATCCTGCGTGACACTGCAGTGCCACTCCTAAATGGGCCCGGTGTTTGTGTCGGCCACTAGGGTCGCTAATCTTACTCACACAGCTACCTCATTGCGCCTCTTTTTTTCTTTGCGTCATGTGCTGATTGGGGAGGGTTTTTTGGAAGGGACATCCTGCGTGACACTGCAGTGCCACTCCTAAATGGGCCCGGTGTTTGTGTCGGCCACTAGGGTCGCTTATCTTACTCACACAGTCAGCTACCTCATTGCGCCTCTTTTTTTCTTTGCGTCATGTGCTGTTTGGGGAGGGTTTTTTGGAAGGGACATCCTGCGTGACACTGCAGTGCCACTCCTAAATGGGCCCGGTGTTTGTGTCGGCCACTAGGGTCGCTTATCTTACTCACACAGTCAGCTACCTCATTGCGCCTCTTTTTTTCTTTGCGTCATGTGCTGTTTGGGGAGGGTTTTTTGGAAGGGACATCCTGCGTGACACTGCAGTGCCACTCCTAAATGGGCCCGGTGTTTGTGTTGGCCACTAGGGTCGCTTATCTTACTCACACAGTCAGCTACCTCATTGCGCCTCTTTTTTTCTTTGCGTCATGTGCTGTTTGGGGAGGGTTTTTTGGAAGGGACATCCTGCGTGACACTGCAGTGCCACTCCTAAATGGGCCCGGTGTTTGTGTCGGCCACTAGGGTCGCTTATCTTGCTCACACAGTCAGCTACCTCATTGCGCCTCTTTTTTTCTTTGCGTCATGTGCTGTTTGGGGAGGGTTTTTTGGAAGGGACATCCTGCGTGACACTGCAGTGCCACTCCTAGATGGGCCAGGTGTTTGTGTCGGCCACTAGGGTCGCTTAGCTTAGTCATCCAGCGACCTCGGTGCAAATTTTAGGACTAAAAATAATATTGTGAGGTGTGAGGTATTCAGAATAGACTGAAAATGAGTGGAAATTATGGTTTTTGAGGTTAATAATAATATGGGATCAAAATGACCCCCAAATTCTATGATTTAAGCTGTTTTTTAGGGTTTTTTGAAAAAAACACCCCAATCCAAAACACACCCGAATCCGACAAAAAAAATTCGGTGAGGTTTTGCCAAAACGCGGTCGAACCCAAAACACGGCCGCGGAACCGAACCCAAAACCAAAACACAAAACCCGAAAAATTTCAGGCGCTCATCTCTAATTAAAACCAGGTAAAATGCTACGCGAAAGGACTTTTTTCGCTATTTTTAGGGCGAAATGGGATTTGCCCTATTCAATAGCAGGGCTGTTTTTTCGCCTAGTTGAAAAATTGAGCCAAAGTGAAAAACGTGGATCGGCGAATCCACGTTTTCTCACCTGCCCTGCGCCTGTGGAAACAGCCCACGTTTTTCACCACCGCAGGGGAGAAAACATGTGGATTTGCTGATTTTGAGAAACATTTTTTCGCCAATGCCTTTTCACAAAAAAAAGGGTGAAAAGGCACTGGCAAAATGCCTTGAAAACGGCCCGCAATTGAATATGCAGTGAGTAAATCCGATAGCGAGATTAGAGATTACCGAAACTAATTGAATACCACCCATAGTATGGTAAGCCTACCCATAATAATACCCTTTCTTGCATATTTTGCTTTCTGTTTGTTACATTTTGTGGTGCTGGAGGACTGGCACACCCAGGGGACTGATTGTCATCTATAAATATAATAGGCTAACGCTGCTCCTCACCTCTGTGGTGCTGCCGGCAGCCACTGGAGGGCTCCAGACGGTGCCATATAATAGACTAACGCTGCTCCTCAGCTCTGTGGTGCTGCCGTGGCCCTGTAAAACACATATGGTATGACAGAGGCACCAACTTTGTTGGAGCAGCCATGGAATTACAAATTCACTCAAGCACTGACACTAAAGGTGTGGCGAAATCCCTTACTAAACAAGGTTGTATGTGGACTTTCAACCCTCCTCATTCTTCTCATTTGGAGGAACTTGGGAAAGGATGATCAGCATAATGGGGGTAGTTCCAAGTTGATCGCAGCAGGAATTCTGTTAGCAATTGGGCAAAACCATGTGCACTGCAGGGGAGGCAGATATAACATGTGCAGAGAGAGTTAGATTTGGGTGTGGTGTGTTCAATCTACAATCTAATTTGCAGTGTAAAAATAAAGCAGCCAGTATTTACCCTGCACAGAAATAAAATAACCCACCCAAATCTAACTCTCTCTGCAAATGTTATATCTGCCACACCTGCAGTGCACATGGTTTTGCCCAACTGCTAAAAATTTTCCTGCTGCGATCAACTTGGAATTACCCCCTATACACATACTTGCCTACCCTCCCGGAATGGCCGGGAGGCTCCCGAAAAACGGGTGACCCTCCCGGCCCCCCGGAAGAGTAGGCAAGTCTCCCGATTTCCGGGGGCCCGCCGCCCACTTAGCGAGTAAAGTGGGCGGTCCGGGCAGGTGATGACGCGATTCTTGTTGAATCGCGTCATCGTAACCACGCCCCCTGCTGTATAATGCCGGTAATCGCGGCATTACACAGCGGGGGGGCTTAAATGACGCGATCCAGAAGCCACACCCCGTTCCTCCTCTGGCCCGCCCCCCTGCCACGTCACCTCACTGCCCGCCCACCCTGCTGAGCCGACCGGCTGCTCTCTCCCGGAGAGAGCAGCCCAGAAGTCAGCAACTATGCCTATACACAGAATCCTTGATTCTATCTATCTCCAAGTAGGAACTGCAAGACTTACAAGAGTTTAACTACCTTCATGGCTGAAGTCTCAGTTATTGTCAATGGCAGACCCTTAACTTCAGTTTCTAATAACCCAGAAGATCCACTTCTGTTTACTCCTGTCACTCTTCTTACTAAAAAGACTGGGTCTACCTATGCTCCCTCTTCTGCATGTTTTAAATACCAGGAAAAGGTCTGTGAATGCAAAACAGACTTGGTAACTCTTCTGGGCTTTAGTAAAAAACAGTTAAGGGGTTATGGATGGAGACTGAGGGAGGGCTCCATCCATTAGGGCCATTTCAGGTCTTCAGCCTGAGAATAGGCTATTTAGTACTTGCTCCTGAAAGAGGCTGATAAAGGTGTGTCAGTGTTTTACTCAGTGTCTCACTAAGAGACACTGTGATGTACTAGTCGTGAGTACTGTGCACATGCCTACAGTATGTTTGTGGTAAGGGCATTTTTTGAGTGAGGGAGCCTTTTTGTTTATTTAGATTCCAGATGGGCTAGAATTGTATTTTATGTTTTACTATGTCGAAGTCAAAAAAATATTACATAAAGAGAACATACAAACTACACACATTATGAGTCGCTATACTTGCAAATACGCGCAGCGAGCACAGCAATATATGGTAACACACGCATTTACACGGACATGCCACAGAGATGCATTCGACACTTATCTCATACAGTACATAATTATAATAATATCAAGCGCCAGACATCATGATGATTTAAAATGATATATAATGAAGTAATGTCATGTATGTGTATTATTTGAACGAAACCAGATAGACCGGTCATGTTTACTATTGAAGCAACCAGATTGATGTGTAGATTCATTTGATGCTTGTTGTGAAGTTGTGGGACATTGCAGCGGATAATTATGATTACATGTATAAAAGCTAAAATCACTCTTATTAGGACAGTGGACAGGAAACTCAGGCCAGCCCTTTGGATGTCTTCAAGGCTGAACCTGATTAGCATATACAAAGGGACTGGTGACTCATCGTGAATCCCTCCCCCAGAAACTAGATAACACATTGATCACACAGGAGCTCAGTTGCTGTAAGGTCTGAGACGATGATGGAGTTATTGCCAGCTCAGTTCCTGTTTTGGTCTCAGGAGGTAAGAGGGTCCCCTAGGCGGGACCTGCCGAAATCACGATCCAGATGCGGTCTCCATTGACGGATCGCACCGCTGGTGAGGACACTGTGGCCGTGCAGGGACCCCACTATATCCGCCAGGACAAGGAGCACAGGTCGGATTTATTAAAATCTGTTTAGTACAGGCTCCATAGTACCCGGTGGCGAAGTCCAGCAGAGAAGATAAGTCTCTGACCTGTAGCCCCTCCCCCAGCCCCAGGCGCCATCTACAGCAGATGTTCCCACCCTGGAGCTGCATCTCTCTCCCTCACTCCCTGTCAGCGCTTGGGCGCCATTACACAGAGCTGCGCTGATTCTGGGACTGCTGGGCACTGTCTCTTCTGTAAAGCCGCCTGCCTCATCAGCGCTGTGCATTTTCAGGACACTTAAGTATTCTACATGTCGTTTAGACAGTGTTAGTTAAGAACAAGTGCATAACTACAGGGAAATTTAGAACAAGTATCCCGTGATATACATCCAGTATTTACTGTGCATTGTTATATCTGGATACATACATAGCTTTACTTAGTATTGCTAGTCCAGTGCAGTTTTATTGTTGTTTGTAATGATTTCTGCAGTGTGCATGTGACTGTGTGTGCCAGTAGCTGCTGTGTGGTTCCTATTCTGTGTATCTCACACATCTTGCTATCCCTATATTCTTTACCCTGACCGAGGGCTAAGTGCGTCAGGGTCCTATATATATATATATATATATATATATATATATATATATATATACACTGCTCAAAAAAATAAAGGGAACGCTAAAATAACACATCCTAGATCTGAATGAATGACATTTTTTTTTTGTTATAAAAATCTTTTATTGAGACATCATGAAAATCACAAGTTGAATATAGATCATAAAGTAAAATTAAACAGATATTAAAGTCAAAAGGTGTACATCAATTTCTTCTACTTTATCTAATAATAAAGACATTAGTTTTCCAATAAATCATCAGTTATCATGCTAGTGTTATTGTACACAGTATAGGCAACCAAGAGGGAGACCGCCACAGCTGCCCGCACCTAGACCAAAGATATAGGTTGTTCCTGTGCAGCCAATCTAGTCAGGTACCATGTGGTGTTTTTGAGGCTGTTATGAATGTTTAGACGTGTAGTAAGGGGCAAAGTGGAGATATAGGATTCCCACAGGTGAAAAAATCGTTCCACTTGTTTACCTTTATCTACAATAGCCTCCACCCAGTCCATCCTAAATATATGATGTAGCTTATTTAAAAATAGTGGTATCTGTGGTGGTGTACTATCTATCCACCCCTGTAATATTGTCTTTTTCACCGCAGCACTTAATGCTGTCAGTATTTTTTTACATTCCGACGGCATGCGAAGGGCGGGGTCAATGATACCCAAAACTGCCCATTCGGGGGTACAGGGCACATAGGTTATTAGGTTTGCCTCCGCATATCTCCTAACTAGATGCTAAAAGTATTGCACAATCGGACATGTCCACAAACAATGAAAGGTATCCGCTTCACTCTGATGGCATTTTGGACAAGAATGTGAGTCAGTCGCTCCCATATGGAAGCGCCGCAATGGGGATAAGTAAGTGTTGTGATACACATTAAGAAACAATTCAGTTTACATGCTTGCTGGGAGGACTTTTCGGGAGTAAAGTAACGATTTTTCCATAATTGGTATGGTCAGACCAGGAAAGTGAGCCAACCATGTGGACATACCACCCCTCACAGTAGCGTGATCTAAAAATGTTCTCAAAAAAGTGTAGTGGATGGAAATGGCCTTATGACTCGGTACAGGGTGTGTTAAGAGGTTATCCAGAGGGTTGGTCCAGTCCCCATCCGCAAAGTGTGCAAGGACATGCCTGACATAGAATTGTGTCTGTAGAAATGGAAGAGGAGATGAAGCAATCACATCATGCTTCGCTGAGACCTCTGAAAGGGTGAGTAGACGGTGGTCTTCCACAGACACCAATGAGCGAATTGACGTTATACCATCCTCCCTCCACATTTTGAATGGATGGGCAGCCATACCGTCTAAGAAGTCTGGGTTTTTAATTTAGGGTAGGTGTCGCAGTATGTGCCACATCTTCCTGGTAGACCATAGAAGAGGGTTAGACCGAATATGATCAGGTATTTCCCAATCATGCTGGTGGAGGAAACATGTCAAGGCTACAGTCGGTAAGAAGCACTGTTCGAGGGATGTATTCGTATAGATAGAGCTGTTCTGCAACCAGTCCCTTAAGTGTCTCAAAAGAGCAGCATGATTATAAACCACTACATCTGGAAAATTGATACCCCCATTGGATTTAGGTTGAGCAAGCTTGCGCAAAGCGATACGTGCTCGGCCCCCCTTCCATATGAAGGTTCTAATAAGTTTATTAATCTGTTGTGAGTCCTGCTTCGTCAACAGTATGGGAAGCGTTTGCAAGGGGTACAGTATGCGTGGTATAGCCACCATTTTTAAAAGGCTAGCCCTACCAAGATACGACAATGGAAGACGCTCCCATCTCTTAATATCATCGGTTAGGGTGTGTATTACCTTATGTATGTTGAGTTTGTATAGTTCTGAAATATAACGTGGTACCTTAATACCCAAGTATATAATATATGTGGACACCCAATGTAAGAGGAAACATGTGGCCCAAGTCGGACACGTCACATTGCCACACAACATCAAGGCTTTAGATTTGTCCATATTAATACTAAAACCCGAAATGTGGCCGAATAATTGAATCTTGTCCAAAATCTGAGTAAGGGAATGTTCGGGGTCCGATATATAGAGAAGAATATCGTCAGCGAATGCTGAAAGTTTAATTTCCTGACCACCCACTTTTATACCTCTAAAAACAGACCAATCCTGCAATGTCCTAAGCAGCGGGTCGAGGGCCAAGTTAAATAGCAGAGGCGATAGAGGGCATCCTTGACGGGTTCCCCTTTCCAAAAAGAATCGTTGGCCTCTGATTCCGTTAATTAATAGGGAAGCAGATGGAGCATAGATATATCGTATATAGTTAATAAAGCTCGTATCAAACCCCCTTCTCTCCAATACAGCAAACAAATGGGGCCATAGTACCATATCAAAAGCCTTATTGGCGTCGAGGCTAAGAAGCATGTTTGAGTCTGTGCAGGGAGACTGGGACGCCGCTACCGCCGCCAGTGCCATGCGGATAGCCTTAACCGCATGTCTGCCAGTCACAAAACCCATTTGTGTCGTGGTGAGAATATCAGGGAGAATGGATTGGAGCCGCGTCACCATTATCTTGGCTAGTAGTTTGTAGTCTACATTTAGGAGACTAATTGGTCTGTAGGAGGAAAGGAAATTGGTGTCCCTACCAGGTTTAAGGATAAGTGTAATAAAGGCTTCATTAAAAAGCGGGGATGGGGAACTCCGTTCGTGTATTGCGTGAAACAATTCCAGTAATGAAGGGACAATTTGGGCCTGTAACATGCGGTAATAATCGCCCGACAAGCCATCTGGGCCTGGGGATTTACCATGGGGTAAATTGGAAATGGTGGTGTTAATTTCCTCCGCCGTTATAGGACCCACAAGGGCTTCTCTCTGGTCTCTGGTCAGGTGGGGCAATACTTCATCTGTGAGCAACTGTATTTGTATATCAGTATCTATTTGTGTCGATTGAAACAAGGACTGAAAGTAGGACTGAAATTGTTCTACTATTTCCTGAGACTTTGTGATAACCCGGACGGATCTGGGGTGGTGTATGGTGGTTATAACATGTCATTTTTTGGGGGGTCTAGAAATGACCGCCAATATTCTACCAGCCTTATTGCCCCATCTATAAAATTTATTTTTGGTGAAATCTAAGGAATGTTTCGCTTGGGTAGCTAAGTAGGTTTCAAGTAGGCGTCTAGCCTGTTTGTATCGTCAAGGGTAGTCTCTGTTGGGTTAGAAGTATACGTTCAGAAGGTCCTGGACAAAGTTGCTTTTAACATAGTGTATTCCAATTTGGAATCTCTTTTTTTCCGGGTGACATAACTAATAATATGACCCCTCATCACTGCCTTTGAGGCATTCCAGAAAATTTCGGGTTTGTCACAATATTCTATATTGTCATCAACGTAATTAGTCCAATGATATGTTAGGTATAGTTTAAAGTCCTCCGAATTTGCCAGGTATTGTGGGAATCGCCAGATACGATCTGTCGAATGCATTTGGGGATGAGCCAGCGCTAATGTGACGGGGGCATGATCAGAGATCAATATGTCTAGTATATCTACCCCAGCAATCTGGGACATTAAGTCATCGGCAATTAAAAACCTGTCAATACGAGACAAAGTTCCATGTGCCAACGATAAATGGGTGTGCGTCTTGTCAGTTGGGTGCAGCAATCTCCATGGGTCAGAGAGGTCCAAGGAGTCTCAAAATGCCAATAGGTGTCTGCTCTGGGAGTCAGTGGTTCTCGGCACACTCGGTGATCTGTCAACTGTAGGATCGTCCACCATGTTATAATCCCCATCCACTATTAGTGAGTAGTTAGTTCTGCTTAGAAGAATATGGGCAATGTCCTGAATAAATGTATGTGTATTGACATTCGGGGCATATAAGTTGACAAGGGTATATTTGGTATGAAAAAGCTCTATGTCCATAATTATATATCTGCCTTCGGGATCAATGATTTCTGTCAGGACAGTAACAGGAAGGGTTTTCTGAAAAAGTATGGCTACCCCTCTGGCTTTTGTGCGAAAGGGAGCAGCGATACAGGGACCAAGCCATGGTGCCTTCAATACATTTTCCTCACCCGCCAGCCAGTGAGTTCCCTGTAAGAAAATCACATCCGGGTGGAAACATTTAAGGTGCGTAACCACACGTCGTCGCTTGACTGGGGAATTAAGTCCTCCTACATTCCAAGAAATGAATTGTACCGGCTTCGGGGGTAGTACCTCAGATGAGGAAGAAACTACAGACGGCATGGCTACCCAATCCCTTCAGGGCAGTGAGAAACTTGACTGGTAAGCAATAAACTCAAGCGAACAGCGGCGGCCCCCCTCCCAACCCAAGGCTGCCAGAACATCAGCGATTTCAACAGCATAAACATCAGCATGACATGAAATATATAGCACAGTCTTAATATGTGAAATAACAATAGTGAACCATAATGACTCATAACTCTTTTTTCCAACATTTTCTTAACATCCAGAACCATAGTGGGCACCAACTAGGTCTAGTGGTGTGCACACAAAATACCAACAAAGTAATTACTAAATTAGTAATAGTATACACTCATAGTAAAGTACTATATTAACTGTAGAAAGAAAAATAAACCAATAATTGGCGAACTCACATCCGCCCGAGGCGGGAGTACCCGATGTGATCAACCCATAGCTCCTCCCCGACAGATACCCTAATTGACAGGTGACTGTGATGGGGATTTGTGAGTCAGAAAATGAGATCTCGCCACCTCCGGGTCTGTGTAAAACACTTGATTACCATTCTCTGTGACCCGTAGTTTGGCTGGGTACAACAAAGCAAACCTGATATTTTTACTATGTAAATGAGAACAAACTTCAGAGAATTCCTTTCTTTTCTGAGCCACTGCAGCTGAGAAGTCTTGGAATATCAAGATCTTGTGACCCTTGACTAACAATTCTCTAGTTTTACAATAAGCTGTGAGAACATGTTCTTTGGCCCTATAGTCAAGGTAGCGAGCAATGACCGGGCGTGAGCAATTCCGCGCTCCGTCCTGTATCGCCCCCAGCCTATGGACTCTTTCAAGATGTGGGATTTCCATATCATCTATAATTCCCAACGAATTTGGGAGATCTACAGAAAGATATGAGGAGAGGGGCACCGGAACACCTATAAATCGAAGGTTATTCCTATGAGATCTATTCTGCAGGTCCTCAACTTTATCCTGCAGTTGTTGTATATATTTATGTTGGGATGATATCCCCTCCTGACAGGATTGGACCAAGTCCTCAGTGTCACCCAGTCTTGTTTCCAACGCAGTAAGACACGTCGCATGAGAGTCTATGCGAGCCAAGCCCGTTTCTAATCGGGCCTGTAGGTCATCAAATCGCTTATCAAGCAAGGGCATGAGGAAATCAGAAATCTCTTTAGCCGTAAGGGGAGGGGTTTTGTCACTAGGTAAGCTAGGTGATTCCGACCCGTGTCCAACCGGGGAGGGTGGGCCTGATTTAGGGAGGGTCTCTTTCCCCTTATAAGAGGTGTTGGACTGTTTCGGGGGCATGGTCTTGTCGAGGTATTTGTCCATACCCCAGACAATGAAATATGTAACAGTCAACGTCACCTACAAATAGTGGGGGTAATTCCAAGTTGATCGCAGCAGGAAATTTTTTAGCAGTTGGGCAAAACCATGTGCACTGCAGGTGTGGCAGATATAACATTTGCAGAGAGAGTTAGATTTGGGTGGGTTATTTTATTTCTGTGCAGGGTAAATACTGGCTGCTTTATTTTTACACTGCAAATTAGATTGCAGAGTGTACACACCACACCCAAATCTAACTCTCTCTGCACATGTTATATCTGCCTCCCCTGCAGTGCACATGATTTTGCCCAATTGCTAACAGAATTCCTGCTGCGATCAACTTGGAATTACCCCCAGTGTTTCCCCCGATATAGACAATGGCAAAAATACAGAGGCGATTACATATAAAGCTCGGGCGGAGGTGCTAAGCCAAGCCCATTATCTAGAGCATACCGCAACCTGCAAGAGAGCCCATGAAGCAGCCCTGGTAACAAACTACGGCAGTTCTCGATTAGAGTGAAAACATATATCTAGAAACAATATACTATGTATCTAGAAACAATATGTTATGTCAAGCAATACAGAATAGAGTATCTGAATAAAAATAACAAACGTCACGTTAGTATTAAAAAAAATAAAAAATTAACAAACGGTACATAAATGTTGCCTCAGGATCTAGCAGAGCTGAATATATGGCTAAAACTATCAAAGAGATACAGAAGAGGAACGCAATCACTCCGTGACTCTCCTAACAAAGAGTCACTGGGCAGCACTATTCCCTCCGTTGCAGATCAGGGAAACATTATCCAGAGTCCTCTTCGGGAAGTGTAATATCTCCACACAGCACCAGCCGGTGCTAAACTGCACTGAACGAGGCGGGAGGCACCCCGACAGGGGGTTCTATGTGTTGCCCACGGATGCAGTAGCTGTCCCAACCAGAAATTAGTTAAGAAAATACTGCAGGGGGCAGTGAGACAGTCTATAAGGAGTGTGGATACACCCCTGTAGTAGCACCTTGGGGGGATAAGGTCCTGCAAAGCTCAAAGAAGTGGTCAAACTGTCCCACGCACTTACAGGAGGCACCCAGGTACACACTTGGTGTACAGATCACTGTTATAATAGGGGAGAGGAGAAAAGGATCAAGCAAGGGTAACTGTAATCAGGAAGGGGGGAGTGTGCTGGAGGAGAGGGAAGAGGGTCACACAAAAAGGGGGACGGTACCAAGCAAGAGGTAGTGAAAAAGGGGGAAAAAAAGGGATTGTTAGTAAAAGATGATGGGGGAGACAAACAATGTTAGTACCTGGAACGTCGGCGGGTCACAGACTGCTAGCCAGCCGTCCAGTACGCTGATAGACAGGCCCTCAGGAAGATTTCAGCCAAGATCTCAAGGAAGTCCCCCGTAGCGATCACCTCCCCTCCCCAGGATCGCATAGGATGGTACTAGGCAGAGGGGTATTTCCAGGACTACCAGTCGGCAGGAGGACCAGGAAAACGCAGTTTTTAAGATCCCCTGGACAACAGTGGCAAGAGGGTTCACATAAGCTGCGCCAGGCTCAAAGATCTCGTTCAGCGGCACAAATTGGGACAGTCCTTAATGAACATGAAGCAGATCCAGGGCATCTGGTAGATTCGGGTGATCAGGTACAGGCGGATGGGCACGGGAGGTGGCCGGCAGAGGTCCAGCAGTCAGAAAGGGATCGGATCTAGGTGGCAAATATGCGTAGCCAGGGAGGAGAGGTTCCCGACACCGTAGGGCCCCGGAGATCCCGTCACCACAGCCCACCGGTCATCCAGCCGCTCGACATCCAGCCATCGCCAGCACCCAGGCGTCAGTGCAGGAGAGGGCAAATCACCGCTGACAGGGAGAGAACGGGGGATCCGTCACTGTAGCTCATCCAGGGGATCGTCGCTAAGCCCCACACAGGTACAGGAGGGTAGATCCGAGGAGCGCCCCAACTCGGCCAGCGAGGAGGAGGTGAGGGCTCACCCACTGCAGCCACCCGACACCCGGGGAGTACGATGAGCAGCACTGCACCGCCGTTCGAGGGAGGATGGAGGCTCAGGCACAGCGGCTCCTCGAGGGTCCAGTAAGCGCTATGAGCGGGTAGTCCAGGTAAGCGCAGTGCCAAGAGTCTGTCGCTGGGAAGGCAGGTGGGTTCGCTATGATAATTAGAACGTGGCCAGTATCTTCAGCACGAGCGTTCCGACCACCACACCACTTTTCGCGCCAAAGAAATGGCGGACATTCGGGCCACTAAGTTCTGTGGCTAGACTCCGGTGGAAATATCACTACCCGACGAGATAGAGGTATGAAGAGAGTCCACTCAGTTTGGGCTATGCAGCGGTGTGCAGATTTCCCCCAAATCAGCACTCCAAACAGGGGATGTTATTAGATTATAGATGTCTCCGTCGGGAGAGAGGCTAAAAAGCGGCCATTCCAGATGCCCCGCCCACCGGAAGTCCGAATGAAATATTCTTATTAAATACTTTGTTCTTTACATAGTGGAATGTGCTGACAACAAAATCACACAAAAATTATCAATGGAAATCAAATTTATTAACCCATGGAGGTCTGGATTTGGAGTCACCCTCAAAATTAAAGTGGAAAAACACACTACAGGCTGATACAACTTTGATGTAATGTCCTTAAAACAAGTCAAAATGAGGCTCATTAATTCAGATCTAGGATGTGTTGTTTAAGTGTTCCCTTTATTTTTTTGAGCAGTGTATATATCATACTTACCGACTTTTTGGCTGCTCTCTCCGGGGTCGGCTCGGCAGGGGGACGGGCTGCGATGTGCGTGCAGAGGGGGGCGGGCTGGAGGCGGACCGGGGGTGTGACGGAGGCGGACCGGGGGGGGGGGGGGTGACCACGGGATTGTGTCATGTAAGCCCCGCCCCCACTGTGTAATGCCGCTATTACTGGCATACAGCAGGGGGCGTGGCTATGATGACGCAATTCAACAAGAATCGTGTCATCACCTGCCCGGACCGCCCACTTTACTCGCTAAGTGGGCGGCCGGGCAGGGGGGGACCCCTGAAATCGGGAGACTTGCCTGCTCTTCCGGGGCGCCGGGAGGGTCACCCGATTTTCTGGAGCCTCCCGGCCATTCCGGGAGAGTAGGCAAGTCTGGTATATATATATATATATCTATCTGGAAAAAGAATTTAGGAGAATGCGCCCATAGTGCAGTGCAAGTAAAAGGTAAGTGTATTCCCGTAACGGGAATACACTTACATGTATATAATAAATGACTATATTCCCTGTGTTTAAAAGTATAGATATATAGCCCAAGAGGCAAAAGGACAAAGAAACAATTATCAAATGCCGCATGCCTTTAAATGAACAGATAATGATTCTCCCATTGGGAGAATCATTATAGTCATTTATTATATCCATTCTCACCATAGACACTATTCCAACGGTTAAAGAAAGAAAAGTGTCCTTGTCCATAGAGATATATATATATATATTTAATAAAGTTTTTTTTTTGTAGAATAAAATATATGCCTGTTTGAATTTAAACATAAGATCCTACAGAGTGCGACTTCCTTCTCCTAATAGGAATATTCACTAACTCATAAAAAGAGAGAGACGTGGAGATTGTAGAAATGAAATACACGTGCACTCAGGTTACCATGGGAAACCACTATAGATGTCTGAAGTGATGTTCCATTTAGCAGTCAATGAAATCCCTTTTCATTTATTTTTTATTTTTTGTGTTCACATGTCTGTTTATGATGCATTATTATTACTGTGTTTTATATAATCATATAGTTTATCTGTACATATATAATTTTTTATGTAGATGTTACCAATATTACCTGAACCCATTTGCAATATATGTATGTTAAAACTGTTTCCTGAAGTCCTTTGGAGACACAAATTACCCATGATGATTAATACCTCCTGTGTTAAATTACGATGGGGTTTTAAATAGTGTGCTGACGTCTGACAGGCCAGCCTCCTGACGAAGTATCCACGAAATGCGTTGGGGCGGAGCCTGCCAGACGTGTGTGCTTCTCTTCACTCGGCCTTCTTCTCCCTGTGTCCGTTGCGAGTGGCCAGACGGGTCCGGAGTATCGGCGCGGTGCATGGTCCTGGCGTCTGTACACAGAGGTGGAGGTTTGCCTGGTGGATGGTTTTATGCTTTTTACTGGCCCAAAGTGTGGGTCTTATTTGGTACGGGAATACACTTACCTTTTACTTGCCTGTGTCTAATGATGCATTCATAAAATAAAAAAATGATCTGCACTATGGGCGCATTCTCCTAAATTCTTTTTCCAGGTATCTTTCTGCTCAAAGGGATTCTGAGCCTGTGGGGAATTGCTGCGGTGCTCATCACACCAGTGCTAACAGCATAAGGTTTCATCACCTGTGAACTGTGAATGCTCAATTGAATGAACACCAGCGCACCTGTACATCTTTTCTTTCAGCATATATATATATATATATATATATATATATATATAAGATTTTCACAGGATATGCTGGTATTGGTATTTTTCTCTGTGTATTTCAGTCACTTTACACCACTTAAATCCTCTGTTTGTGATCTGCATTGAAATCACCCTCCATAGGGGTTTTTTGTCAGGTCCTGTGTCTGGCTATATTGTACTGTTACGCCCTAGAGCTACAGTCTCCAATAATGTCTGCGTCACAGGCCGGGAGATCTGTGACTGATCCTGTGTCATGCAGCACTAACGCCGCAGATTTATCTGAGGAAAATATTCCAGTTGAGGGTCCAGGTATTCAGGGTTCTGTACCCCTTGGTCAGCCTGCAGCACCGGTGGCACACCAAGACCCACCTTGGGCTGCTTTTTCTAATTTACGGACTACGCGAGTAGTAACGAGACTTGCTCCCCCTGTGGGAATTCCTGTGCCTGTACAATCACATATTGTCGCTGTAGTAAATCCACCATGGGTGGATTCTCTGTCGACTCAGTTACATCAGTTAAATCAGTCTTTGGTTAAACAAAATCCTGCCCCTCGCTCCCCTAGGACCAAAGGGTCATCTAAATGGGCCATTTCTTCCTCACAATCCACTAAGACTAAGAAACCTGATAAGTTAAAACGTCAGAAGGTTACTAAATTAATTTTTTCCACATTCTGACCATTTGGTTGACATACGTCAGGAATCCTGGGAGTCTCCAGGAAAGAAAGTCTCCCTGTCTAAAAAGATGCTAGCTCATTATCCCCTCGCTGCAGAGTTAAGTAAAAATTGGGAAACGCCGCCACTGGTGGACTCACATGTCGCACGTCTGGTGGTGTCATCTACTCTGCCTGTTACTACCGTCACCTCTCTGAAGGAACTGATGGATAAGCGTGTGGAGGGTTGCTTGAAGTCTATTTACACTCTTGTGAGTGCTATGCATAGACCTACTATAGCAGCTTCTTGGGCTGCAAAAGCTATTGAATCCTGGGTTCAAGAAGTTGAAGCGGAGCTACCTTCTAATTTTTCTGATAATGCCAGACAGTGTCTCTCATATATTACCTGTCACGATCCGGGTATCTGGACGCCATTACTTACCCTTCAGATGCCTCCTAAGGCTGGCTCAGCGTTCCAGGACCGGATCCCGCTGTTCCTGAGTTTCCACATGCAGAATGTCAGAGTGGTGATTTCATCAGCCGCGGCCTCCGCTGTGCCCGCGTGGTTAAATGTGCGCTTGTCAGTCTGGCGTCTCCTGTCTCCTGTGGCCGGCGTCGCCATTACTGTTTCAATTCTCACATGGATTACAAACCAAACTTCCCTCCAAGTGTCTGCATGGGCGCAGCCATCTTGGATTTTGTCATCTGATCATTTCCACCAATCTGCTGTCTGTATTGTTGATTTGCATAATTGCCTAGCCAACCCCTTCCTTGCTGCAGGTATAAGTATGCTGTGCCTGAGCAAGGAAGGCGTCAGTGCTTTGGTTGTCTAACCTAGTTCCAGTTTGTCTCTCTCCTGTGATTGTCTTCCAGGTTCCAGCTCCTGTCTCCAGACTTCTGCTATAGAGACCCGCACCAGCATTCCATCTGCGGTGTAGCCTGACTCCCCGATCCATTCTGGACTCACCTGTTTCCAGCTACAACAATCACCTGCTTCCAGCCCAGCTTCCAGCAGTGTATAGCTTCTCTTAAAGGGCCGGTGTCCTTTTCTGCAGTTTACCACTCTCCACCGGTATTATTATTTCACCGCTCTCAAACAATCACCTGCTTCCAGCCCAGCTTCCAGCAGTGTATAGCTTCTCTTAAAGGGCCGGTGTCCTTTTCTGCAGTTTACCACTCTCCACCGGTATTATTATTTCACCGCTCTCAAACTCCAAACTTCATTATTATTTCATTGCTCTCAAGTTCGTTTATTATTTAACTGGTTCCAGCCAGTATCCACTCCGTACCAACAACAGTCTGGTTCCAGCCAGTATCCAACAGCAGCCGTTTTACCTTCAGCAGCCCAGCCTTTCCTGGAACATCAGCTGGTACGATCCTGGGTTCTCTCCATTGCTACAGTCAGGCCTGGTAAGGACTTTCCAACTAGAAGATTATAAGAACTGTCTCACACTACCAGTGCCTGTGGCCCTTGCCACCCTGTAGTACCCAGGAATAGTATTTATCCTCTGTTGACTTTTATGTTTCCTTTTACTGCTGCTGTGTTACGGAGTTTGTCATAATAAACATCATTGACTTTTATCCTGGTTGTCGTGGTCACGCCTTCGGGCAGTTATTCTACATGTTACTTACATGTCTAGGGGTCTGATACAACCTCCCAGGTTCCGTTACATCTCAGCCCCTACAACTGAGGCTGCCTCCCGTCAGCTCAGGCCCTCAGTTGTGACAGTAAGCACTGACCTAATGAATCCAGCCGGAGACCAGGATCAAGCGGCCAGGCCGATGCAAGAACTGGCAGCCCGACTTGAACATCAGGAGGCTGCACAGGGCCACATCATCCGCTGTCTCCAGGATCTCTCTACACGGCTGGATGGGATTCAAACGACCCTCCGTGGACCTGGCACGTCCGGTGCGTCCACTACAGTGACACCAGCTGTAACCCCACCCACCTTACCCATTTCCAGTCCACATCTTCATCTTCCAACGCCAGCAAAATTTGATGGATCTCCAAGGTTCTGCAGGGGATTTCTCAATCAATGTGAAATCCACTTTGAGCTTCTACCTGGCAATTTCTTCAGTGACCGTACCAAAATTGCCTATATCATCTCCCTTCTCAGTGGCTCAGCCCTTGACTGGGCATCACCTTTATGGGAGAAGTCTGATCCCCTGCTATCCTCCTATACTGACTTTGTAGCTACATTCAGGCGCATCTTCGACGAGCCAGGCCGGATAACATCTGCTTCATCTGAGATTCTCCGTTTACGCCAGGGAACACGTACTGTGGGACAGTATCTTATACAGTTTAAAATCCTGGCATCCGAACTGGCATGGAACGACGAGGCCCTGTATGCTGCATTCTGGCATGGCTTATCAGAACGCATCAAGGATGAGTTAGCTACCAGAGACTTGCCCTCTAAGTTGGATGAGCTAATTTCTCTTTGCACGAAGGTTGATCTACGTTTCAGAGAGAGAGCAACCGAGCGAGGAAGATCATCTACTCCTAAATCTTCTGCTCCTCCTCCTCGTCAACCATCTCCATCCAAGGATGAGCCTATGCAAATTAGTCGTTCCCGTCTATCTCCCGCTGAGCGCCGAAGACGTCTCTCTGTCTCTACTGTGCAGCTCCGTCGCACACTATCAATGCCTGTCCCAAACGTCCGGGAAACTCCAGATCCTAGCTCGCCAAGGAGAGGGCCGGCTAGGAGTAATGATCTCCTCTCCATCTCCTCATGACTGTAACCTCCCAGTGTCGCTCCAAATTGCTCAACGTTACAGGAACGTCATTGCCCTCCTTGATTCCGGAGCAGCTGGGAATTTCATAACCGAAGCTTATGTTAAACGGTGGTCCCTACCCACCGAGAGACTGTCCTCGTCCATCTCTTTGACTGCCGTGGATGGCAGCAAGATTTTTGACGCAGTCATTTCCTTAAGGACTCTTCCAGTTCGTCTGAGAGTGGGAGTTCTTCATTCTGAGTATATTTCTTTTTTAGTGATTCCAAGAGCCACACATCCAGTGGTTTTAGGCCTTCCATGGCTCCGTCTCCACAACCCATCAATTGACTGGACGACTACGCAAATACTGGCATGGGGTCCCTCCTGTGCTGAGACTTGTTTAGCCAAAGTTCTTCCTGTTTGTTCTTCCTTCCCCAGGTCATCTGATGTTCCGCCTCCTCCATATCAAGACTTCACGGACGTGTTCAGTAAAGCCTCTGCTGATATCCTTCCTCCTCATAGAGAATGGGACTGCCCAATCGACCTCATTCCAGGGAAGGTTCCACCGCGAGGCCGAACGTATCCGTTGTCTCTGCCTGAGACACACTCCATGGAAGAGTACATCAAAGAGAACCTGGCGAAGGGTTTCATCCGACCATCTTCTTCTCCAGCCGGCGCAGGCTTCTTCTTCGTTAAGAAGAAAGACGGTGGTCTGCGTCCGTGCATCGATTACAGAGGTCTGAACGACATTACCGTCAAGAACCGATACCCTTTACCCCTGATTACCGAGCTCTTTGATAGAGTTAGTGGTGCAACTATTTTCACAAAGCTGGACTTGAGGGGTGCCTACAATCTCATCCGAATCCGTGAGGGTGACGAGTGGAAGACCGCCTTTAACACCCGTGACGGACATTATGAGTACCTCGTCATGCCCTTCGGATTGAGCAACGCTCCAGCAGTCTTCCAGCACTTCGTGAATGAGATTTTCAGGGACATCTTGTACCGCCATGTCGTGGTTTATCTAGACGACATCCTCATCTTTGCTAATAATCTCGAAGATCATCGTTTCTGGGTAAAAGAGGTTCTTTCCCGTCTCCGTGTCAATCACCTCTATTGTAAATTGGAGAAGTGTGTGTTTGAAGTTAAAACCATTCCGTTTCTAGGTTACATTGTGTCCGGTTCCGGACTAGAGATGGATCCTGAGAAACTCCAAGCAATCCAGAATTGGCCTATACCCTTAAGCCTCAAAGGGGTCCAGAGGTTCTTAGGGTTCGCCAATTATTATAGAAAATTTATACGAGACTTTTCCACCATTGTGGCGCCTATCACTGCATTAACCAAGAAAGGTGCTAATCCGTCCAAGTGGTCCGAGGAAGCTACACAGGCCTTTCACCTTCTGAAGCAACGGTTCATCTCTGCACCAGTTCTGAAACAGCCCGACACCGACTCTCCTTTTATCTTAGAGGTAGATGCCTCCTCCGTTGGAGTAGGAGCAGTGTTATCCCAGAGGGCCAAAGATGGACATCTACATCCTTGCAGTTTCTTCTCCCGGAAGTTCTCCCCAGCTGAGCGCAACTATGCCATTGGCGATCAGGAGTTGCTAGCCATCAAGCTCGCTCTGGAGGAGTGGAGATACCTGTTGGAGGGAGCTTCCCACTCAATCACCATACTTACCGACCACAAAAATCTTTTATATCTCAAAGGCGCACAATGTCTGAATCCTCGTCAGGCCAGATGGGCACTTTTCTTCTCTAGGTTTGACTTTAAACTCCAGTTCTGTCCGGGTTCTCAGAATCGTAAGGCCGATGCCCTTTCCCGCTCATGGGAGCAAGAAAATGAGTCCGAGTCTGCAGACAAGCATCCTATTATTAATCCGTTGGCATTCTCCACGGTAGGGATGGACTCTACGCCTCCACCAGGGAAAAGTTTTGTTAAGCCAGTTCTAAGGAAGAAGCTCATGCATTGGGCCCATGCTTCCCGTTTTGCTGGACATACAGGCATTCAGAAAACCCTTGAATTTATTTCTAGGTCCTACTGGTGGCCAACTCTGAAGAAGGACGTTATGGAATTTATTGCCTCCTGCCCAAAGTGTGCCCAACACAAAGTCTCCCGCCAGTCGCCTGCGGGGCAACTGGTTCCATTATCTGTTCCCCGTCGACCTTGGACCCATTTGTCGATGGACTTTGTTTCTGATCTACCTATCTGCAACAAGTTTAATACCATCTGGGTGGTAGTTGACCGGTTCACCAAGATGGCACATTTCATCCCTCTCACCGGTCTTCCGTCAGCTTCCAAGTTGGCTCAAGTGTTTATACAAGAGATCTTCCGACTTCACGGTCTTCCTGAAGAGATCATCTCGGATCGTGGAGTACAATTTGTAGCCAAATTTTGGCGAAGTTTGTGTCAAGCCCTCCAAGTCAAGTTAAAGTTTTCCACGGCTTACCATCCTCAGACCAATGGTCAAACCGAGAGGGTGAATCAGGACTTGGAGGCCTTCCTCCGTATATATGTGTCTTCCTCTCAAGATGACTGGGTTCAACTCCTTCCTTGGGCCGAGTTCAGCCACAACAATCAATACCATTCCTCATCTTCTTCTACACCATTCTTCATTAATTATGGATTCCACCCTAAAGTCCCAGAATTCCAACCGCTTCCCGCAACTTCTGTTCCAGCAGTGGATGTCACCTTGCGTCAGTTTTCAAATAACTGGAAGAACGTCCGCGCAGCCCTGCTTAAAGCCTCATTCAGGTATAAGAAGTTTGCCGATAGGAAGCGTAGAGCGGTTCCTGCTCTCAAGGTGGGTGATCGTGTGTGGCTGTCCACGAAGAATTTGAGGTTGAGAGTTCCCAGCATGAAATTTGCACCTCGCTACATCGGACCCTTCAAGATTGAACAAGTCATCAATCCTGTTGCCTACAGGTTACAGTTACCATCCTTCTTGAAAATACCCAGGACATTTCATGTTTCTTTGTTGAAACCGCTGATCCTGAATCGGTTTCATTCCGCACTTCCTCCAGCTCCCAAAGTTCAGACTCAACGGGGAGTCGAGTACGAGGTGGCCAAGATTTTGGATTCACGTTTCCGTTACGGTCAGTTACAATACCTCATTGACTGGAAGGGCTATGGTCCTGAAGAACGCTCTTGGACCAATGCCTCAGACGTCCATGCTCCTGCCTTGGTCCGAAATTTCCACGCAAAGTTTCCTTTAAAGCCTAAGAAGTGTCCTGGGGCCACTCCTAAAGGGGGGGGGGGGAGCTGTCACGATCCGGGTATCTGGACGCCATTACTTACCCTTCAGATGCCTCCTAAGGCTGGCTCAGCGTTCCAGGACCGGATCCCGCTGTTCCTGAGTTTCCACATGCAGAATGTCAGAGTGGTGATTTCATCAGCCGCGGCCTCCGCTGTGCCCGCGTGGTTAAATGTGCGCTTGTCAGTCTGGCGTCTCCTGTCTCCTGTGGCCGGCGTCGCCATTACTGTTTCAATTCTCACATGGATTACAAACCAAACTTCCCTCCAAGTGTCTGCATGGGCGCAGCCATCTTGGATTTTGTCATCTGATCATTTCCACCAATCTGCTGTCTGTATTGTTGATTTGCATAATTGCCTAGCCAACCCCTTCCTTGCTGCAGGTATAAGTATGCTGTGCCTGAGCAAGGAAGGCGTCAGTGCTTTGGTTGTCTAACCTAGTTCCAGTTTGTCTCTCTCCTGTGGTTGTCTTCCAGGTTCCAGCTCCTGTCTCCAGACTTCTGCTATAGAGACCCGCACCAGCATTCCATCTGCGGTGTAGCCTGACTCCCCGATCCATTCTGGACTCACCTGTTTCCAGCTACAACAATCACCTGCTTCCAGCCCAGCTTCCAGCAGTGTATAGCTTCTCTTAAAGGGCCGGTGTCCTTTTCTGCAGTTTACCACTCTCCACCGGTATTATTATTTCACCGCTCTCAAACAATCACCTGCTTCCAGCCCAGCTTCCAGCAGTGTATAGCTTCTCTTAAAGGGCCGGTGTCCTTTTCTGCAGTTTACCACTCTCCACCGGTATTATTATTTCACCGCTCTCAAACTCCAAACTTCATTATTATTTCATTGCTCTCAAGTTCGTTTATTATTTAACTGGTTCCAGCCAGTATCCACTCCGTACCAACAACAGTCTGGTTCCAGCCAGTATCCACAGCAGCTGTTTTACCTTCAGCAACCCAGCTTTTCCTGGAACACCAGCTGGCACAATCCCGGGTTATCTCCATTGCTACAGTCGGGCCTGGTAAGGACTTTCCATCTGGAAGATCATAAGAACTATCTCACACTACCAGTGCCCTGTGGCTCCTGCCATCCTGTAGTACCCAGGAACTGTATTTATTATTTGCTGACTTTTACGTTTTCTTTTACTGCTGCTGTGTTGCGGAGTTGTCATAATAAACATCATTGACTTTTATCCAAGTTGTCGTGGTCACGCCTTCGGGCAGTTATTATTCATGTTACTTACATGTCCAGGGGTCTGATACAACCTCCCAGGTTCCGGTACATCTCAGCCCCTACAACTGAGGCTGCCTCCCGTCAGCTCAGGCCCTCAGTTGTGACAGTAAGCACTGACCTAATGAATCCAGCCGGAGACCAGGATCAAGCGGCCAGGCCGATGCAAGAACTGGCAGCCCGACTAGAACATCAGGAGGCTGCACAGGGCCACATCATCCGCTGTCTCCAGGATCTCTCTACTCGGCTGGATGGGATTCAGACAACTCTCCGTGGATCAGGCGCATCTGGTGCGTCAACCACAGTGACTCCAGCTATAACCCCACCCACCTTACCCATTTCTGCTCCACGTCTTCATCTTCCAACGCCAGCAAAATTTGACGGATCTCCAAGATTCTGCAGGGGATTTCTCAACCAGTGTGAGATTCAGTTTGAGCTACAACCTGGCAATTTTCCCAGTGACCGTACAAAAATGGCCTACATCATCTCTCTTCTCAGTGGCTCCGCCCTTGACTGGGCATCACCGTTATGGGAGAGGTCCGACACCCTGCTATCTTCTTACACTGCATTCGTGTCAACATTCAGGCGCATCTTCGACGAGCCAGGCCGGGTAACCTCAGCTTCATCCGAGATTCTCCGTTTACGCCAGGGGTCACGTACTGTAGGACAATATCTGATACAGTTCCAGATCCTGGCATCCGAACTGGCATGGAACGACGAGGCCCTGTATGCTGCATTCTGGCATGGCTTATCTGAGCTTATTAAAGATGAGTTAGCTACCAGAGACTTACCTTCTAAGTTAGATGAGCTAATCTCACTCTGCACGAAAGTTGATTTACGTTTCAGAGAGAGAGCAACTGAGCGTGGAAGATCATCTGCTTCAAAATCTTCTGCTCCTCCTCCTCGTCAACTGTCACCATCTAAAGATGAGCCCATGCAAATTGGCCGTTCCCGTTTAACTCCTGCTGAGCGCCGAAGACGTCTCTCTGAGTCTCTTTGTCTTTACTGTGCAGCTCCGTCTCACACCATCAATGCCTGTCCCGAATGTCCGGGAAAACTCCAAACCCTAGCTCGCCCAGGAGAGGGCCGGCTAGGAGTAATGATCTCCTCTCCATCTCCTCATGATTGTAATCTCCCAGTCTCGCTTCAAGTTGCTCAACGTTATCGGAACGTCATTGCTCTCCTTGATTCCGGAGCAGCTGGGAACTTTATTACTGAAGCCTATGTTAAACGGTGGTCCCTACCCACCGAGAGACTTCCTTCCTCCTTTTCCTTAACTGCCGTGGATGGCAGTAAAATTTTTGATACTGTTATTGCTCTAAGGACTCTACCAGTTCGTCTGAGAGTGGGAGTTCTTCATTCCGAACTTATTTCACTTTTAGTGATTCCAAGAGCCACACATCCTGTGGTCCTGGGCCTTCCATGGCTCCGTCTTCACAATCCTACAATTGATTGGACGACTACGCAAATCCTGGCATGGGGTTCCTCCTGTGCAGAGACATGTTTGTTTAAAGTATTGCCTGTCTGTTCTTCCTCCCCCAGGTCGTCTGATGTTCCACCTCCTCCATATCAAGATTTCACGGATGTGTTCAGTAAAGCTTCTGCTGATATCCTTCCTCCTCATAGAGAATGGGACTGCCCGATTGATCTCGTTCCAGGGAAGGTTCCACCTCGAGGCCGAACTTATCCGTTGTCTCTGCCTGAGACGCATTCTATGGAGGAATACATTAAAGAGAACCTAGCAAAGGGGTTCATTCGACCTTCTTCTTCCCCAGCCGGCGCAGGCTTCTTTTTTGTAAAAAAGAAAGATGGTGGTCTGCGGCCGTGCATCGACTACAGAGGTTTGAACGACATTACCATCAAGAACCGTTATCCTTTACCCCTGATTACTGAGCTCTTTGACAGAGTTAGCGGAGCTACCATCTTTACAAAGCTGGACTTGCGAGGTGCATACAATCTCATCCGGATCCGTGAGGGTGACGAGTGGAAGACCGCCTTTAACACCCGTGACGGACATTATGAGTACCTCGTCATGCCCTTCGGATTGAGCAATGCTCCAGCTGTCTTCCAGCATTTTGTCAATGAGATTTTCAGAGACATTCTATACCGTCATGTCGTGGTCTATCTAGACGATATCCTCATTTTTGCCAACGATTTAGAGGAACATCGTTTTTGGGTTAAAGAGGTTCTGTCCCGTCTCCGTGTCAATCATCTCTATTGCAAATTAGAAAAATGCGTCTTTGAAGTCAAGTCCATTCCGTTTCTAGGGTACTTTGTGTCCGGTTCCGGACTAGAGATGGATCCTGAGAAACTACAAGCAATTCAGAATTGGCCGGTACCCTTAACCCTCAAAGGGGTCCAGAGGTTCTTAGGGTTTGCCAATTATTACCGAAAGTTTATACGAGACTTTTCCACCATTGTGGCGCCTATTACTGCTTTCACCAAGAAGGGTGCTAACCCGTCCAAGTGGTCTGAAGAAGCCATGCAAGCTTTTCATCTTTTAAAACAGAGGTTCATCTCTGCGCCTGTCCTGAAACAGCCTGACATCGACTCTCCTTTCATCCTAGAGGTGGATGCCTCCTCCGTTGGAGTAGGAGCGGTGTTATCTCAGAGGGCTAAAGATGGCCATTTACATCCTTGCAGTTTCTTCTCCCGGAAGTTCTCCCCAGCTGAGCGCAACTATGCCATTGGCGACCAGGAGTTGCTAGCCATCAAGCTCGCTCTAGAAGAGTGGAGGTATCTGTTGGAGGGAGCTTCTCATTTAATCACCATACTTACAGACCACAAGAACCTTTTATACCTGAAGGGCGCACAATGTCTCAACCCTCGTCAGGCCAGATGGGCACTTTTCTTTTCCAGGTTCGACTTTAAACTCCAGTTCTGTCCGGGCTCTCAGAATCGCAAGGCCGATGCCCTTTCCCGCTCATGGGAGCAAGAAAATGAGTCAGAGTCTTCAGACAAGCATCCTATTATAAATCCGTTGGCATTCTCCACGGTAGGGATGGACTCTACGCCCCCATCAGGGAAAAGTTTTGTGAAGCCGATGCTAAGGAAGAAGCTCATGCATTGGGCCCATGCTTCCCGTTTTGCCGGACATACAGGTATCCAAAAAACCCTGGAGTTTATCTCTAGGTCCTATTGGTGGCCAACTCTGAAAAAGGACGTCTTGGAGTTTATTGCATCTTGCCCAAAGTGTGCCCAACATAAAGTATCCCGCCAGTCGCCTGCGGGGCAACTGGTTCCACTATCCGTTCCCCGTCGACCATGGACCCACTTGTCGATGGATTTCATTACAGACTTACCCATGTGCAACAAGTTCAATACCATCTGGGTGGTAGTTGACCGGTTCACCAAGATGGCACACTTCATTCCTCTCACCGGTCTTCCGTCAGCTTCCAAGTTGGCTCAAGTATTCATACAAGAGATCTTCCGACTCCACGGTCTTCCTGAAGAAATTATCTCAGATCGAGGAGTTCAATTCACAGCCAAATTCTGGCGAAGTTTATGTCAAGTCCTCCAAGTCAAGCTAAAGTTTTCCACGGCTTACCATCCTCAGACCAATGGTCAAACCGAGAGGGTGAATCAGGACTTGGAGGCCTTCCTCCGCATCTATGTGTCCTCCTCTCAAGATGACTGGGTTCAATTACTTCCCTGGGCCGAGTTCTGTCATAACAACCAGTATCATTCTTCATCTGCTTCAACACCATTCTTCACTAACTTTGGATTCCACCCTAAAGTTCCTGAGTTCCAACCGCTTCCAGCAACTTCTGTTCCCGCAGTGGATATCACCTTGCATCAGTTTGCCAATATCTGGAAGAGCGTACGATCAGCTCTGCTCAAGGCATCGTTCAGGTACAAGAAGTTTGTGGATAAGAAGCGTCGAGCAGTTCCTGCTCTCAAGGTGGGTGATCGGGTATGGTTATCCACGAAGAATTTGAGGTTAAGAGTTCCCAGTATGAAGTTTGCACCTCGCTATATCGGTCCTTTCAAGATTGAACAAGTCATCAATCCTGTTGCTTACAGACTCCAGTTGCCTCCCTTCTTAAAAATACCCAGGACATTCCATGTTTCCCTGTTGAAACCGCTGATCTTGAATCGGTTTCATTCCTCACTTCCTCCAACTCCGAAAGTCCAAACTCAATGAGGCGTTGAGTATGAAGTGGCCAAGATCCTGGACTCACGTCACCGTTACGGTCAACTACAATATCTTATTGACTGGAAGGGTTATGGTCCTGAGGAACGTTCATGGACCAATGCTTCTGATGTCCATGCTCCTGCCTTGGTCCGGAGATTCCATTCCAAGTTTCCTCAAAAGCCAAAGAAGTGTCCTGGGGCCACTCCTAAAGGGGGGGGTGCTGTCACGATCCGGGTATCTGGACGCCATTTCTTACCCATCAGATGCCTCCTAAGGCTGGCTCAGCGCTCCAGGACCGGATCCCATCTGTTATCCTAATGTTCACATTCCTGCATCCTCTCCTGTCTCTCTGAGACGCTGTCACAGTAACGCCTTATTACATCTGGCATGGCGTCTCCCGCGGCCTCCGCCGCCGTCCCTGAGCTTCTGCATGCAGAGTGTCAGAGTGGCGATTACGTCAGCCGCGGCCTCCGCTGTGTCCGCGTGGTTGGATGTGCACTTGTCAGCCTGGCGTCTCCTGTCTCCAGTGGCCGGCGCCGCCATTACTGTTTTCATTACCACATGGATTACAAACCAAACTTCCCTCCAAGTGTCTGCATGGGCGCAGCCATCTTGGATTCTGTCAGCTGATCATTTCCTCCAATCTGTTGTCAGTATTGTTAATCTGCATAATTGCCTAGCCAATCCCTTCCTTGCTGCAGGTATAAATACACTGTGCCTGAGCAAGGAAGGCGTCAGTGCTTTGGTTGTCAAACCTAGTTCCTGTTTGTCTCTCTCCTGTGATTGTCTTCCAGGTTCCAGCTCCTGTCTCAAGACTTCCACCATAGAGACCCGCACCAGCATTCCACCTGCGGTGTAGCCTGACTCTCCAATCCATTGTGGATTCATCTGTTTCCAGCTACAACATTACCTGCTTCCAGCTCAGCTTCCAGCAGAGTACAGCTTCCCTTAAAGGGCCGGTGTCCTTTCTACACTTTACCACTCTCCACCGGTATTATTATTTCTCCGCTCTCAAGTTCTACATTTCAGTTCATATTTCATCGCTCCCAAGTTCATTTATTATTTAACTGGTTCCAGCCAGTATCCACTCCGTGCTAACAACAGTCTGGTTCCAGCCAGTATCCACAGCAGCTGTTTTACCTTCAGCAACCCAGCTTTTCCTGGAACACCAGCTGGCACAATCCCGGGTTATCTCCATTGCTACAGTCGGGCCTGGTAAGGACTTTCCATCTGGAAGATCATAAGAACTATCTCACACTACCAGTGCCCTGTGGCTCCTGCCATCCTGTAGTACCCAGGAACTGTATTTATTATTTGCTGACTTTTACGTTTTCTTTTACTGCTGCTGTGTTGCGGAGTTGTCATAATAAACATCATTGACTTTTATCCAAGTTGTCGTGGTCACGCCTTCGGGCAGTTATTATTCATGTTACTTACATGTCCAGGGGTCTGATACAACCTCCCAGGTTCCGGTACATCTCAGCCCCTACAACTGAGGCTGCCTCCCGTCAGCTCAGGCCCTCAGTTGTGACACTGTCGTGAGAATGTGGTTGTCTGTGGCTATTATTGTCGTCTCTTTTACCTGCTACTGCATTGGACTGGTTAACAAAACTGAGCACCAGTGCCTGGAGGCGGGGATATAGAGGAGGGAGCACAGTGCATCCTGGGAACAGTCAAAGGCCCTCATTCCGAGTTGTTTGCAGCAGTTCATCGCATTGCAAATGGCGAAAATTTGCAAACTGCGCATGCGCGGGTTCCACATTGCGCATGCGCAAAGGCAGCGTTACGACGCCTGTGCAAAAATACTAACTGACTTTCAGTACGTACTACTCTACTGAAAAGAGGGTGTGACGGAGGCGGTGCGGAGGCTTGGCTTCGCAATCTAACGAACTGGGCGTGAAAGTAGGCGGCTTGTGTAGGAGTATGCAAATGGCAGTAGGCGTGTTTTGTGCAAAAATGCGTAGCAGATGGTTAAAAGTACACAACAAATGTTCGCTAGCTGAACGCAGCCGAGGAGTAGGTCTGCAGCTACTCAGCCCTTGCGAACTACTGCTACAAGTGTCTGCCCAATTTAGCAATTATTTTGCAAGTTAAGTCACCTGTTGAGCAATTACTTGCCAAACACTGCAGTTACAAATGACTGTTGTCAGCAATTGTTTTTACACATCCCAATTTAACATTTACCATGTCTAAATCTGACACACTCACAAATAATGTTTTTTTTATTGTTGTTGCAAATACTTTGATGTTAACAGCATGTTTTTTAAAGTTTTACCCTTCATCAACTGTGAATAAACCAACTTATAAACTACATCAGCTAAATGGCAACATGCCATGTTTTCTGCATTGTCATCTTCCTTTGTACATACCAAACAACATGAGCCACATAATGCAGCCTACACTTAATGTTACTTAATAACACACTTATTTTTGTTTTGGAACATGTGACCCTTTGTAATACTATGGCATGTTGCCCCTAGTAACCCCAGTTGATTTCAAATGTTGTTTTTATTTCTTGGCACAGTTAAGTGTTGTGAAAGGCATAAATTTAGTAAATTTGAGTTTACAATGTTTTTAAGAATATTCTATGTTTGTTTCCTTGTACCACAAATGTCAATGTGCAATTTACTGTTCACATTTTTCAAAAGTGCATAACCTTAAAAAAAAAAAACACAAGCATTTTTTAGAAAATTTTGCTTTACTGAAGAAATTATAGCAATTGAAAAAGCCAACATGGCTAGAAATTAGCATGAAAAACAAATTTGGTCATAGCAACAAACAGCTGCCAGTGGTGATTTTTACAGAACAGAACCCAGTACTGTGGTGCCCCCATCTACTGGCAAAATTCAATTTGTAATCATAACAAAAAAATATGTTGTGAACCCCCAGCCAGAGGATACTTTTTTGAAAACTGAAGTAGATTCTGGACACAATACACAAACCCAAACATACACAGCACGCTAGGAAGAGGAAGATGGCTCAAGTGTACAGGAAAATACCTCACAGGCTAGAAAACAAAAAACAATACAACAACCCCCTTTCATCATGAGGGAGTTGTCCATTCTGGCCACACAAGCCAAAAACAAAATACATAAAGGCAACATGTCAAACATGGGTGCTGGGCATCTGGAGAGACATTACTTTCTCTTCTTTTGCCCCGCCTGATGTTGTTGGTCACGGCTCGGTCTGTGAAGTGATCTTCAAGGGCCCTGCCCAGTGGGATCTTCTTCCTGGGCAGGGGGAGGGGAGGGAGCAGATGTGGCTGGCTCCCTGCCACTGTGGCCAAGGCGGCTAGTGATGTCCTGGAGCCCTTGCACAACAGAGCTGGTGAGTTGTTGGAACGAGGATGCGAGTTCGGCTTGTCCCTGCCTGATCTCTGCCAGACCTTGGTAGAGTTGAGCTACACCTTGCCCAACACAGGTTGTGTGTTCAGTGAGCCGGACAGGTATCTGGCTTACCTCCCGGATCATCCTGTCCTGAAATTGTGTCAGTTTCTCACCATAACTGGCAATTTCAGACAGAATGGCCGGGATAGCAGAGGGTTGGGTGGGGGGGCCAGTTGGAATCTGGACCGGTGGAATCTGGTGACCCACACTGGTGGACTCACTAGGTCCCCCCACCTCAGCCTCAGCCAGATAACCCTCCTTTGACTCTACCTGCTCACCTTCCTGTGCTGTGTTATATTAAAAGCAAATAGAAGGAGAGAAAAAATGACACAAATTACATGAAAAAGTCAGAACTTTAATTTTTTTTTTTTTTTTAAGTGTGTTAATTTACCTGGCAAGTCATGTAGATTAACAATTTCAGGCAGATCCGTGTCCATATGAGACACCCCACCCGCCTCCTCGTAGCTCACGCAGTCCATCGCCAGCTCCTTAAGATCTGTGTATTCCACAGTGGCAGTGGGTCCTCCCCCTGTTGCACTCGAGGCATTCCACTCCGCAGACCTCTTGCCCTTCGGGCGGGACTTGAAGTCGGCCCAACTGCATATGTGATTAGAATTAGGGGTTATGGATATAAAAGTTATGAATACCTGTTTTGTTTGCTTGTACACATGTTATGTATTTGGTTGCTATAGGCAACATCACATATAGGTAAGTTTTTTTTAGAAATTGGGCATGAAATTGTGTGCCAATATACACTTACCGTCTTCTAACTTCCTGTGGGGTGCGGACAATTGAGTCGACTTCATTTACAGAATCTAATGTCCCTCCAGATGCGATCTTTGGTTGCAGCACCCATGTTTTTGCTGCCTCGATGTATTTTGTCCATGGCTTGTGTGACCAGAACTCTAAGCTCCCTCTTAGAAAATGCGGGCTGTCATTTCCGTTTTTTGGCTGTAGCCTGTGAGGTATCGTCCTGTACCTCCTCACCATCTTCCTCTTCACTTGCTGGTTGTGTTGTTTGGGTTTGTGATCGTACTCCAGAATCTACCTCAGTTTCCCCAGTATCTGTGTCTGGCAGGGGACTCACAGCATACCCCTGTGTATCAGAAGATGGGGTTGCCCCAGTACTGGGTCCTGCTCTTTCAACAGCACCACTGGCAGCTTGTAGCATCTGACTCCGTAGCACTATTCTGCGAGATGTCAATGCTGTCATCTGCTGCTGCACCATCTCCAACTCTGCAGCTATTTCCTCAGGTGTAGCCATGTTGCTGGAGGCATGTGTGTTGGCACAGCTGTCTGGCGATTTATAGCTGCGTGTGTTTCCAGTGCGGTAATTCACACAGGTGCGCCAATTATGCTAATTTCTCCAGTAATTGCAGTACTGGCTATTTGAAGGCCTTGCATGCAGCCTGTGTGCGTGAGTGTATGGTATGGCACAATACAGACAAGGCGGATGTGTTGGGAAGAATATTTACGAGTGAGTTCTTTAGCAGTATACTGCATACTAATGTGCGTTTTCTAGCATGCAAATTTAAATTTGTTGCTTTGCGGGCGGCGTGTTTAAATCAACTTTAAGAATTTTTGTAAGTTAGTGAGTATATAGCAGCAAAGGGTATCTAGGAGGTAGTACTGTTTTGTTTTAAAGTTATTCTCTGTGTATCAGGGACATGCGGTGAACTAAATGGCTCAGGAGGCACTGGCTAGCACCAGAGCCAGAGTTAGATGCAATATATGAGCCAAAGGGTACATCTGGGCATTATACACAGTTGCAGCAGTATAAACTCCTGGAAATTTGGTGTGTTTTGATCAGAGATGTGCGGAAAGGATACACAGGTGAGGCACTGCCTAACCTGCCATAGACTTTTTACTCCAGAGTTTTGGCTATAAAAATGATTAGAATAATGCAAACAAGATATTTCAAACAAATGATTTGTATTTTTCGTTTACTTTATACAGTCAAATCTCTGGCACAAACATTAGTATGACAGGAAAGGCTCTGCCTCACCTGCCTCACCCCACCGCACGTCACTGCTGTGTATACATGTAGTATCTAATAGTTGTGTTACATGTAATTTGCAGTGTTACAGTTCTAGGGGTGACAGTGTGTTTGTTCCTATTCTCAGTGTCCTGTCCTGTCTCTTGTAGGTTGCTATATTATTATTGTGGAAGTTTTTGTTTGGATTTGCCAAAGTAGGCCCTTTCTTTGCACTTTTGGAAGTCTTTTTTTCCATTTCTGAGCAGGTAAGTGTCCTGGCCCTGGGTGGGATGGTGTTCTAGGGGTGACAGTGTGTTTGCTCCTATTCTCATTGTCCTCTCCTCTCTCTTGTAGGTTGCCAATTTATGATTTTGTTTGTTCTTCGGGATTTCTGAGGCAAATTAGCCATTTTTTTCCCTTTCTTGAAGTTTTTTTTCCCTTTTCAGAGTAGGTAAGTGGTTTGTCCGTGGGTGGGATGGTGTTCTAGGGGTCACAGTGTGTTTGCTCCTATTAGCATTTTTTTTTGTGTGTGTTTGTTTTCTTAATGTCCAAAGTTGGTGTGCCAAAGTATGCAGTTTGTTGTGTTATTCCTTTGCAGGTTTTTTTTGTTTTGTTTGTAAGTTACATGTCGTTCCCATTGTTTTTCTTTCTTTTTTCCTATAAATAATCTGGGTTTGTTGGTTGTCTTTCTTTAATTTATTTTGGATTGATGGAAAACAATGTTGTAGGTACGTAGGTAAATGTGGTTTAATGCTTTTTTTGTTTGTTTGTTCAGGATTTTCATCAGGAAGATATGGAGTACGCTCCTGCAGTAAGTGTTTGACCTGCCATACACATAATTGTTTATTTACCAATGAGTGTTGTTAATGGATGGTGTGTTTTAATGTTTCCTACCTTCATTTGAAGTTGGTGATGTCCGTATATGTTGGTGCGGAAGCAATACCACCCCAACAGGCGGACGCACTCCCACCCCAACTGGCGGAAGCACTCCCACCCCAACCGGCTCCTCATCCTTCAAGGCAACGGAGGCGTACAAGGCCAACAATTTTCAGAACCCGTGTCACCCTTTTTGGGATGCCTGATGATGTAGTATTGCGCAGATACAGGCTGCCACCTCATCTAATCTTAGACACTCTCTCCATAAAAGAGAGTGATCTAGAACAATCCATTAGGTATCCTACAGCAATATCAGCATTGACACAATTCCTTGCTGTGTTACATTTTTTGGCCACAGGATCATACCAGCATGTAGTTGGTGACCTGGTTGGCATGTCGCAGGGCAAGTTCAGTAAGGTCCTGCGGCGTGTCAGCCAAGCATTTATCCGACGAGTAAAGCAGTTTATATCAATGCCTTTGGATGCTGGTGCCCTGGCTGTGGTGAAGCGACAATTTCAGGAAGGGGGTAGTCGCATCCCACACGTTATTGGGGTTGTGGATGGGACACATGTTGCCATAGTTGCACCAAGACATAATGAAGAAATCTATAGGAACAGGAAACTGTTCCACTCTCTGAATGTGATGGTTGTTTGTGGCCCATCCCTCCAGATCCTGTCCCTGAATGCTAAGTTCTCCGGGAACTCCCATGATGCACATGTCATTCAACAATCAGGGATATGGCAAAGATTAAGAATGATGGAAGGCCAAGACATGTGGCTATTGGGTGAGTGTTGTTGTTGGTGTTTTTGATCATGCAAGTTTTTTTTAAAGGTTTTAATTGTGCTTATCTCCTTTTTCTCTTCTCATATTCGAAAACAGGAGATCGTGGATATCCTTGCACCCTCTGGCTCATGACTCCTTACAGCAAACCCAGGCCAGGACCACAGTCGGCATTTAACTCCGCGCTTACTGCCACTAGACAGCTGGTGGAGCGCACGATTGGGGTTCTTAAAGGGCGTTTTCATGTGCTCCACCGCACTGGTGGCGACATCATGTATTCGCCGGAGATGGTGAGTAAAATTGTGGTCCTGTGCGCTATTCTCCATAACATCGCTGCAAGGAGTCGCGTAGATCTTCCCCACATGGAGGAATTGCCGGATGAGGAGCCAGGGGTTGGACGGGCCTTCCGTGGGGGGAGTGCTAACCAGCGGGGTCATGCCGTAAGGGCTCAAATTGTGCTGGATTATTTCAGGTATGTTTATGTTATTTTTTTGTTTTTATCTCCCCCAATTTATCTGTACGTGTTTTTTTTTTGGACTGATGGCATTTAGCTGGCTTGGTAAAGTTCAGAGTGTGTTGCTAGTGTTTTGTGAGTATTTTATAGTGTCTGAGTACAGAATTTATCTTTAATGTTCTCCTTATCATGTTTGTTGTGTAATATTGTTTTATACAATTGTATTACTGTTACTGTTTTTTGTTGTTGGTGTAATTGTGTTATTAAACAACAATAACAGCAGCCTTTTTTCTTTTGTTTTTGCATGTTTGGCTTGTGCATCTGTTTACCATACAAATGCCACAACATCTGTTCCTACAAAAAACAAACTTTGTGACTTTGTGTAGCTGATTGTTCCAGCAAAATGTGGTGAGTAAACTAAAGAAATAACTTTTCTCTAACGTCCTAGTGGATGCTTGGGACTCCGTAAGGACCATGGGGAATAGACGGGCTCCGCAGGAGACATGGGCACTTTAAGAAAGAATTTAGATTCTGGTGTGCTCTGGCTCCTCCCTCTATGTCCCTCCTCCAGACCTTAGTTTGAATATGTGCCCGGACGAGCTGGGTGCTGTTCAGTGAGCTCTGCTGAGCTTGCTGTAAGAAAGTATTTTGTTAGGTTTTTTATTTTCAGGGAGCTCTGCTGGCAACAGACTCCCTGCATCGTGGGACAGAGGGGAGAGAAGCAGCCCTACTCTCTGAAGATAGGTCCTGCTTCTTAGGCTACTGGACACCATTAGCTCCAGAGGGATCGAACACAGGATCTCACCCTCGTCGTCCGATCCCAGAGCCGCGCCGCCGTCCCCCTCGCAGAGCCGGAAGACAGAAGCCGGGTGAGCATGAGAAGCAAGAAGACTTCAAAATCGGCGGCAGAAGACTCCAGTCTTCACTGAGGTAGCGCACAGCACTGCAGCTGTGCACCATTGCTCCCACACACACCTCACATACTCCAGTCACTGTAAGGTTGCAGGGCGCAGGGGGGGGTCACCCTGGGCAGCAATTGGGACCTCTTTGGCAAAAGTTTAGCATATATACGGTTGGGCACTGTATATATGTATGAGCCCCCGCCAAAAATTGTACATTGAAGCGGGACAGAAGCCCGCCGCTGAGGGGGCGGGGCTTCTTCCTCAGCACTCACCAGCACCATTTTTTCTCCACAGCTCCGCTGAGAGGAAGCTCCCCAGGCTCTCCCCTGCAGATACACGGTAGAAGAGGGTAAAAAGAGAGGGGGGGCACATAATTAGGTGCAAAAATCAATATAAACAGCGGCTACTGGGTTAACATTAAGTTACTGTGTTATTCCTGGGTCTATAGCGCTGGGGTGTGTGCTGGCATACTCTCTCTCTGTCTCTCCAAAGGGCCTTGTGGGGGAACTGTCTTCAAAAAGGGCATTCCCTGTGTGTGTGTGTGTGTGGTATGTCGGTACGCTTGTGTCGACATGTTTGACGAGGAAGGCTATGTGGAAACAGAGCGGGAGCAAATGAATGTGGTGTCTCCGCCGACGGCGCCGACACCTGATTGGATGGATATGTGGAAGGTTTTAAATGATAATGTTAATTCCTTGCATAAAAGGTTGGAAAAAGCTGAAGCCTTAGGACAGTCAGGGTCTCAGCCCGTGCCTGATCCTATGTCGCAGAGGCCGTCAGGGTCTCAGAAGCGCCCACTATCCAAAATTGTTGACACAGATACCGACATGGATTCTGATTCCAGTGTTGATTACGATGATGCAAAGTTACAGCCAAAATTGTCTAAATCCATCCGTTATATGATTATAGCAATTAAGGATGTGTTGCACATCACAGAGGAAACTCCAGTCCCTGACAAGAGGGTTCATATGTATGGGGAAAAGAGGCAGGAGGTGACCTTTCCCCCTTCACACAAGCTAAATGAGTTATGTGAAAAGGCTTGGGAATCTCCAGATAAAAAACTGCAGATTTCCAAACGGATTCTTATGGCATATCCTTTCCCGCCAACGGACAGGTTACGCTGGGAATCCTCCCCTAGGGTGGACAAAGCTTTAACACGCTTATCCAAGAGGGTAGCCCTGCCGTCACAGGATACGGCTACCCTCAAAGATGCTGCGGATAGAAAGCAAGAGGGTACCCTGAAGTCCATTTATACACATTCAGGTACCTTACTGAGGCCAGCGATCGCGTCGGCCTGGGTGTGTAGTGCTGTAGCAGCATGGACGGACACCCTGTCTGAGGAACTTGACACCTTAGACAAGGATACTATATTGATGACCCTGGGGCATATAAAAGACGCTGTCCTATATATGAGAGATGCTCAAAGAGACATTAGTCTACTGGGTTCTAGAATAAATGCTATGTCGATTTCTGCCAGAAGGGTCCTGTGGACTCGGCAATGGACAGGTGATGCCGACTCAAAAAGGCACATGGAGGTTTTACCTTACAAGGGTGAGGAATTGTTTGAGGAGGGTCTCCCGGACCTGGTCTCCACAGCTACTGCTGGAAAGTCAAATTTTTTGCCATATGGTTCCTCACAACCTAAGAAAGCACTGTATTACCAAATGCAGTCCTTTCGATCACAGAAAAGCAAGAAAGTCCGAGGTGCGTCCTTTCTTGCCAGGGGCAGGGGCAGAGGAAAGAAGCTGCACAACCAGAGGCGTAACTAGGGTTTTTGGAGCCCAGGGCAAGATCAATAATGGCGCCCCCCCAAAAAAATAATAATAATTTTTTCTTAATAAAAATAATAAATTAATAAAATGATAATAAAAAAAAAATACAAAAGGAAAGTATGTGCAGACGCCACCGGTGTCACTGCATATAAAGATGTCAGGGTGTGTATGTATGTGCAGTGGTCGAAGTTGAATTTTTGAAGGTGGAATGAAAGAGTGCAGATAGCAATTATGCGCGCGCCGAAGGCGCGCGCGCTCCGGAAAAGGGGCGCGGTCACTCAAAAGGGGCATGTCCTTCAGTGTAGTAGGACCCCTTATACTATCTAGTACTGGTGCCCCTTTCACATTATAGCACACGGTATGAGCCGAAATTCACATTATAGCACACAGTATGAGCCGAAATTCACATTGCCCCACACGGCATGAGCCGAAATTCACATTATAGCACACAGTATGAGCCGAAATTCACATTACCCCACATTGTATGAGCCAAAATTCACATTATAGCACATGGTATGAGCCGAAATTCACATTATAGCACACGGTATGAGCCAAAATTCACATTACTCCACATGGTATGAGCCAAAATTCACATTTCCCCACATGGTATGAGCCGAAATTCACATTACAGCACACGGTATGAGCCGAAATTCACATTACAGCACACGGAATGAGCCAAAATTCACATTACCCCACATAGTATGAGCCGAAATTCACATTATAGCACACGGTATTAGCCAAAATTCACGTTACAGCACATGATATGAGCCAAAATTCCCATTATAGAGTTAGGGGATCCTGCACCCAGAATTAACATGGCCTGTGGGGCACTATGATGAGGGGAGCCCACCCCCTTAATAGACTAATTGCAGAGTTTAGCAGCGGAAGGGCTGCAGCGGTTTCTCACCCCAAGCTGCGGCGCTTCTGCCACCTCCGACACTCCACATCTTCGGCACCACCCGGGATGCAGAGCACCGCACCGGGTATGCACCCTTTTCAGTGTGGTCTGCTGCGCTCCGAAGGGGTTCTTGTTTCATGCTGCAGGATCCCGATGTGCGCCTTCCTCCCCGCTGTTACTGTCACGGTAAGCATTAGTATCGTTTACCGCAGAGGCCATTTTCTGAGGCATATGTGTTAAACCTCAGGAACTGAGATGCCCTTCTCACCATACAGCTGTGTGGCCGAGCCGGGCGGGGGGACAGCCAGCAGCAGCATGCCGGATATCAGCAGCAGAGGGTGCGGGCTGTACATACTTGAGGCAGCTGGATATTCAACAGTGCTGAAAGCCTCCGGAGCCCGCACCCCCGGAGCTGCAGTACACCGGCAGAGGACACCCATCCCCCGAACCCTGCGTAGCCCAAAGCCGGAGATCAGCAGCATGTTGAACGCGGAAGCAGAAGCTGCTTATTGCCGGTCAGCATGCTGCTGATCTCCGGCTTTGGGCTCCGCATGTGCATTACAGCCCCCACCCTCGGCTGCTGATATCCGGCATGCTGCCCCTGCTGCTGGCTTTCCACCCGCCCGGCTCGCCCACCCAGCTGGATGGTGAGTGAGAAGGGCATCTCAGTGCCCGTGGTTTAATACATATCTCTGTTCGGTAAATGGCCATTAGTACATCCCACACACACTGATTACACACACACAGACTGGCCACCCCCAAATCCTACACACACCCACTCAGACTACACACACACATTCTCATACTTTCCTCTCCCCCACACACACACTGGACTGCAAAAATTTACACACACTGACACTGTTCCACACACACACAATTAACACACACTCACACTGTCCCACACACACAATTAACACACACGCACACTGTTCCACACACCAGTGGCGTGCGGTGAGGTCAGTGGCGTGCGGTGAGGCACTACAGCCATAATGTCCGCCGAATCCTGCCGATGACCCCTACCGCCACCGAGCCAATGCCCGCCACTGCCTCTGAGCCGATGCCCGCTGCAACCACCAATTGCTTACAAACTCGCCCACCATCAACTGACCCAGCCCTCCGCCACTAATTTGCAACTCAGTCCAAAGTCGCCAATGCCCGCTGCATGCCTGCTCATCATACTTGTGATATATTGTACATTTTTATAGAAAAAAATAATAATCAGTGTTTGGGACTGGGAAGGGAGTGGGAGGAGGACATGAATGCAATTTTGTTGTCCAGGGTTTCCATTAACTTAATGGAGAAGGGTCTGAATGGGTTAAAAATTTAAAAAAAAACTGCGTGAGGTCCCCCTCCTAAGTATAACCAGCCTTGGGCTCTTTGAGCCGGTCCTGGTTGTTTAAATACTGGGAAAAAATTGGACAGGGGTTCCCCGTATTTAGACAACCAGCATCGGGCTCTTAGTCCGGTCCTGGTTCCAAAAATACGGGGGACAAAAGATGTAGGGGTCCCCCCATATTTTTAAAACCAGCACCGGGCTCCACTAGCCAGGGACATAATGCCACAGCCGGGGGACACATTTATGTAGGTCCCTGCGGCTGTGGCATTACCCCCCCAACTAGTCACCACTGGCCGGGGTTCCCTGGAGGAGTGGGGACCCCTTAAATCAAGGGGTCACCCCCCCTCCAGGCACCCAAGGGCCAGGGGTGAAGCCCGAGGCTGTCCCCCCCATCCGTGGGCTGTGGATGGGAGGCTGATAGCCATGTAAGTAAAAAAAGAATATTGTTTTTTGTTGTGGAACTACAAGGCCCAGAAAGCCTCCCCCGCTTGCTGGTACTTGGAGAACCTCAAGTACCAACATGCAGGGAAATAACGGGCCCGCCGGTACCTGTAGTTCTACAACAGAAAAAATACCCAAATAAAAACACAACTCACACACCGTGACAGTAAAAATTTATTAAAGCACACTGACACACTCACACATACTTACCTATATCCCACGCCGGTCACGTCCACTTGTCCAGTAGAATCCAATAGGGGTAGCTGTAAAAATGAGAGACAGATTACTTACCTACATCCCACGCTGGTCACGTCCACTTGTCCAGTAGAATCCAGTAGGGGAATCTGTAAAAATGAGAGACAGATTACTTACCTACATCCCACGCCGGTCACGTCCACTTGTCCAGTAGAATTCAATAGGGGTACCTGTAAAAATGAGAGACAGATTACTTACCTACATCCCACGCTGGTCACGTCCACTTGTCCAGTAGAATCCAGTAGGGGAATATGTAAAAATGAGAGACAGATTACTTACCTACATCCCACGCTGGTCACGTCCACTTGTCCAGTAGAATCCAGTAGGGGAATCTGTAAAAATGAGAGACAGATTACTTACCTACATCCCACGCCGGTCACGTCCACTTGTCCAGTAGAATCCAATAGGGGTACCTGTAAAAATGAGAGACAGATTACTTACCTACATCCCACGCCGATCACGTCCACTTGTCCAGTAGAATCCAATAGGGGTACCTGTAAAAATGAGAGACAGATTACTTACCTACATCCCACGCCGGTCACGTCCACTTGTCCAGTAGAATTCAATAGGGGTACCTGTAAAAATGAAAGACAGATTACTTACCTACATCCCACGCTGGTCACGTCCACTTGTCCAGTAGAATCCAGTAGGGGAATCTGTAAAAATGAGAGACAGATTACTTACCTACATCCCACGCTGGTCACGTCCACTTGTCCAGTAGAATCCAGTAGGGGAATCTGTAAAAATGAGAGACAGATTACTTACCTACATCCCACGCCGGTCACGTCCACTTGTCCAGTAGAATCCAATAGGGGTACCTGTAAAAATGAGAGACAGATTACTTACCTACATCCCACGCCGATCACGTCCACTTGTCCAGTAGAATCCAATAGGGGTACCTGTAAAATTGAGAGACAGATTACTTACCTACATCCCACGCTGGTCACGTCCACTTGTCCAGTAGAATCCAGTAGGGGAATCTGTAAAAATGAGAGACAGATTACTTACCTACATCCCACGCCGGTCACGTCCACTTGTCCAGTAGAATCCAATAGGGGTACCTGTGAAAATGAGAGAGAGATTACTTACCTACATCCCACGCCGATCACGTCCACTTGTCCAGTAGAATCTGTCACGATCCGGGTATCTGGACGCCATTTCTTACCCATCAGATGCCTCCTAAGGCTGGCTCAGCGCTCCAGGACCGGATCCCATCTGTTATCCTGATGTGTACATTCCTGTATCCTCTCCTGTCACTCTGGGACGCTGTCACAGTAAACGCCATATTACACCTGGCATGGCGTCTCCCGCGGCCTCCGCCGCCGTCCCTGAACTTCTGCATGCAGAGTGTCTGAGTGGCGATTACGTCAGCCTCGGCCTCCGCTGTGTCCGCGTGGTTGGATGTGCATCGGTCAGCCTGGCGCCTCCTGTCTCCGGTGGCCGGCGCCGCCATTACTGTTTTCATTACCACATGGATTACAAACCAAACTTCCCTCCAAGTGTCTGCATGGGCGCAGCCATCTTGGATTCTGTCAGCTGATCATTTCCACCAATCTGTTCTCAGTATTGATAATCTGCATAATTGCCTAGCCAATCCCTTCCTTGCTGCAGGTATAAATACACTGTGCCTGAGCAAGGAAGGCGTCAGTGCTTTGGTTGTCAAACCTAGTTCCTGTTTGTCTCTCTCCTGTGATTGTCTTCCAGGTTCCAGCTCCTGTCTCAAGACTTCCACCCTAGAGACCCGCACCAGCATTCCACCTGCGGTGTAGCCTGACTCTCCAATCCATTGTGGATTCATCTGTTTCCAGCTACAACATTACCTGCTTCCAGCTCAGCTTCCAGCAGAGTACAGCTTCCCTTAAAGGGCCGGTGTCCTTTCTACACTTTACCACTCTCCACCGGTATTATTATTTCTCCGCTCTCAAGTTCTACATTTCAGTTCATATTTCATCGCTCCCAAGTTCATTTATTATTTAACTGGTTCCAGCCAGTATCCACTCCGTGCTAACAACAGTCTGGTTCCAGCCAGTATCAACAGCAGCTGTTTTATCTTCAGCAACCCAGCTTTTCCTGGAACACCAGCTGGCACAATCCTGGGTTATCTCCATTGCTACAGTCGGGCCTGGTAAGGACTTTCCATCTGGAAGATCATAAGAACTATCTCACACTACCAGTGCCCTGTGGCTCCTGCCATCCTGTAGTACCCAGGAACTGTATTTATTCTTTGCTGACTTTTACGTTTTCTTTTACTGCTGCTGTGTTGCGGAGTTGTCATAATAAACATCATTGACTTTTATCCAAGTTGTCGTGGTCACGCCTTCGGGCAGTTATTATTCATGTTACTTACATGTCCAGGGGTCTGATACAACCTCCCAGGTTCCGGTACATCTCAGCCCCTACAACTGAGGCTGCCTCCCGTCAGCTCAGGCCTTCAGTTGTGACAGTAAGCACTGACCTAATGAATCCAGCCGGAGACCAGGATCAAGCGGCCAGGCCGATGCAAGAACTGGCAGCCCGACTAGAACATCAGGAGGCTGCACAGGGCCACATCATCCGCTGTCTCCAGGACCTCTCTACTCGGCTGGATGGGATTCAGACAACTCTCCGTGGATCAGGCGCGTCTGGTGCGTCAACCACAGTGACTCCAGCTATAACCTCATCCACCTTACCCATTTCTGCTCCACGTCTTCATCTTCCAACGCCAGCAAAATTTGACGGATCTCCAAGATTCTGCAGGGGATTTCTCAACCAGTGTGAGATTCAGTTTGAGCTACAACCTGGCAATTTTCCCAGTGACCGTACAAAAATTGCCTACATTATTTCTCTTCTCAGTGGCTCAGCCCTTGATTGGGCATCACCGTTATGGGAGAGGTCCGACACCCTGCTATCTTCCTACACTGCCTTCGTGTCAACATTCAGGCGCATCTTCGACGAGCCAGGCCGGGTAACCTCAGCTTCATCCGAGATTCTCCGTTTACGCCAGGGGTCACGTACTGTAGGACAATATCTGATACAGTTCCAGATCCTGGCATCCGAACTGGCATGGAACGACGAGGCCCTGTATGCTGCATTCTGGCATGGCTTATCTGAGCATATTAAAGATGAGTTAGCTACCAGAGACTTACCTTCTAAGTTAGATGAGCTAATCTCACTCTGCACGAAAGTTGATTTACGTTTCAGAGAGAGAGCAACTGAGCGTGGAAGATCATCTGCTCCAAAATCTTCTGCTCCTCCTCCTCGTCAACTGTCACCATCTAAAGATGAGCCCATGCAACTTGGCCGTTCCCGTTTAACTCCTGCTGAGCGCCGAAGACGTCTCTCCGAGTTTCTCTGTCTCTATTGTGCAGCTCCGTCTCACACCATTAATGCCTGTCCCAAACGTCCGGGAAACTCCAAATCCTAGCTCGCCAAGGAGAGGGCCGGCTAGGAGTAATGATCTCCTCTCCATCTCCTCAAGATTGTAATCTCCCAGTCTCGCTTCAAGTTGCTCAGCGTTATCGGAACGTCATTGCCCTCCTTGATTCCGGAGCAGCTGGGAACTTTATTACCGAAGCCTATGTTAAACGGTGGTCCCTACCCACCGAGAGACTTCCTTCGTCCATTTCTTTAACTGCCGTGGATGGCAGCAAAATTTTTGATGCAGTTATTTCTTTAAGGACTCTACCAGTTCGTCTGAGAGTGGGAGTTCTTCATTCCGAACTTATTTCTTTTTTAGTGATTCCAAGAGCCACACATCCTGTGGTCCTGGGCCTTCCATGGCTCCGTCTTCACAATCCTACAATTGATTGGACGACTACGCAAATCCTGGCATGGGGTTCCTCCTGTGCTGAGACATGTTTGTTTAAAGTATTGCCTGTCTGTTCTTCCTCCCCCAGGTCGTCTGATGTTCCACCTCCTCCATATCAAGATTTCACGGATGTGTTCAGTAAAGCTTCTGCTGATATCCTTCCTCCTCATAGAGAATGGGACTGTCCGATTGATCTCGTTCCAGGGAAGGTTCCACCTTGAGGCCGAACTTATCCGTTGTCTCTGCCTGAGACGCATTCTATGGAGGAATATATTAAAGAGAACCTAGCAAAGGGGTTCATTCAACCTTCTTCTTCTCCAGCCGGCGCAGGCTTCTTTTTTGTAAAAAAGAAAGATGGTGGTCTGCGGCCGTGCATCGACTACAGAGGTTTGAACGACATTACCATCAAGAACCGTTATCCTTTACCCCTGATTACTGAGCTCTTTGACAGAGTTAGCGGAGCTACCATCTTTACAAAGCTGGACTTGCGAGGTGCATACAATCTCATCCGGATCCGTGAGGGTGACGAGTGGAAGACCGCCTTTAACACCCGTGACGGACATTATGAGTACCTCATCATGCCCTTCGGATTGAGCAATGCTCCAGCTGTCTTCCAGCATTTTGTCAATGAGATCTTCAGAGACATTCTATACCGTCATGTCGTGGTCTATCTAGACGATATCCTCATTTTTGCCAACGATTTAGAGGAACATCGTTTTTGGGTTAAAGAGGTTCTGTCCCGTCTCCGTGTCAATCATCTCTATTGCAAATTAGAAAAATGCGTCTTTGAAGTCAAGTCCATTCCGTTTCTAGGGTACATTGTGTCCGGTTCCGGACTAGAGATGGATCCTGAGAAACTACAAGCAATCCAAAATTGGCCGGTACCCTTAACCCTCAAAGGGGTCCAAAGGTTCTTAGGGTTCGCCAACTATTACCGAAAGTTTATACGAGACTTTTCCACCATTGTGGCGCCTATTACTGCTTTCACTAAGAAGGGTGCTAACCCGTCCAAGTGGTCTGAAGAAGCCATGCAAGCATTTCATCTTTTAAAACAAAGGTTCATCTCTGCGCCTGTTCTGAAACAGCCTGACATCGACTCTCCTTTCATCTTAGAGGTGGATGCCTCCTCCGTTGGAGTAGGAGCGGTGTTATCTCAGAGGGCTAAAGATGGCCATTTACACCCTTGCAGTTTCTTCTCCCGGAAGTTCTCCCCAGCTGAGCGCAACTATGCCATTGGCGACCAGGAGTTGCTAGCCATCAAGCTCGCTCTAGAAGAGTGGAGGTATCTGTTGGAGGGAGCTTCTCATTCAATCACCATACTTACAGACCACAAGAACCTTTTATACCTGAAGGGCGCACAATGTCTCAACCCTCGTCAGGCCAGATGGGCACTTTTCTTTTCCAGGTTCGACTTTAAACTCCAGTTCTGTCCGGGCTCTCAGAATCGCAAGGCCGATGCCCTTTCCCGCTCATGGGAGCAAGAAAATGAGTCAGAGTCTTCAGACAAGCATCCTATTATAAATCTGTTGGCATTCTCCACGGTAGGGATGGACTCTACGCCCCCATCAGGGAAAAGTTTTGTGAAGCCGATGCTAAGGAAGAAGCTCATGCATTGGGCCCATGCTTCCCGTTTTGCCGGACATACAGGTATCCAAAAAACCCTGGAGTTTATCTCTAGGTCCTATTGGAGGCCAACTCTGAAAAAGGACGTCTTGGAGTTTATTGCATCTTGCCCAAAGTGTGCCCAACATACAGTATCCCGCCAGTCGCCTGCGGGGCAACTGGTTCCACTATCCGTTCCCCGTCGACCATGGACCCACTTGTCGATGGATTTCATTACAGACTTACCCATGTGCAACAAGTTCAATACCATCTGGGTGGTAGTTGACCGGTTCACCAAGATGGCACACTTCATTCCTCTCACCGGTCTTCCGTCAGCTTCCAAGTTGGCTCAAGTATTCATACAAGAGATCTTCCGACTCCACGGTCTTCCTGAAGAAATTATCTCAGATCGAGGAGTTCAATTCACAGCCAAATTCTGGCGAAGTTTATGTCAAGTCCTCCAAGTCAAGCTAAAGTTTTCCACGGCTTACCATCCTCAGACCAATGGTCAAACCGAGAGGGTGAATCAGGACTTGGAGGCCTTCCTCCGCATCTATGTGTCCTCCTCTCAAGATGACTGGGTTCAATTACTTCCCTGGGCCGAGTTCTGTCATAACAACCAGTATCATTCTTCATCTGCTTCAACACCATTCTTCACTAACTTTGGATTCCACCCTAAAGTCCCTGAGTTCCAACCGCTTCCAGCAACTTCTGTTCCCGCAGTGGATATCACCTTGCATCAGTTTGCCAATATCTGGAAGAGCGTACGATCAGCTCTGCTCAAGGCATCGTTCAGGTACAAGAAGTTTGCGGATAAGAAGCGTCGAGCAGTTCCTGCTCTCAAGGTGGGTGATCGGGTATGGTTATCCACGAAGAATTTGAGGTTAAGAGTTCCCAGTATGAAGTTTGCACCTCGCTATATCGGTCCTTTCAAGATTGAACAAGTCATCAATCCTGTTGCTTACAGACTCCAGTTGCCTCCCTTCTTAAAAATACCCAGGACATTCCATGTTTCCCTGTTGAAACCGCTGATCTTGAATCGGTTTCATTCCTCACTTCCTCCAACTCCGAAAGTCCAAACTCAACGAGGCGTTGAGTATGAAGTGGCCAAGATCCTGGACTCACGTCACCGTTACGGTCAACTACAATATCTTATTGACTGGAAGGGTTATAGTCCTGAGGAACGTTCATGGACCAATGCTTCTGATGTCCATGCTCCTGCCTTGGTCCGGAGATTCCATTCCAAGTTTCCTCAAAAGCCAAAGAAGTGTCCTGGGGCCACTCCTAAAGGGGGGGGTGCTGTCACGATCCGGGTATCTGGACGCCATTTCTTACCCATCAGATGCCTCCTAAGGCTGGCTCAGCGCTCCAGGACCGGATCCCATCTGTTATCCTGATGTGTACATTCCTGTATCCTCTCCTGTCACTCTGGGACGCTGTCACAGTAAACGCCATATTACACCTGGCATGGCGTCTCCCGCGGCCTCCGCCGCCGTCCCTGAACTTCTGCATGCAGAGTGTCTGAGTGGCGATTACGTCAGCCTCGGCCTCCGCTGTGTCCGCGTGGTTGGATGTGCATCTGTCAGCCTGGCGCCTCCTGTCTCCGGTGGCCGGCGCCGCCATTACTGTTTTCATTACCACATGGATTACAAACCAAACTTCCCTCCAAGTGTCTGCATGGGCGCAGCCATCTTGGATTCTGTCAGCTGATCATTTCCACCAATCTGTTCTCAGTATTGATAATCTGCATAATTGCCTAGCCAATCCCTTCCTTGCTGCAGGTATAAATACACTGTGCCTGAGCAAGGAAGGCGTCAGTGCTTTGGTTGTCAAACCTAGTTCCTGTTTGTCTCTCTCCTGTGATTGTCTTCCAGGTTCCAGCTCCTGTCTCAAGACTTCCACCATAGAGACCCGCACCAGCATTCCACCTGCGGTGTAGCCTGACTCTCCAATCCATTGTGGATTCATCTGTTTCCAGCTACAACATTACCTGCTTCCAGCTCAGCTTCCAGCAGAGTACAGCTTCCCTTAAAGGGCCGGTGTCCTTTCTACACTTTACCACTCTCCACCGGTATTATTATTTCTCCGCTCTCAAGTTCTACATTTCAGTTCATATTTCATCGCTCCCAAGTTCATTTATTATTTAACTGGTTCCAGCCAGTATCCACTCCGTGCTAACAACAGTCTGGTTCCAGCCAGTATCAACAGCAGCTGTTTTATCTTCAGCAACCCAGCTTTTCCTGGAACACCAGCTGGCACAATCCTGGGTTATCTCCATTGCTACAGTCGGGCCTGGTAAGGACTTTCCATCTAGAAGATCATAAGAACTATCTCACACTACCAGTGCCCTGTGGCTCCTGCCATCCTGTAGTACCCAGGAACTGTATTTATTCTTTGCTGACTTTTACGTTTTCTTTTACTGCTGCTGTGTTGCGGAGTTGTCATAATAAACATCATTGACTTTTATCCAAGTTGTCGTGGTCACGCCTTCGGGCAGTTATTATTCATGTTACTTACATGTCCAGGGGTCTGATACAACCTCCCAGGTTCCGGTACATCTCAGCCCCTACAACTGAGGCTGCCTCCCGTCAGCTCAGGCCTTCAGTTGTGACAGAATCCAATAGGGGTACCTGTAAAAATGAGAGACAGATTACTTACCTACATCCCACGCTGGTCACGTCCACTTGTCCAGTAGAATTCAATAGGGGTACCTGTAAAAATGAGAGACAGATTACTTACCTACATCCCACGCTGGTCACGTCCACTTGTCCAGTAGAATCCAGGAGGGGAATCTGTAAAAATGAGAGACAGATTACTTACCTACATCCCACGCCGGTCACGTCCACTTGTCCAGTAGAATCCAATAGGGGTACCTGTAAAAATGAGAGACAGATTACTTACCTACATCCCACGCCGGTCACGTCCACTTGTCCAGTAGAATCCAATAGGGGTACCTGTAAAAATAAGAGACAGATTACTTACCTACATCCCACGCCGGTCACGTCCACTTGTCCAGTAGAATTCAATAGGGGTACCTGTAAAAATTAAAATGATACTTACAAACTGCAATCCACAGGAGGAGAGAGAGAGAGAGAGAGAGAGAGAGAGAGAGAGAGGGGGGGGGGAGAGACTAACCTGCTGCTGCTGCTGGGGAGACCGGCACACACTGCAGGGCCACGACGGGAGGACGGAGCCGGCGGAGGAGGGGGAGAGCCGCACACCGCCGCTCCTGTCAGCGGCAGCGGAGGAGGACGGGGCGCACACTACAGACGCCAATAACCGCCGGGACAATTAACACACACACACAATTAACACACGCACACTGTCCCACACACAATTAACACACACGCACGCACACTGTCCCACACACACAAATAACACACACGCACACTGTCCCACACACACAAATAACACACACGCACACTGTCCCACACACACAATTAACAAACACGCACTGTCCCACACACACACACAATTAACACACTCACACTGTCCCACACACACACAATTAACACACACGCACACTGTCCCACACACACACAATTAATACACACGCACACTGTCCCACACACACACAATTAACACACACGCACACTGTCCCACACACACACAATTAACACACACTCAAACTGTCCCACACACACAATTAACACACTCACACTGTCCCACACACACACACACACACACACACACAATTAACACACTCACACTGTCCCACACATACACAATTAACACGCACTCAAAACTGTCCCACACACACAATTAACACACTCACACTGTCACACACACACACACACACACACACACACAAACACACACACAATTAACAAACACGCACTGTCCCACACACACAATTAACACACTCACACTGTCACACACACACACAATTAACACACGCACACTGTCCCACACACACACACACAATTTACACACACTCAAACTGTCCCACACACACAATTAACACACTCACACTGTCCCACACACACACAATTAACACACGCACACTGTCCCACACACACACACACACACACACACACACACACACACACACACACACACACACACACACACACACAATTTACACACACTCAAACTGTCCCACACACACAATTAACACACTCACACTGTCCCACACACACACAATTAACACACACGCACTGTCCCACACACAACACACACGCACACTGTCCGACACACACACAATTAACACACACACACTTAACACACACACACACATACAAAATGTCCCGCACCCCCTTCCCGCTCACCTGCACTCACTGCTGTTCAGGGGCCGCACGCCCCCCCGAGGTCGCGCACGCGCATGCGCGCACCTCCGCGGTCGCGATCGCGCACGCGATCGCGTACACAGTCACTTTGCAGGGGGGAGTAGGGGGAGGCTCCTGGCTGCCGCTGCCTGTCTATTGTGACAGGCACAGCAGCCGGGGAGACAGGGAAAGCGCCGCGGGTAGCGCCGGCGGAATCCCTGAAGCATGGGGCGAGTGGGCCGTGCAGGTGCCGGTGGCGCCCCCCTCTGTTGGGGCTGCCATGGCGCCCAGGGCACGTGCCCTGCTCGCCCCGTGCTAGATACGCCTCTGTGCACAACACAGCTAGTTCCCAGGAACAGAAGTCCTCCCCGGCTTCCACAAAATCCACTGCATGACGCTGGGGCTCCACAAGCGGAGCTAGGCCCGGTGGTGGCGCGTCTCCGAAATTTCAGCCACAAGTGGGTTCACTCCCAGTTGGATCCCTGGGCAATAGATATTGTGTCTCAGGGATACAAGCTGGAATTCGAAGAGATGCCCCCTCACCGATACCTCAAGTCGGCCCTACCAGCTTCCCCCCTCGAGAGGGAAATAGTGTTAACTGCAATTCACAAATTGTATCTTCAACAGGTGGTGGTCAAGGTTTCCCTCCTTCAACAAGGAAGGGGTTATTATTCGACCATGTTTGTAGTACCGAAACCGGACGGTTTGGTCAGACCCATATTGAATTTAAAATCCCTGAACATATACCTGAAAAGGTTCAAGTTCAAGATGGAATCGCTCAGAGCGGTCATCGTAAGCCTGGAAGGGGGGGATTTTATGGTGTCTCTGGACATAAAGGATGCATAACTTCATGTCCCCATTTATCCACCTCATCAGACGTACCTCAGATTTGTGGTACAGGATTGTCATTACCAATTTCAGACGTTGCTGTTTGGCCTCTCCACGGCACCGAGAATATTTACCAAGGTAATGGCGGAAATGATGGTACTCCTGCGGAAGCAAGGGGTCACAATTATCCCATACTTGGATGATCTCCTCATAAAAGCGAGGTCAAGAGAGCAGTTGCTGATCAGCATAGCACGTTCTCTGGAAGTGTTACGGCACCACGGCTGGATTCTAAATATTCCAGAGTCGCAGTTGATTCCTACGACTCGTCTGCCTTTCCTGGGCATGATTCTGGACACAGACCAGAAAAGGGTTTATCTCCCGATAGAGAAAGCTCAGGAACTCATGACACTGGTCAGAAACCTATTAAAACCAAAACAGGTGTCAGTGCATCACTGCACTCGAGTCCTGGGAAAGATGGTGGCATCATACGAGGCCATTCTCTTCGGCAGGTTCCATGCGAGGACCTTTCAATGGGATTTACTGGACAAATGGTCCGGATCACATCTTCAGATGCATCGGTTAATCACCCTATCCCCCAGGGCCAGGGTGTCTCTCCTGTGGTGGCTGCAGAGTGCTCACCTTCTCGAGGGCCGCAGATTCGGCATTCAGGACCGGGTCCTGGTGACCACGAATGCAAGCCTCCGAGGGTGGGGGGCAGTCACACAGGGAAGAAATTTCCAAGGTCTGTGGTCAAGTCAGGAGACTTGCCTTCACATCAACATCCTGGAACGAAGGGCCATATACAACGCCCTACGTCAAGCGGAGACCCTGCTTCGCGACCAACCAGTTCTGATTCAGTCAGACAACATCACCGCTGTGGCTCATGTAAACCGGTATTTAGGGAAAGAAAAGAAGACTCTTTTTTGGGGGCACTCTTAATGTTATTAAACCTGTACAGGAAAAATGCTGTTATCAATAAAATATAACTTTTATTAAGTGTATTTAAAATATCTGAGATTGTATGTAATCAACAAAAAGTTTTTTTGCAGCAGTGAAATCATGCCTTGCAATTTAATTGGGTATAGAATTACTCCCAAGTAATTGGGTATAAAATTATTCCCAAAGTGGGTATTTTTGAGAGCCCGCAAATGTATTATCCACACACCTCTATTGTCATAGAGAACTATAGTGGTATTTGATTAATTGTTCAATCTGCAATTCTTAAACGGCACTAATTAATACAGGACAACTTGCCATAATAAACCTAAGTATCAAAATGCATAAAGCACTACTGTAGGGTTTCTTCCTCTGTGATGATCACCTCATTCTCTATAATATTCACGTATTGGGGAATCTTAAAGTATACCTCAATCAGCGACACATAATGCGGGTGTGTTTCAATTTTGTATACGCAGAGTCCTATATTGAATTACAGTCACATTCTTATGAGGTAAAGCACCAAGTGTTTCTGACATAAACTGTTGTACCTGCAGCCTGTTCTGTGTGTCGAAATCAAGCCTGCACAGAGACCAACCGTGAGCCACGGAGTGGATAGTTATTGTATCATCAGTCTACGGAGACAGCAAGATTGTGTTTAGAAATTACTGTGTCTTTATTGATACAATTGCCGGTGAGTTATTCCCACATATCTGCAGGATTATAAAACTGTCAGCAGATTGACCCAAATGTTCACCCTTCTTTTGGTGTTTACAACCCAAACACACGTTTGACAATTTTGTACAGAAATCACATAAATTATGTTACAGCACCAGGCTGAGAAAAGAGCAAAACAATTATGTGCTCTATAAAGGGACGTAGCACGCCCCTGTTACTGCACCCGCCGGTATTATTGCTCAATCACATCTATGCATTACAGATTTCTCATATCAAAAAGCCTCAATATAAGGGTTAGTCTTCTCATCTGAATCATGGGGGGTAATTCCGAGTTGGGCGCTAAGTTTTTCGTTCGCACAACATATTCGCAAAGTTGCGATAATGTTGTAAAATTGCGAACATCCGCCTCCAACGTATTTTTGCAATTTCGTACGCAGTATTACACAAGGTAGGCGTATGCCATATTCCAACGCAGTAATGCGAATCCAACGTATACGCACAAACTTCATAGCAAAAATACGATGTCATCTTAGATTTACACATTTCTCTTAAATGTGCTAAGGCTTTAGCAAACAAACGCATAGCAATGGTATTTATCTACTAATTTACATGATACCTTGCAATTCTAACTCAGCAAGCGTCCCTCAATTCCAATTCCAATTAGTGTAATTGATTGTGTGCATGACCCATTAAGTCTGCAAAGAATACCTCAAGAACACTTTGTATGCATAATTGTACATTACCATGTTTATTTTTAAAGAAGTGCAAGAGATGTGTAAGCCGTGCCTTGCCGAAATGAAAAGAGTTTAATTTGTTGTGGATGTTTAGTGTGTGAATGTATGTGCTTACATGTTTTTATAATAAATTAGCTACTAACTAACCTAATTTGTATGTTTTAAATATGGCTTTTTTTGTGTGTTTTTTGTTATTTTATTTGTTTGTTAACCAATTTCTGTTTTGTAATATCCTTTAATTTTTGGGCAATCAAAACATCACAAGCGCATAACGGTTCAAAATGTGTATTTATTTGTTACACAATTTTTTTTTTTTTAAACAAAAAACTTTTAAGAATAATTTTTAACAAAAAAACAGTTTTATTTCTTGAGAACAAATTCTTTTAAATTATTCAGTTCAGCCAACATGGCCTCCAAATTCGACTGCATTCTTGCAATTATGCCTGCCAGGCTTGAGGGATCTCCAATGGCAACATCTGAAATGCAGAGTAAAAATTTTTTATAATAAAAAAAAATATTACCTATTACATTACAATTCCACAAAGCACACTTTAAGATAAAATGAGATACATCATGGAAGTATAAATTTCAAAACAGTAGCATAGCACCACACAAGCATACTCAGCAATGTTTTTTCTAAAAAATTGCCTATGTGTAAAAGTTTAACACACCATGATGTACATTTCCTAAGATGGGAGTTATATTTAAGATGTGATGTTGCCCATAGCAACCAATCTCATTAAACTTATCTTGTAGAAGGTGGTAAATTTCAGAGAAGTTGTTATTGTTTGTTTGCTATGGTAAATCTCCAAGCTACAATCACACCCCAAAATTAGTACATGTAACCCCATACTGGTCAGCAGTCACATCTGTAGTGAAGCAGACATTTTTTGTGTGATGTTTTCACCTGCATCATCATACTGCATATTATCATCTTCAGAAGGACAACATATCCTAGCATCCCCATACTCCCTGTAAGGTTGCCTTACATCAAATATCACGTCAAACATGTGTTTCAAAAGCAATTTATTTTTTTTGGCGTGTAACTTTCATAACACATATCATTGTGTCGTTAGTCTGGCTAACAAAGTGACTCCTGCGACTTTTGTTTGTAAAATTTGCAATAGCCAAGCTCAATTGTAAAAGTAAAAACACACCCAAAAAATAACTGGGGTCTAAATGTGTATCATAAAATGTTTCACATACAAACCTTGTTGTGCATGCAAACCTGTCAACATAGTGATTAACAACCAGATGTACACACTGTACATATAATGTCACGCACACAAATGTGAATGCATCATCCATACCATGATGAAGAAGACAAGCATTTAACCTAGACAAAAGATTGGCCACAGTACAAAACAGCATTTTTTAGAATGTTTATATTTTTACATTTAAAAAATAATAATTAATGTGTGGGAACTTACTCTCCTCTGCCACTTGGACACTTCCCTGTAGTGGCTCCGGGGCCTCTGCTGCCCATTCTGTCTGCGACGTCGGCTGGCTGGGTGATGGAGGCTGGATGGGTGGTGGTTGCTGGCTGGGGGATGGAGGCTGGAGGGGTGAGGTTGGCTGGATGGGGGATGGGTGCTGGGTGGGGGAAGGAGGCAGGATGGGGGAAGGAGGGTCAAATTGTGTGAGTGGATGGAAGGGGGATGTAGTTAGAGAGTGGGATTTTGAATTATAGGGTGAGGGTGTGGGTGAGTTATTTAGGGACACAGCGGGTGAGGGGGGCAGAGAGGGGAATTTGTCCAAACTGTGGGCTTGGGCTGGAGAGGGGGTGTGGCCTGCAGAGGGGGTTTGTGCAGGTGAGGCATAGGTGGCAGGAGAGGGGGATTGGGCAGGAGAGGGAGAGGTGGCAGGAGAGGGGGATTGGGCCGGAGAGGGTGATTGGGCCGGAGAGGGGGATTGGGCAGGAGAGGGTGATTGGGCCGGAGAGGGGGATTGGGCAGGAGAGGGTGATTGGGCCGGAGAGGGAGATTGGGCAGGAGAGGGTGATTGGGCCGGAGAGGGGGATTGGGCAGAAGAGGGTGATTGGGCCGGAGAGGGGGATTGGGCAGGAGAGGGTGATTGGGCCGGAGAGGGGGATTGGGCAGGAGAGGGTGATTGGGCCGGAGAGGGGGAGGGTGATGGTGAAAGTTGCTGGTGTTGCCTTCCAGCACCAGCCCCTTGCCGTTGTGCTCGCCCTATAATGACATATGTTAAATTTGTATTAAAACATAATTATTTTGTCCCACAGCATATTCCTATTACTCGGTTCTGTACCATGTTAAAGAGACAGGGTTAACATTACTAAGTTAGTGAAATATATATTAGGCTGATGTTGGCCTTAGCAAACAAACTTATTATCTGTAAAAAAAAAAAAAATACCTTCTATCCAAAAAAAAAAATATTCACATTTTAAAATCTAAACAACATCCCCAGTGTGCACACATTTTTAACATTTGGTGAACCACTGAGTAGGTTATTTTGTTCAGTTTTCTTCCTGTGTAGTAATTATGCACAACATACAGTCAGTACCATACCTCCCAACAGGAGTCTCTCCAGGAGGGACATAATGTTCTGCTCCGTCACTTCCCTCTTAATGTATGATTGCCATCACTTGTGCTGAGAAAACTTGAGACTAACAATTAAGTGACAAATCCCTAAGCAGAGTATTCTGTTCCTCTTGCAAAAGGTCATATTGGGAGGTATGCATCACTGCATAACCTACCTACACACACTCATGCTAATTTTTTTATAAAACATTTTAGCACTCACACTTAACTAAAGTTTGCAAAGGTTATGCGTAAAACCCGTCACAGCACGAAATGTTACTTACTGCGGACACGTAGGGTCCTGATCTGTTGGCGGAGCTCCACCAGGAGGTCTGGCGTGCGCCTCCGCAGGTCGCTCCAGCGCCTCTCTAATTGGATTATGCTCCTGCGGCAGCGGAGGCGGCTCCGTAGCAGACGGCGGACCTCCGCGTAGGCCTCGCGTTTAACCCTATTTGGGATAAAACGTCCTACGCGTCGGTCCATCACCGCCACTAGCAAGCGGAGTTCCCGCCGTGTGAATGGTGCTGCACGCATCATGGCAATGGCGTTTTCCCTTTTTGGGCATATATTTATAGTGTGTGTTAGCATGTGATTGGTCTAAAATCTATGCTGTCATTAAAATAAACTTTATTGATGTCTGCAATGCTGTGAAGAACAGAGTGGTAAGTTCTCTAGAGCGGAAATACGCAGTCGCGGAAGCGAAAAAATAATAACAATATTTTCACACAACCCCCAACACAAACACCCACACACACACGGACACACACACACACACTTAGAATTAAATTAACACAAAACTCTGTGTACTCACCACATTTTGTGTGATAAATCAGCTGCACAGTCACAAAGTGGACAACATTTAGTTTCATTTGTTGGTGTTTATTTTTGTAAAAAACAGGATTAGATGAAAAAAATCAAATAAGGACACTATTTAGGCACGTCACATTATTAGATTCAATGAAAAAACATTGTAAGCTTAACATGTTTAATGTTATTTTTTAAAAACATAATCAGATATTCCCACACACCCTAACAATTACACAATGACCTTACAATAGCTACCGAAATGACATTTGACCAAAATGAGCATAAGCATACAGTGTTTTTTATTAATTTCTAAAAGTAAAACCAAAAACACTATACCTGAAATATTCTTCCACAATGCTTGCCCTTACTTGTCTTCCCCTCCGTGAAACACTCCCCCCACCGAATCTACGGACAACCCCTGGCTCCTCATCTGGCAATTCCTCTGTGTGAGGAAGCTCTACGCGACTCCTTACCGCGATGTTATGTAGTATAGCGCACAGGACCACTATTTTACTTGCCATCTCCGGCGAATACATGATGTCGCCACCAGTGCGGTGGAGCACACGAAAACGTCTCTTAAGGACCCCAATTGTGCGCTCCACCAGCTGTCTAGTGGCAGTAAGCGCGGAGTTAAATGCCGTCTGTGGTCCTGGCCTGGGATTACGGTAAGGAGTCATAAGCCAGGGGGTGCAAGGATATCCACGGTCTCCTGTTTGATGAGAAGATAAAATTAGAATGAGAATATTCTTTATTTTTTTTAAATTTGCAGGAAATTATGTTGGCCAACTCACCCAATAACCACATGTCTGCTCGTTGACTTGATCTTAATCTCTGCCATATCCCTGATTGTCTAATGACATAAGCATCATGTGAGTTTCCGGGAAACATGGCATTCAGGGAAAGGATCTGGAGGGATGGGCCACAAACAACCATTACATTCAGAGAATGAAACAGTTTCCTGTTTCTATAAATTTCTTCATTATGTCTTGGTGGCACAATAGCTACATGTGTACCATCCACAACCCCAATAACATGTGGGAAGCGACTACCACCTTCCTCAAATTGCCGCTTCACCACATCTAGGGCACCATCATCCAAAGGCATAGCAATAAATTGCTTCACACGCTTTATGAAAGCCTGGCTGACACGCCGCAGGACCTTACTGAACTGGCCCTGCGACATGCCAACCAGGTCTCCCACAACATGTTGGAATGACCCTGTGGCCACAAAATGTAACACAGCAAGGAATTGTGTCAATGGTGGTATTGCTGTAGGATACCGAATTGAAGACTCCAGATCACTCTCTATTATGGAGAGAGTGTCTAGGATTAGATGTGGTGGCAGCCTGTATCTTCGCACAACCACATCATCTGGCATCCCAAAAAGGAGGACACGGGTGGGGAAAATTGGTGGCCTAGCACGCCTCCGTTGCCTTGGTTGATGAGGAGCCGGTTGTGGTTGGCGGGCTGGCGGTTGGGGTGGGAGTGCTTCCGTGGGTTGGGGTGGGAGGGCTTCAGCAGCCACAAATACCGACATCACCAACTTAAAATAAAGGTAATAATATTGAGAATAAGACAATTTCAAATTTCAAATTTACAACCTTAATCAAAGTAACATTGTCTGGGTGTAAACTTACTGCAGGAGCATACGACATTTATTCTGGATTCAATTACGGACCAAGTATAAATTGTGTAAAAAAAAAGGGGAAAGCACAAATTAAATTGTAAGAACAAACATAGGTTAACCAAACAAAAACTCAATGTGTAAACAAACCAAACATACACATATAATAAGAGCATCACAAATATTTCAAACAGCTAAGTATAACTAATGAAAAATATGTAAAAAAGTAAAACTACATTCTAAACAAAATGGAGCCCTTTAGTAGCTATTACAGGCAAGAACAGCACTACTTTGCGGATCAATCCGGTAAAATAAAAGAAAAAACAAAAAAATTAGTGATGACAAACATAAGCTAAACACTTTGAACACACACTGACTCCACAACACACAGGCCTAGGGGACTTACCTGCTCCAGAAAACAACAGAGATGATTTTGTGCTTAAACTGGGCCAAAGAAAAAAGGCTAACTTGCCAACAAAATAAATGCGGATTAATTCTCCAGCCAAAAATACCTACAAGAGACACAAAATGAGGGTAAGAGCACATATAGACCATTAGCACAAACAGACACACACACAGGCCTAGGGGACTTACCTGCTCCAGAAAACAACAGAGATGATTTTGTGCTTAAACTGGGCCAAAGAAAAAAGGCTAACTTGCCAACAAAATAAATGCGGATTAATTCTCCAGCCAAAAATACCTACAAGAGACACAAAATGAGGGTAAGAGCACATATAGACCATTAGCACAAACAGACACACACACACACACACACACACACACACACACACACACACACACACACACACACACACACACACACACAGGCCTAGGGGACTTACCTGCTCCAGAAAACAACAGAGATGATTTTGTGCTTAAACTGGGCCAAAGAAAAAAGGCTAACTTGCCAACAAAATAAATGCGGATTAATTCTCCAGCCAAAAATACCTACAAGAGACACAAAATGAGGGTAAGAGCACATATAGACCATTAGCACAAACAGACACACACACAGGCCTAGGGGACTTACCTGCTCCAGAAAACAACAGAGATGATTTTGTGCTTAAACTGGGCCAAAGAAAAAAGGCTAACTTGCCAACAAAATAAATGCGGATTAATTCTCCAGCCAAAAATACCTACAAGAGACACAAAATGAGGGTAAGAGCACATATAGACCATTAGCACAAACAGACACACACACAGGCCTAGGGGACTTACCTGCTCCAGAAAACAACAGAGATGATTTTGTGCTTAAACTGGGCCAAAGAAAAAAGGCTAACTTGCCAACAAAATAAATGCGGATTAATTCTCCAGCCAAAAATACTTACAAGAGACACAAAATGAGGGTAAGAGCAACATTTAAAATTTTTAAAACAAAACAGAAACACTAAAGTACAGGTTAGGCCAAAAAAAAAAAAAAAAAAAAACGACAAACAACATCTAAAAACAGATATTCTTACAAATTCAGAAAAACACCTGCATTGCACCAACAAACATACTTGCATTTAACAAAAAGACGATTGCAGGAATACTCACAAACGGAAATTCGCAAAAAAAATACAATACGGTGTATATGCTATAAGCTAATAAACGGAAAACTGTATGCTTGACAATGCTAAAATTACTCACTCTGCAAAGTACAAAAGAGCACCTTCTCGCACGACACAGAAACTCCATTCATCACCAACACACTCACAGCGTGCAAACCAGGCACTTAAATAAGCAGTACAATCAGTAGCACTATTAGCATACTGTACACCTGTGTGAATGAACGCGCCGCACGTAGGTATAAATAGCCACACACCTGGCCGTACAGACATCTCCAACATGGCTACTCGTGAGGATTTAGCAGCAGAGATGGACCGCATTATGCAGCAGCAGATGGCATTGGCAAAAAAACGCATAGATTGCCAGAGACGAATGATGGAATCCGCCTCTGCGGATGTGGAAGACGCAGGACCCAGTACTCAGGAAATTTCAGCTTCTGAGCCCCAACAATTAAGTGGGGATACCCTGCCAGACACACATACTGGCCAAACTGAGGGAGAATCATCATTAGCCACACAAGCACAACAGACAGAAGCTGCTAGTGACGAGGAAGATGGTGAGGAGCAACAGGAGCAAAGCTCACAGGCTACCTCCAGACGAAAAAAAAGACAGCCAGCATTCACTAAGAGGGAGTTGCGTGTTTTGGTCACGCAGGCCATGTCCAAAATACATAGAGGACCAAAAAACATGGGTGCTGCTACGAAAGATCGCATCTGGAGGGACATCACACATTCTGTGAATGAAGTTGGCTCTATCGTCAGAACATCACAGGAAGTTAGACGACGGTAAGTGCATCTTGCCAGTCCATTCTCTGTGCTAAGTAGTCTTAAAAATGTAGTTACATGTGATGTTGTGTATAGCAAACAAAAGCAGAACATGTGTCCTATATATTTATGTCCAAAATGAATAATACTCTACCTTGCCCCTATTTCCCCAAACATATGTAGTTGGGCCGACTTCAAATCCCGCCTGAAGGCAAAGAGGTCTGCGGAGTGGAATGCCTCAAGGGCTACAGGTGGAGGACCAGCTGTCGCTGTGGAGTTTACAGACTTGGAGGAGATGGCGATGGCCTGTGTCAGTTATGAGGAGGCCCAAGGGGTGTCTCATATGGACACGGACCTGCCTGAGATCCTGACGGAACATGACTTGCCAGGTAAGTTTACACACTTATTTGTGTGGTCTTTAAACTGTATTTCTAAAACAATACCTAATTCTTTTTTGTACTCTTTTCCCACACATTCTTCTATTTGCTTGCAACATAACACAGCACAGGGGGGTGAGCAGTTGGAGTCACAGGAGGGTTATGTGGCTGAGGCTGAGGTGGAGGGACCTAGTGGGTCTGGCAGTGTGGGACGACAAATCCCACCTCTCCAGGTTCCAACTGGCCCCCCCACCCAACCCTCTGATATCCCGGAGATCCTGCTTGAAATAGCTAGGTATGGTGAGAGCCTAAATGCTTTTCAAGACGGGGTCATCCGGGAGGTAAGCCAGATAGCTGTCCGGCTCAGTGAGCACCGAACCAGTGTTGAGCAAGGTGTTGCTCAACTCTGCCAAGGTCTGGCAGAGATCAGGCAGGGACAAGAACAACTTGCCTCCTCATTCCAAAGCCTTGCAACTAACATCTTGCAAGGCCTCCAGGCCATCGCTGTCTCCCTTGCCCACAGTGGCAGAGAGCCACCCACATCGGCTCCCTCCCCTGCCCCTGCCCAGGAAGAACAGCCCACTGGGCAGGGCCAATGAAGGTCGCTCCGCAGACCAAGCCAAGAAGATCAGCCTCAGGCGGGGAGAAAAAAAAGAAAGTGATGTCTCTCCAGATGTGCAGCACCCATGTTTTTCATGTTGTCTCTATGCTATTTTGGAGTTGGCTTGTGTGGCCAGAATGGCTCACTCCCTCTTAGTGAAATGTATTCATAATGTTTGGAGGTATTGTAGCCTGTGAGCTTTTTTTCAGAAACACCAGAGCCATCTTCCTCTTACTAGTGTGCTATGTATTGCTGTGTTTGTGTGGTGGATCCTAATTCTTTCTCAGTTGGCCCAATATTGTTGTCTGGCAGGGGTTTTTTTTTTATTTACTTTACTTCAAATTTTCATTTGGTCAGAAGCTGGAGTTTTCTGAGTACTGAGTTCTGCTATATCATTTTTGTCAGTGCCATCTGCTTGCTGCTTGGTCCATCTCTGCCTGTGAGACTCACCTGTAGCCATGTTGTTTTGATGTAAAAATATATTACTACAGTAATAATAAAAAAAAAAATAACAAACTGTGTACTTTATTCAAGGTAATGCATTAGGTAAATCTTAGTGCCAGGAAGATTAGGTAAGCATATAGACACTTGGGAAACAAGGGAACAATCTGCAAATTCCTAAAACTATTGCATCTTTTAAATTCCTACAGGTATGCCTTGCACCACACTTTAAGGTCCATATTAATAAAAATGACACAACTCGTTTTATTATTTACTATGGGCAACAGGACATCATTTAAAACATTGACAGATATTAAAAACAAAGATTAAAGTATCATTTATGCAGAAATGTAAGCGTATGCTGCATTATGGTGGTGTCTGTTTATTTATGTAAAACGTTGCAGCTTTTAAATTACATTTTGGATAATTTTACTTGTTTGGATTTGGTAGTCTTACACACATTAAAACCTGCCCTTTATAAAAATGTTTACACACCAACTTGAGCACAAATAACAACCTTATTAGGCAGTGTGACAGATTTATATGTGATTAGAATAAATATGTAATGTGGGTTCAGACAATTGCTGTTTGCTGACTTTCATCTGAGCAGTATTTAACAAGTAATTGGCCAACAGATGAATGTGCTCTCCAATTAACTGCTAATTAGTGCGTACACACTTGTAACAGTACTTCGCAAATGCAGAGTAACTTCAGACCTACTCGGCTGCTGCATGAAGATTGCAACGGATTCCTATGTTAGTTTTAACAGCGACAATGTTTTTATGCGAAAAACACGCCTATTGCCAGTTGCATAATCCCACACTGTACGCCCACTTTCACGCCCATGTCGGACCATTGCGAAGTCTCGCCTCCGCCACGCCTCCGCCACTCCCCGTTTTCGTTTGTGAGTAACGTGTGTTTTTTTTAAAGTATTTTTGCACATTTGTCGTATCGTTGTGCTCGCGCATGCGTATTTACGCTTTTGCGCATGCGCGGTTAGTTAGGTTTTGTACATTTGCGATGCGATGAATCTCTGCGAACAACTCGGAATGAGGGCCCATATGTGATTGAAGCCTTTGTACTCACAAATAAGCACATGGGATACAATAATCAGACTAAACCAAGGTAAGTGTGGGAACCTGTACGGATCGTTAATAGCATTTAAAGGAGGCAACCTTTCACATTTCAAAATAACCACAGTGTGTCGGTTACATTTCCTCAATTGTACATAATCACAGAAAACACACATTAAATATAGAGGTGACAATTTACATCATGTGGTTAAACTATACAATTGAGGTAGCAAGTATATATGTGTTTGAAAATTTCCCAAATACGAGAAGGGAAAAAGAAACCAGTGAATATATCCTGCAACTTCTGCTGTCATTCCATCTTAATTAGCCTGCGCCTATGGTAATCAGCGGAAGGAAGATGAGAGAGTGGCCGAGTATTCACTGGTTAGGAAGAAAGAAAGGAGCCGTTCTGCTGTTCCCGTTAGAGTGCATGCGGCTGCCTGGTGTCCAGGGACATTGCAGGGAGCCGCAGCACAATGCAGGAATGAGAGTTGGCCGAGTATTGTGTGCCTTAATCCAAGAAATAAACAGATTGAGTAAGTAATAGAAAGCCCGTATTGCGGGCGTGCGGGCTCACGCACCTCCCACTGGCAGCGGCATCAGCTCCAAATCAGCTGTGGAATGGATAACGCGTTTCACTCATAAGCTTGTTCACATCCTGTCACATGCAGCATCCACAGCACACCACTACCATTGACCTTATATAGCAGATCCTTAATGGTCTGTAATCACAAAGATTTTGATTGACAGATACGTAACCCACTAAGGAAAAGCTATCTGAAACTACGACCTTTAAAAAGTTTTTTTTTATATATATTATCTCCAAAGGATCACACCAATAAACTAATTACAAAAATACAAAAATACAAATATATAAAAAATATATATATACAAAAAATATATATATGAAAATGCACTTACTACAAAGATCTTGTCCCAGAGAAAAAACTATATAAGCATAACTTTATAAACATGTGAATGTGTGTGCACATATTCATCCATTTTTCAAAAGTCCACATGTAGAATAACTAATTATTATTTCTACTTAGAGGGTATCTTCAATTGCTATTTTTGACCGTCTCATTAATATATAAAAAATTATATGATTGTTGGTCACTAGTAACCCATCATAAAAAAGAGATTGCAATTGAAATGAGCTACTTGTAAAAGGTGGTCAGATGTAGTAATAATTACCTATAATTTAATAAATTTATTTATCCATAAAGGAACTGTTTATTGATGAATGTTAAAGTAAAGTAATAATAATAGAGTAATACTATTTTGATCTTTTCATAAATTACATTCTTATCCCATTATTTTTGTATTTTATTTTTATTTTTTATTTTTTATTTTTTATTTCATTTTTTTAAATATTTATTATTTTTTTATTATTTGTTTATGGTTTTGTGTTGTTTATTTTTATATTTTTTTATTTTTATGATTTTTATTTTTATAATTATAATTCTTTAAAACAACAGGATACCGATATGTTAGTTTCTACGGGTATGTAAAGGAATCTATATATGTGCACCCCAATATATGTACGTGCGCACCCCCCCCCCCCCACAACTGTATGTATCCCTATTTGTATGTGTACACGCACATATACATACACGGGTATACGCCCACATGCCCAAAGGCAGATAGAGGGACTGGGTGTGAGTGGAGGCGGGACTTCATAGGCAGTGAGTTTGTGCGGAGAAGAGGGAAGAGGAAAAACGGGAAAAACGAGAGAGAGGCAGGATAGAGGAAAAGGAGATAGAAGGACATATAGTCCAAACAGTATCTTATATTGATATTAATATTAAGGCTTGGGGGAATAGGAGGGTTAATTGCAGATAATATAATATAATTATTGTGGGTATTATTACAGAAAGGGGCTGTAGTTGATATACTCATTGAGTCCGGCCGGAGTTAGAGCATCCAGTTTGAATGTCCAATGACTTTCACATTTAAGTAACTCTCTAGTGAGATCTCCCCCCCTGATTCCAAGGTGCACTGTTTCTAGGCCAAATGCTTTGAAAGTCTTCAGATCGCCCTTATGCTTGTAATGAAAATGTCTGGCCACAGTAGTCAATTGTCTTCCCCTACTCATATCCAAAACAGCATTCCTTACTGTCCCAATGTGTTCCAGGATGTGTTGTTTTAGCATCATCGTGGTCATTCCCACATATTTGGCACCACATTCACATAGGATACAGTAAACCACCCCAGTTGTACGACAGTTGATATAGTCCTTAATTTTGATGTTATTGCCGTATCTGTCCATGATTTCTTTTTTCTTTGTCATAAACTGGCAAGCTTTGCATGATCCACATGCAAAGGAACCTGCCAGGTTTGGTACGGGTAAAGTGGCTCCTGACAAGGTGATCTCATAAAATTTGGCGCCCTGCGCCAACTCATAGCTACAGTTGGTCCAAGTTGTTTTGCGAGATCCGGGTCGGCCAAGAGAACATGCCAATACTTCTGAAGACTGTTCTTAATTAGTCTCCATTCGCTGTTAAAGTTACTGATGAATCTCACTTCCTCTTTGTTTTTAACTTCAGTGTTGATCTTCCAAAGATTAATGTTTCCCTATTTATATTTCTTAGGGAGTATTTTGCTCTCTTGATAGAGTTATGGCTATATCCCCTCTCTCTAAGCCTCTGTGTGAGTTCTTCACTCTGTTGCTGGAATATACCGGCTTCAGAGCAATTTCTTCGCAGCCGCAGAAATTCGCCTTTTGGTATATTCTCCACAGTAGGTGGAAAATGATGGCTCGTCTGGTGGAGTAGCGTATTGGTGGCTGTAGTTTTACGAAAAAGCTTAGTTTCTAACTGATCATGCTTATTCTTATAGATTTTAATATCCAAAAAGGAAATTTCAGTATCGCTTATTTCATAAGTCAATCTCAGGTTTAGACTATTACAATTGAGTCTCTCAATAAACTGAAGCAGGAGTTCTTGTCCTGCATCCCAAATTATGAAAATGTCATCGATATAGCGATACCACATGATCACATGTTTCGTAAATTGTTCATTATCGCCACTAAACACCATTTCTTTTTCCCACCAACCTAAATATAGGTTAGCGTAGGTTGGCGCACATGCCGCGCCCATTGCTGTCCCTCTTACCTGTAGGAAAAATTTGTCATCAAAAGTAAAAAAGTTATGATTCAGAACAAAATGTAATAGTTCTAAGAGAAATTCCTGAAAATCACCAAACTCACTCATATTTAGAAAATACTTCACTGCAGAAATACCTGCATTGTGATAGATACTCGTATACAAAGCCTCGACATCCAGGCCAGCCAATAAGTAGCCTTCTCCCAGATTGATGTCATGTATCTTTCTAAGGATATCTCTTGTATCCTGTATATAGGAGGGTAGACCTATCACCAGATCTCTTAAATGTAAATCAAGGAATCGACTTGCCTTCTCAGATATACTGTTTATTCCAGAGACTATTGGTCTCCCAGGAGGCATTCTGGGATCCTTGTGTACCTTCGGCAATAAGTATAATGTAGGGGTTGTGGGATTTTCAGTCCAAAGATACTCATATTCGTGTTTGGATATAGTTCCATTTGCACGAGAGTCTTCCAGAATCCTTTTGTATTTACTTTTTATATAGTCCATAGGATTAAGTAGTAGATATTTATAGCAGTTATTGTCATAGAGTTGTTTATAGGCCTCTTTCATATATTGCTCTTTAGGCCAAATCACCACATTACCACCCTTATCTGATGGTTTAATGGTTACATCATTCCAACTCTTGATGTTCTTTAGACACTCCCATTCTTCTCTACTAAGATTTTTATCTGTTTTATATAGATGTCGATTTGTATATAAAGTATCAAGTTCCTTGGATACTAAGTTGGTAAAAACCTTAATCTCTGGACAGATAGCCTCTGGTGGAAAAAATTTCGATTTCTTCCTACAGGTAGGTTTACTTCTACTTGAATGTGTAGATGTCACATCCTCCGATTCCTCATTCAGTTCCTCTAGGGCGGCCAGTGCTGTAGATTCCTGTTCCGTGAGTTCTTCGTCAGCTGTTATATCGGGGTCATCCTTTCTAGTTATAAAGAACTTTTTCAAAAGAAGTTTACGTTCAAAAAGTTTAAGATCTTTTTCTAATGAAAAGTGATCAAAATTAACAGTTGGTGAGAAAGACAGACCTCTACTAAGAACGTTCTCCTCTAATGCTGTCAACTCATGATCAGACAGATTGATTATCTTGAGACTATCCATCACAGGCCCTTCCGTGCCCGAATTGGATATCTGTTGGGTGACGGGGAGCCCCATCTTGCTCTTCCTCTTCTACGAGGACCGCCTTGTCTTCCTCTTGTTTCCTGATGTCCACCCTTGACACCCTTTTGATTCTCTAAAAAAAAACCTATTTTTTGTATTGGAATCTCTTTGTCTATTGAAAAATTGTGTATCATTGGTATCTTCTCCAGATGAGTCGGCTTCTGACGATGAATATCCGTAAGTTTCCTGTGTACCCTTATTGTATTCTCTTCTTTGTGTATTTTTCCACACAAAGACTTGTCCCGTGGCAAAGTCTTTTTTATCTCTAAGGAATTTACCCCTTTTGCAGTCAATAATAGTTTGTTCATATTTTTCAAGATCAATTTTATTCTGTTCGAAAGTTTTTTGAAACTGAACATCCGTTTCCCATTGTTCCAGGGTTTTACCCAGAGATTCTATTTCCTTTTCACACTCATTTAGTAATAGATTGTCGTGTTTCAAAAGAATGTTCATAAGCTCATGTGAACATTTAAGCAAACAAGCTTCCCATTCATTCTTGAGTGTTTCGGTTGCTAAGGGAAATGCTGGGAACACCTTGGGCCGTAGGCCTCTCGGATAGATCCGTTGTTTTTGGTAATTCTCAAGTGTAGTTATATCCCATCCAACTCGTATTTGTTTTTGTAGTGTATACTTTAATTTACGAAAATCCTCTTACCATTTGATATTACTTGTCACTTGTTCTATTTCATTTGGGAAAATGAAATGAATGTTTTCCTTAGTCTTATGTCTCACGGTCAATTCATTCTTTAGACTAAAGCTAGTCATAATGTCAAAAATAAATTAAGTGGTGTACATAAATTGTTCAATTCATAAGAATGTGACTGTAATTCAATATAGGACTCTGCGTATACAAAATTGAAACACACCCGCATTATGTGTCGCTGATTGAGGTATACTTTAAGATTCCCCAATACGTGAATATTATAGAGAATGAGGTGATCATCACAGTGGAAGAAACCCTACAGTAGTGCTTTATGCATTTTGATACTTAGGTTTATTATGGCAAGTTGTCCTGTATTAATTAGTGCCGTTTAAGAATTGC